>NC_092523.1:58811250-59130000 GCF_037038585.1 Patagioenas fasciata
GGATTGAATCGAAAGATCTTCATAAGTGAAATTGTTTCCAAATAATTCTAAATGAAAAGTTTGTTATGGTTAAAAATGGAACAGATGAGCAGGAAAATACATATTTTTAATATTTTTTCTCCTTTCCAGAACTAAACAGAGGTCTTTGTGCTGCTTCAGTATTCCACTTTCACAGAAATGATCTCCAAAGAGGTAACCTTTCTGATGACTTAATAATTTTCTGTCACAGTTACCATGTTTTTGTTGTTGTTGTTGTTTTTGTTTGTTTGTTTGTTTCTTTTATATAAGATGTGGAGAAAGATGAAAACTCGAGCTAACTTTGCTCAGAAGAGAGCTAACTTTTGTAGAAGAGAGAAGTTTATGTGCTTTACACTAATTTAGTACTTGAGAGTATGCCTCAGAACAATGACATCTTTAAATGGTGTTGGGCTAGAGGAAGAGGTCAGCAAACAATACAGGTTGCTTCACAATAGCTATTGTGACTTCAGAAAGACCTTTTGATTTCTAGAGAATTCATAATAAAAAAAAATGGTGTTTCACTTTGTGTGTAGGACAAGTTCTGCAGCATGTGGTAGAATGGTTACAGAATACACCTTATTGACCAAAAAGAACTAGACCAGCAGATTCTCCTTTACGCATTATTTGACAATTAGATTTTTAACATAACTACACGTCCTTGGCTGCACTAAAACGACTAAGAGAAACTTATGTATTAAAAATACTAGTTGTTTAAATAGGCCAGATTAACAAAGTCTTTCACAAACAGTAATAAGTTGATTTTATATAGTTTAGGAAAAGCGTGAAAAAAAAACAGTGCACACCTGAGAGAAACCAGGAGAGTTGTGGGTGCTGTTCAGTACCATTGATAACATTATAACAGCTATAGAATGCTTTGCAACAGCTCTAGGAGTTGTGGTGATGTCTATAACACCATTCTATAGATGGTGAAAACATAAAGCTCATAAAGCTCAAGTGTTGAGCTTGTCTGCCCTATGAATAGTCAGGCACTTCCTCTGCCCTGATCTTCTTTTCAGTGAATTGGCCAAATTCCAGACCCTTTGCTATTGAGCTCCACCTGAGCCAATCACCCCAAGAACTGTAAAGGAAGAAGGTTTCAGTTTGCAAGATGTTCAACACACCTACTACCACTGACTCATGCTCGTCTTACAGGAACTGCCTGTGTCATAGCAGTGCCTTTTGTCTTTGAGAAAACATCTTTGAAGAAACATCTGTCACAATTGGGTGTATTTCCTTGCACCTCTGTTTCTGTACTTCTAAATAAAACTCTCTGGTCTTTGAGGTCAAATGGAACAGACTGGCCACATCCACATTCTTGGGCACTTGGCTATAGTCTCTCCTGAGTCCATGTTTATCCATCCTGTCACGTAAACGACAGTCCAGTTCAAACACTGCACTCCTGTCTGGGACTTGTGCTACTCCAAACAGCTTTGTCGGAGAGAAATCAGCATCCCTTGGCCTCAAACCTGGGGCTTGGTCCTAGACCACCATTTAGTTGTTTGTATAGTGTAGAGGCTTTTATAGACGTTCTTCTGGCTTCAAAGTGAGTGCTGAGGACCTATCTGAAAGAGTTGCCTGAACTGAGACAGGAACTCCAGAAAGGCCACCTGGTAGTCCTGTGTTAACACAGAAACTTTCAGTCTCATACTGTCTATGTGTAACACAACCTTATCTTAACAAGGAGGAGTAATGGCAAGTGAGTTTTCTGCCCCCCAGGAGTTTCAGGTCATATGGTTTCCAAGCAGTCTTGTAAAAAATTATTTTATATAATTTTATTTTTAAATAAAGCCCATAGAAAAATACAGTGAAAAGACCATCAGGAAGATTTTTGGTGCAGTATCATTAAACTTCCAAGCAGCTGATCTGTGGTAGTTCATAAAGCTTCTTAAGATAATCTACAAAATTACTCCTAAATCAGAAAACCCTGTACATATTACATATGAGCTGCTGACAGGTACACCTAACTATCATTATTAAGAAAGAGGAAAAAAGAAATCTGAATGTTCCATTAAAAAGAATTTTACAATGGAGTTAAGTTTATTTACTTAAAAGATAAATACTTGATTTTTTGAAAATAATTTTTTCTGGACTGTGCCAGATAAGCCAGATGTAAGGTGACCCTCTTTTTCTTAAATCCATCATCCACTTATTAGTTGCAAAGACAGTTATAGATATCTAAGTGTCCACCCAAAAGCAGGATCAGCTGTAGCTACACCATTCTGTATGTGCTTGCCAAACCTCCAGCAATGGTTCTCAGCAGATTCTCGTAACAACCCATTCCAGAATTTCCTAGCTATTACATTGTTTTTCCTCATAATTAACCTATATCTACCGTGCTGTAAATTTAGAGGTTTATTTCTTGTCTTGTCAGTTGTGGATAAAGTATACCATTTACAGATTACTATATGCAAAAGCTCTTTGTTTTTCCCATTCAATCATTTTATTAATCGTCTCTGTGAAGTTAAGGAATCTTTGTGTGTATATGTATGAATAAAAGCAATTTTCTCTGAAAAACGCACGGAGGGAGAAAGAGGAATTACATAAATCTTCCCAAAAGTCTTGTTTTGCTTTCATCCTGCATGTTGTGTACCTTCCCACTAGCTAACTTCCAAAGATATTGTGAGAAGCAATATCTTTAATGACAGCACTCCAAGGTTATTCCCTGCTATTTAATAATGGGTAGGAATGCAGTAGGAAGCAGCACAGTCAGAGTGAGTCTGATCTCGGTTAAAATAATAGTTTGCAGGTAAAAACAGTGTGATAAATTTATAAAGAATCACAGATTCTTTCCTCAGGGGCATCCCCGAAAAATAAGGCCCTGCTTACTGCATCTGCTTATAGTAAAATCCTCTGTTGACAAAACACAGCTACTTCAACATTGTCATTTTCAAGAATCAGATCAGGAATTCCAGGGTCATTTTGATGAAAAACCTGTCTTTTTAATGATTAGAATTAAGAGGTTTCTCACAAAGTCTCCTGCTGCTCAACTAGTCATTGTTTCAATAACAAGAAGTTACCCTGCAGTGATGGTATCAAACTTTTCTGCTTCCTATGGTGCATTCAGAGGTCAACTGCGACAAGAATACGGAAACCTGTTGGACAGAATAAAAGGAAAACCGCAACCTTATAAATCATCATGAAAGATGTAAAAATCGATGTCTTAAGAAAACAGAATTACTTTTTTGTTCAGATAAGAAGATAAGGGAATGGGTTGTATTTCTGGACATCTTTGGGAAAAGAGAGAAGTAAAGGCTCTGCAGAATTGATGGTCACATAAAGTAGTGTTGATTTTGGCTGGAATTGCAACAATGTAAAGGTTGAAGGTGAACTTCCTTTCTGCATTTCCCTTCACATTTTGAAGAACTATTTCAACCTGTGCTGTAATTCTAAGATGATTTTTGAGAAAAATAACCCACGTAGCTTTAAATTCAGAGATACTATTAAAGCCTTATTTTCAAACACAATGGTAGTATGTATTTGGGAAGAAAAAGGTTGTGCCATACATCTAAATACCTTGATGATTTTTCTCCTGGCTTCTTTACTTCCCTCCTATTTTCCTCCTGCCAGCTATTTATCATGGAACCTGATGTTGTGAAAAGATTATGTATTATTTTTTACATAATTATAGATTAGTTATTTTTATATTTTCCCTGCAGAAATTATGTACATTGGTATTATTTCTTGGAATAAACAATGACATGTACTTTACAACATAAAGTCAGCATAATCTCAAATGCATCACTGCAGCTTAATATTTCATATTGTTCTCTGTAACAGAGAATTTTTAAAAATGTCTTGCCCCAAATTATTTGGATACTTCACACAGAATACTTCAGACTTATAATAAACAATATTTAAACCTGTAAAAATGAAGATGCTGCTGAAAGCCTGACAAAAGTATTTCTAGGTTATTAGTTAATGTGTGTAAAGTATTTTGGAAATTAAACGCTATATCCTTGCTTCATTACGAGTGTCCTTGACATTACGAGATGCAGTCTGAAGAAATATGAAAACATATGGATGTTCATTTTAATTTCTGATGTCATCCTTACGCTTTTGCATCTTGTCCTGTTCCTCTTATAAAACGTGTTTTCAAGAAAGCCAGAAAATGTTGTGTGATCTACCCCCTCCAGCAGATGATGATTCATTTAGTACATGGTATGTCTGCATATGCTGCTATTTACCTCTCTTGCAAATTTTCTGTAGCAGCGGCGTTTAGGATTCCCTCTATTCTTCATAGTTTCAATGAATTCAGAGCTGGAATAGTAACCTAGACTGACTTGCTGCATAACGTGACCGAGAAATTATTGCATGATGCCGTAACTTTTGAAATCTATATTTTAGATTGACATCTAATCTTGGCATAAAAATATTCCAGGTTATGGAAACTCTGACACCTCTCTAGGTGATTTTTATCTGCAAACAGGTACCTTCAACGTAAAAAAGTGTGCTTCATTTTACTTCTCCATGTTGGGTTTTGCTATACCTCTCTGTGTTGGATTAAAAAGCCAGTTAGTGTGTGAAATCTTTCCATGTAGGCACACATAGACTGAGATTTGTTGCACACCCCTTTTTCCATTATTACAGAAGATTTTTCTTTCTTGCTGTAAATAGGGAGATGAAATGTTGATGGTTGACACACAAGGTTTACTGAACCTCTGTTGGGAGTAACACAGTAAATGGTTTGCAAGCAAGCGATTCAACTATTATTGATTTCTTTGCAGATATTGTATGTATTTGTTGAGGCAACTCTAAAGGAATTGATCTTTCAACTTTGTTTGTTTGTTTGTTTTCTTTATTTACAATGCAGTAGTTGTTTAAAACAAAACAACCCCAACCCCCACAGAACACTATTTCCCAACCTCTGGATCCCATTTAATATCTCCATATACTATTTCACCCTCTCTTCAAACCTGAATTTTTCTTAGTCCTCCTTTGACTGGGTAATTGAGATTCCTTTGTCAATTATTTTTGGAAGACTGGTGAGAAAAATAGATTCCTCATAGTATTTTCAACTGGTGACTAAACTTTGCTTTTTCTGCCCTGTCTGAACATGAGTGGTGATAAGGCAACACCTCTTCCTTAACTCTGGTATCTTCTGTTTTCCTGATTTCTTGGAAGATAACACTGAAAATCTCTCATTTAAGAGCTGTTGATCTGCTTTATATTGAGGAGTATTAACAGAAAGCAAGGAAAAACCCCTTTTGCAGATATGTGATCAAACTATTAATCGGCTTTTAGTTACCATATATCTCTATGAAATCTGTATATAACATACACATGTTCCTCTAAACAGCTGAGACTAAGCTTATTGTCTTCCACACTTTCTGCTGGTTTACTCTAGCTTATAACAAGCAAAAAAATTTCTAGCATTCTCTTGATTAAACTGTGTGTATCAACCTTCTCTGGCCTCAAGCAGATTTTTCAGGTGTCAAAATATCCTTTAATTGACTTCTGAATACCTTGCATTTCTGAATGTATTTTTAAAAATGCAGATGCCAGATTAATCATAGTGTTCCAGCACTGGTAACATCAGTTATGAATATGGAAATAAGCAAAAACATCTACCTCTTTTCAATATTTCTTTACTTTTTCCAAGGATCAAATTAGTTCATTTAGCAACAATCTTTCACTAGGAGTTCAGACAGTTCCTTACCCACCTACAGTTCCAGAATAACTTTTTTTTCCAGTGTCCTACGCTCTAAATATGACCTGTATTCCATGTGCCTAGATTTATGACTTTGCATTTGTCTTTATTAAAATATAACTTGTTCAAATGCAGCCACCTAACCAATTGAGACAGATCATTCTATAGAACATTTGCCTTATTACTTACCACTCCACCAGTTTTTGCATGCTCTTCAAGTTTTACTAGCAATCAGTTAGTGTTTTCTTCCAGATCATTGAAAATGATACTTAAGATTTAAGACTTGTATACTGACTAGACCTTATTAGAAATACTATAATTGGACTGGCATTCCTCCTTTATAGCTGAAGAGGCATGTAGAATATATTTATAGCTGTTATAACTAATAATTTTTTAAAATAAACTTTAATCATTTACGTACCATTTAAGCTTATTATATTTAATAATATCCACCCCTTACTCCAAGAAATCAGCAAGAATGTGGTAGCTCTGAATGTGGAAATAAGCCAAATGTTTTTCAGTCATGTAAGAACAGTATATTAACCAATTTTCTTCTCTCAAGAAAAACTCTCAAGCTTGCAGCCGTAGGGCTCAAGGTACAATCATCTATTTCCGTAAAATCAATCAAACTTTTTGGGAAGATAAGGAAGCTGCATTTCACAATCCTTTTTTTTTTTTTTTATTCTAATAGTAGGACATAACTCCAACATTTTATTTAAATTTAAACCAGCAGTTCATTCTATGATTTTGCAGATTACTGTATTACAATGTCAATTCTGCTGGCAGCTTTGTCTCCTTGCTGGTCTGTTTGTACTGAAGAAGCTCCAAAACACAGTCAGCTGATCCCAGTCAGAGCTGCTGTAGTCCTTTCTTTTTTTCCCCCTTCCCACTGCAGAGAGATGCAGGTTTTGTACCAATATCAGTGTTCATCTGGGTCTGAGGTAAGCAGGCTTAAGAAATTAAGGGTGGTGACGACAGAGGAATCTGACCAGCTGAGCTGTGCAGGAAGAATGCATGGTCTGAGCTGAGGAAGGTCAGCATCAGTGTAAATTTGATCTAGCGACCTTTGCAAACTTTTCGAGGTCTCTTGTGCATCTCCATTTTGTGAACTGGAGCCACATGATTTTCCAGTTTTTATACTGGCAGGATCTTGAAAAATATTTGAGTATGTCTAGCTCTGTTTTCTGCTGGAGTCAATGGGACTTACCTTCCTGCCAATGATGGATTGGAGGAGTGATTTACTCAACTGCAACATTTTTTTATGGAGCTAGTGCTCACAAAATAGTTAAAATGTATAAGCAGCCGTAAGTAAAACAGATAAATCATTCTTTATCATACTGCACATTAACTTTTGTTGTGCAGGTACCATCTTGCTGATAATTAATTTCTTATTTCTAATGAACAAACTATGCTATGTAGAATGTAGAAATTAGCAGATAAGTGTGATGTATCAGGCATTTACATGGTGAAATGACATGCTTTCATAGACTTTTTTTCTACAGGTAAATGGTTTGAAATTAAGTGTTCGATGTTATTTTCCATAGAAACATATGCTATAGAAAGAACAGCTCAATCTGATCAATCATTTTTTAGGTGCCATGGGCCGCATAGCTATCTATACACAACACCTCAAGCTGTAACAGGCAGGCAAATGTCCCTTCAGTAATTTCCACTGCTCCACCTCTTTAGAAAGCTAAATTCATTTGCTCTGCAAACAGAAGTATTTGCTTCATTTCTGTACCTACACATCAAGTCACTTTTAGTCAGATTTCTGTCTCAACACTTTCCTGAAACTCCTCAGCTAGCCAAATCTTGGAATTGCTTAGAATGTCTTCCACTCTTTTCTTTCCTTTATGCTACTGACATACCTTTTGCAGGGCTTGGTGAAATATTCTTCTAATTTTCTGTTTAATTCTACAGCATCTCTTTCATTATGTTGTTTTTCACACTGTGAGAATGCCAGGAGCTATCTGTTCATAAAGGGCTTTCCCTCTGCACTGCAACCACTACCATCTTTATACTGGTGACATATTTCTGACCCATCTCCTGCAACTACTGATCTTGGTTCTTATAAACCATTTTGATAGTCCTGTCTTCAACTTTACTATCCCCAGACTGTGTATCTCTCCAGATCATCTGTATTGCCCATCGTACCCTTTCAATCCTTTTAGTGCCTTTTCCTTCTTGCTAAATTACGTTGTTTCTATTCATTATCTTTGAGTTTCTTCCAGAGTTCTAGTTTTCTCCAATGTGCTTTTACCTCTGCTGTATCATCAGTACTCTCTAAGCCTCTCTAGTAAAAACAATTTTCTTGAGTGATATATTTGTGCCTCTTTTATGCCTGACAAAATCATATGCTTCTTGAGACAAGCTATATAGGAAACTGTTCCCTGTTGCGCATCCTGTCTAAAACTGGTGTCGTATTTAATGTCTCATGAAAATAATTAATTCATAATGTTCAGGGAAAAGGCGGTAGAGGATAACCACATTTTCTTATTTTTCACTCTCATTTAATGTTGCTTATCTTTGATTTTAATTGCTGTGAATTTGGGTTTGCATCTGTACACAAGTTTTGCAAGTGACTAGCCCAGAATGCAGATGATTTTTAGAAAATATTCTCTTGACTTATGAAGAGAAAAACCCATTATTATTGGGAAAATATTTAAAATATTGCTACTTGCTGTGTTTAACGCATACAGCCAAATAGCTGTTAGCTGCCTTCTCCAAACACTGCACTGTTACAGTGATTTTTATTAAAATACTTGAAAACTTGCATGACTTTCCTGATTTAGAATCCAAATAGGCATAATTAAGCCAACAAGCTCTTTAAGTTAAGTACCAAGTTAACAAGCTATAGTAATTTTACCTACACAAGCATTACAAAATGCATTAAAATAGTAATCCTTGTTAGAAGAGGAACCTACGCTGTATGTTCTCTAGATAAAATGGACATCTCTCTATTTCATATCTGTGAGCTACCAACCATGCTGTGGGCGTGATGGAATACTAAACAGTGGTAGCATATTTAAGGTTGAATTACAAATATTTGACTACATTAATCCGTGGCATAATGGGGCAGCTGTATTACTAGGCTGTCCTTAGGAAATTGAATTACGCTAATAAATGGAAATGACTTTTATTTAAATGGAACACTATTTGCATAAAATAGGCCGGTGATAAGTCACCAGCTGTTAAATAGGTGTAAAATCTAATCTCAAACTTCTAGGTCAAGGATGAATGGGCTTTTGACAAAGATTCTCCTATTTGGGCACTTAGCCCATATGTAAAAATTATGGAGTCAGAAAGGGATTCGAGATCCACAACTGTAGCTCAATTTATTAATTTGCCTTTTTTTTTTTAATTGAAGAGGAAGTTGGTGTGGTGGTGTGTTGTTTTTTTTGTTTGTTTGTTTGTTTGTTTTGTTTTGTTTTGTTTTGTTTTTCTTTTCTTTTTCATTCAACAAAACAAATAATTGCCTTAATGGAAATGAGGAATAAAAAGTGGGATGATGCAGCTTCATTCACCTCTCTGCCAGGGCCATGAGGCCCCTGGGTGCCCGCGGCTGTTTGGGCGGCTCATGCTGCACAGAGCGGTTGGGCGGCTTATGGGTTGCAATGGTTGGATGGGGCACCAGCGGTCACCACGTGCCAGCACGAGGAGGAGCCATTGCTGCCACCGCCCAGGGTGTGATGGGGAGCTGCTGGGCACGGCGTTGCTGTGGGATCTTTTGGTTTACAAATAACAAACACTAGCAAAACAGCACAGTGAAAATAATCTTGAACAAAACACAGTCTTGGAAAGTCTGGTTTTGTTTTCTGTTTTTTTTGCAGGTAACTCTTTCTGCTGAAAGCAGGTAATTTGGATATAAAACATTAATTTGCTCAAAGCCCCAATTTCCATCAAAATGGTGTCTTTTCAGTCAGCTGGTTTTTATATTGAATATGACCCTTGTTTGTTTTCTTACAACAATTCTCTGAGTTACTCTGATGTGGAAGAAAATGAAGCAAGATGTCATGTGAATCACATGACTGTTTATGTGGCATGCACATGATGTTATGTGAATGGTCCTGATTTGGGCTCAATATATTTGTTACATGATGTGGAAGGGACCTTCTCTTGTGAAGTTGAAGAATTTTTTTCACTGAAGAACCTAAACTCTCCGTGTCAGAAGGGGATACACTCCAAACACATCTGGTTTGATTTTGCTTTCAATAGTGGTATTTAATACCCTTTTAAACATTAATGTCCTGGCTTTGTGTGTTCCCCTTCTATCTGATAAAAAAGAAAAACATGATAATAATATGTATCGTAGAAATATTTCCAGCATTTTCAGACCAAGCCAGCTGATAATTTTAACAACTTTCGCTAGTTCTGCTTGAGGTAAACCAAAACTCATACAGGATTATAAAGGGCTGCTGAATGCACATCTCTGAAGGAAAATATCTGCAAGGCTGTTTTTTATTTTTCTGTAGAGTAAATGTCTGAGCCAGTCAACATTGAGAAATCACTTTGCATTTTGGGGAAGGAATATCCCTTCAAGCTTTACTCCTTTAGCCTTGTCAACTGTTTATTTAGAGATACAAGGAATGAAGCCAATAAATACTGCAAGATATAAACCAATTCCACATTCCTGTAATCTTTAACCTATAGACTTTTATCTTTATTCTGTACAGGTGGCCCAAGTGCCAGAGTACTATGACATTTGGCAAATTGATGGAGGGAAGGGGAGGAAGATCTTTGCAATTTTATAAGAATATTGAGAAAGTCTACCTGGAAATTCTGTGGCACCAAAGATCCACTTTTACATTTAGATTTGTTGTTTACCTTTGTGTGATGTTGTTTTTTTTTGTTGTGCTCCCCCCGCCATCAAGGGTGTATCTACCTTTGGCAGATTGCACATAATTTCAAATACTCTGAATCAAACCAGCTTCTCAATAAATATTCATCTAGATATTTAGATAAATAACTAAAACTAAATGTGTATATATACATATATATTTTAATTTAGATATCTAAAGTCAAACCACAGCAAACAGGAGTAGGTAGTGGAAACTGATACTGTGATGTGTCAGTGAATATGTTAGTGACCATTTCATAAAAGGTGATGTGGAACTTGCACAGTTCATTAGCTGAGTTTGGGCCCAGCAAGACATTGGCTGATACCTGATATCCTATTGAAGTGTGTTTGGCTAAGCAGTTCTCTCTAAGCGTGAGAGAAAATCAGAGCATTTCTGGAGAGAAAGTGTCTACAGCAAAGTTGTTTTTACAAAAAGAATCCCTAAATAATGGAAAAACAAAGAAAACTATCTCTGAACAACAACAAAAAAGAGGAAAAACTCTGAATTTTCTATTTTCATGAACTCATACTTTCTTGCAGTTTTGGTGCCCTATTCCTTGAGTTAGTAACACAGCAATAGCTTAAATTATCTCTTTCCTTGCATGTCTTTATTCTTGTACTGATAAAAATGCAAAATGGGCAATATTAATTCTTCTTTGCTTCAGTTAAAATTCTGGTTCTCTAGTAGATAACGGACCAGCCAGCTCTGAGATTTCACTTTCTCCCCAAAAGAAAGCTTTCTGAAACCTGGAATTATACTTGCCAAAGTGAACAGAGTTATTGGTTTGGATCTCTTTTACTATTTTCTTAATTTGGGAGCCATTTCTTCTGGAATACAAGGATAAGATAGCTAGAGAGAGGGTACCGTGAATATAACTTATACTTAGTGTACTGTGCTAAACTTTCATGCTCAGCATGAAATCCCTGTTTCTGCGTGTCCGAGTAGGCTTGAACTGCTACTGAAGTGAACTCAGAAAAGGTTCAGGGACTTCTTAAAAAATAAGATCTCCTGGGTGTATTTGCTCACCTAACTGAATATTTCAGTAGACACAATGCAATTATTAATCAGAACAGGACTGACACAGAATGTGGGTAGTTCAACTTTCTTTGCTATGTTTATAAAACTTCCCAAATTCCATTAAGCAAACTTTTCCCTAAAACAATCCTGCAGCTCTGACCTTTTTTAGACACTCTTGACATTACGTCTCCTGAGGTTTCTATGATATCATCCGAAATGTGTCATGCATTAACATTGTATTTGTTTAATCACATAGATACAGGCAAGCAGATTTATTCATTTTGGCCTTTTGTAGCTGCAGTCTTTCAGAGTGCTCTCCTCCCCAGTAAGTTTTTCTAAAGACACTGTTGTTGGGTTTGGGTGGTTTTTTTTTTTGTGTGTGTGTGTGTGTTTTGTTTGTTTGTTTATTTTTCACAGAATCACAGAATCGACTGGGTTGGGAAAGACCTCAGAGATCATCAAGTCCAACCCTTGGTCCAACTTCACTCCATTTACTAGATCATGGCACTAAGAGCCATGTCCAATCTCAGTTTAAAAACCTCCAGGGACAGTGAGTCACCACCTCCCTGAGCAGACCATTCCAATGCCTGACCACTCTCTCTGTAAAGAATTTCTTTCTAATATCCAGCCTAAATTTCCCCTGGCAGAGTTTAAGCCCATGTCCCCTTGTCCTATTGCTAACTGCCTGGGAGAAGAGACCAATCCCCACCTGGCTATAACTTCCCTTCAGGTAGTTATAGAGAGTGATGAGGTCACCTCTAAGCTTCCTCTTCTCCAGACTAAACAACCCCAGCTGCCTCAACCTCTCCCCATAGGTCTTGTGTTCAAGTCCCTTCACCAGTCTTGTTGCTCTTCTCTGGACCCACTCCAGCACTTCAATATCTTTTCTGGACTGAGGGGCCCAGAACTGAACGCAACGCTCCCGGTGTGGCCTCACCAATGCAGAGTACAGAGGAAGGATCACTTCCCTTGTCTTGCTCACCACGCTATTTTTGATACAGGACAGGATACCATTGGCCTTCTTGGCCACCTGGGCACACTGTTGGCTCATGTTGAGCTTCCTGTCAATCAGTACCCCCAGGTCCCTTTCTGCCTGACTGCTCTCCAGCCACTCTGTGCCCAGCCTGGAGCGCTGCAGGGGGTTGTTGTGGCCAAAATGGAGGACCCGGAACTTGACCTTGCTGAACTTCATCCCATTGGAATTGGCCCATTTTTCCAGTCTATCCAGATCTTTCTGCAGAGCCCTCCTGCCTTCCAGCAGGTTGACACTCCCTCCCAACTTGGTGTCATCAGCAAATTTGCTGATGATGGTCTCAATGCCCTCATCAAATCATCAATAAAGGTGTTAAACAGGACTGGACCCAACACTGACCCCTGGGGGACACCACTAGTGACTGGCCACCAGCTGGATGCAGCCCCATTTACCAGCACTCTCTGGGCCCAGCCCTCCAGCCAGTTCTTAACCCAGCAGAGAGTGCACTTGTCCAAGCCACGAGCTACCAGCTTTTGAAGGAGTATATTATGGGAGACAGTGTCAAAGGCTTTGCTGAAGTCTAGATAGACCATGTCTACAGCTTTCCCCTCATCCACCAGGTGGATTTATTATTTTGTTTTGTTTTGTTTTGTTTTTTTTCCTAAGTGGCAAAGAAAAGTGTTCCAAGCATATAATTTCCGTAGTATCTTCTTCCCTTATGACTCATTACTGCTGAGATCAACACACTTTGGGATGTGCTCAGGAACTTCAGTACCTCTTTAATGTTTTCAAATAGTAACATTTGTGTATGTGTATGTTTATGACTTCATACTCTGCCTTAGAGCTAGTCTTAGCCAATGTTTCTGGTTGTTAAATGGTAGTAGTTGTAGAAAATAAGGTCCCTGCACATTGCAAGAAGCAAGAGAATTAGCATTATTGAATATTTCATTAAGAAGAACAGCAGCAATTCTGCAGAAACAAACCTACTTTTATTAGGGCCATACAGGCTTGTTTAGAACTTGTATATTACCCTTGAATATACAGTGCACATTTTCTTTCTCATGGTAGTGACCTAGAATAACCCTCCTTTCAGAGATGGCTGAAAAGGAGGAATCCAGCAGTGGAAGCCTGCAACCATTCTTGTTTGAACTTATGAATATGTGTATTTATATACAGCCTATATAAGAGAAATATCTTAAAGAACAATTAAACATAGTCTTCATGGAACTGTTGTCATCACCTGACAGTGTATCTTGCGCACAAATATCAGAATGGCTGGTTTTTGAAGAAACAATACAATGTGCAAATTGTCAGACATTTCATGAATCTGCAGTCTGGCAGGACAAAGGGCAATTACACTGGATCAATTTCTAGAATGCTTTTGAGATAATTATCTGTGACTGTACTCCATCACTATCTTGTTCTACATCTTTATATAGTGAATTCAAAGTTTTGTGCTATCTAGATGTAGCAAATAAATGAGCTCTCTTTCAAAGCTCGAAGTGCTGATAACACTGTGAAGTATTAAATGAAAGTGTTGAACTGTGAGATAGATGCTGCAAACTTGAATGCAAGAAGGAAAGACAATATCAGGTGGAAAAGCCATAGGATTAATGTTCTTATTAAGTCTTCTCATAAACATGTGTATCTGGCATTCAGAACAGTAGTGTACTGCATGCTGGGGAAGATATAGACATCCTGTAAAGCCTTTCCGTGTGCTTGATGATACATAAAGAAATCTTGAAAGGTTTATGCCAAAGAAAGTTTTTCTGCTTGGTTTCTGTATCTGAAATTCAAATTTTCCAATGACAATTCTCTGTTGTTCGAGGAGCTACATGACACATGAATAATCCCAAGAACAAAGAGACTACAAATTGTACAATACAGAGGAAAAGGCTTTAGGGTCATTCTGTTTAAAACAGAGTTTGCCAAAATGTGTAAATGTATTTAACACAAAACTGAGGAAATAACCAAAATAAAGAGATGACCAAAAATGTTCAACCTACCTAGCTACCCCATGGGATATGTGGATTTACTTAAGACACTGAAACAAAACAGAACAAAAAAACAACCAAACAAAAAAGTTTTACCTGTGTTAAATCAACATGTGCATATTTAGATGCCGAAGAAGGATGATCTTTAATTTCAAAGTGATATATTACAAATCAGGGGGAAGTTGATTTGTCCCTGCTTAGGGATATAAAGACACCAGCACTGCTGCTCTGAAGTTTGGCACTCCATCTGCTAGAGATACATGCTTTGGTGGTGTTTTTTGTCTGTCTGATACTTGAGTGTGGAAAAACTATATGAGCATATTGCCAGGCTGAAGGGAGTGAGCTCTTAGTGGGTTAAAGCTGCATGTGTTGGATCGGGTGTGCTGAAACAAGGTGAGAGGAGTTCACAGGATCAGTTAGAACTGATTTCTGAATCCCCCTGTATTCTTTACTTTCAAATTACAGCTCACACTTGTATTCCACTTTGTTTAACTGAAATTAGGAGACTTAATTTGCTTTTTTTCCAAGTGTTTGGTTTCTCTCTAAAATACGTGTTTGCAGCAGAGAGATTTAAATAATGGTCTGTTTGCCGGTGTGCTGAGCTGATGTGGTGGGGCTTGGAGGAATGAGCATCTTCAGTTCCGCCTTGGCCATAGTGCACTGTGGTGTGATTATATGGGTACTAAAAGAAACAGAAAGCTTCCAAATTAATCTGTCTGTGTTTGTGAACACAGTATAAAACGTAAAACATTTTTAAAAATTGGAAGGAAGTAATTTGGGGAAGTAAATAGGAAGTAAATACAGAGGGAATATTTTTATTAAGGAAAGCTTATAAAGGGAGTGAGAGAAAAGAAATGGTACTTACAGTGTACATTTTTTGAAAGCCATTAAATATTTTTGCTATCTTTGGTTCTTCTAAAACAATTGCTAAATGTGTACATTCCTAATAAGATCTCTTCTAAAGTAATTTTTATGCTTAAAAGTGGTTTAGTTTTCTCTGTGCTTGTGAATGTAGAACAGAGCTGTGTGGAGTGTGTGGTCCACTTGCACAATGGTTTGGAGTCCAAAATTAAATGCAGAGTGACATTGGAGAAGATGTCTGTTTGCATTATGTGCATATGTTTGTAGTTTCCATGAGAAGTTTCTTATATTCTTTCTTGTAGAAAAACATGATGACTTAGTGTCCCTCTTGAGCTGTCTGTGCTTATACATATACGAATAAATATATTTTAAATCTTTGTTATATCCCTTGTCTTTTTCATGGAGAGAATAAGTATAACTGAGTTGTTGTCTGAGATTGACTCTGTGAGTAGAGCTTTGCTGAATGGGAAAAAGGAGAGCTTTTCATCTCTCAGGTGAGACCTGGGATAGCTGATTGGACTATTAATTGGTTTCCCTCTCAAAGCCAAATAAGAAGTTGACTGTGCCTTTTAGCAGGTTATTTGTTATATTTACTGTAATTTTTTTACTCTAACTTATTTGAGAAATCATAAAGTTCTACAAAATCTAGGAAAAAAATCTGTATGATTGCTTGTTTACATTTATTTTTATGGAGTTCATCATTGCCTCTTCAATATAAGATCTCACTGAAAAATGCAGGATTGAGCTGTCTTTCCAGTGATACACCTTGAAGACTTCAGTTCTTACATTATGAAGAACTGAACCTTCCTTTTTGTATGTATAAACTTAGAGTTTAAACTGCTGATTTTTTTCTTATGGATTTTAGTGGTCAAACTCGTATTTACATCCTGTAATCTTGATCAGACCCTATACCTAAACTAAACCTGAAATGCAGTAAAACAATACTGAAATGTTAAGATTCACTTGCTATTTTTAGAGTACCTGCTTAGCTTTTTAAAAACATTGGTTATGCAATAGCCTACCATATCTGCAAAAAGAACAAGATCTTTGGCTGCTTTGACCTAAAAAAACCTAGTGATCCTTTACAGCAGCTGAAGATCTGACCCAGTTCTGCTCCCCAAAATCAGCTTTTTCTTTTGTTCTCTTCCAATCAGCATGGCATAATCAAACCGTTTCTTCCTTGTGGTAGCACCACGTCTTGTGAACCTTCACACACCTGGGCTGTGCAGCTCGTAACTCTTTTGGAAAGGATTTTCTCACGGCTGCAGCCTGTGTGCTCTGATAAGACTGTGTATGAACACATTCTCAGCCACCACCATGAGTAATGGAGCACACTCTAACCCATTATGGATATTTATTTGCAATCTTCGCTGATACTTTGCAAGTTATATCTTCCCAAAAGTTGCTTTATACTTTTGATAATTATTAAACATTTCTCAAACATCCTTATTACCATTTCAAACACTTTTCTCATAATGCCTCAAAACTGTTGACAGTAACTTCCTTTTATCATCTGAATTCTAGCACTTTAAGGAATGTTCTTAGTGGAGCATTTTCCATTACAATTTGCAATTAAAATATTGGTGGTAGAATATAGAGATCTAAGTGTGTAATTTTAGAGACTTATCATTTTATCTCTTTAGCAGAGTAATTATATTTGCCTCCCATGAGCGCAATGAAATGGCTCCTCACAGAAAAAGTTTTAGCTGTATTGGTGAGCTTTGGCTGCTGATTTCCACATATCCTCAAAGGAAGACAAAATTGCAGCTCATGAAAGACCTTCCGTTTGCTTCTGTTTCTATCTAAAATTGATCATTTGATGATTTTGTAGGATTGCCACTGTTTAGTATCCCCTCCCCATCCCCCACTCTGTGTGTGTACCTAGATAGAAAAAGAGAATTGAGTCATAATGAGGGAAGAAAGTAGGTAGCAACAAGCAGAAAAGACCACTATAAAACAGAAAAAGCAGGGGAGAAGGTTGGTATGAGCAAATGGATTTTGCATTGAGATCTATAATCCTGACATTTTGGACTGCTTTATTGATTACTTTGAGTTTACCTGCATCTTTGTGACAGCATTTTGCATACACAACCCTGTTTAGTGGAAATCCATGTGTGTGCCAGTTCCAGCCTCCCACACCTGTGGTTGCATTTGCATCTTCTAATGTGTTTTTTAATTGAAGATAGTAACATGAACACATAGCTACTTTAAGGGCATGTACACATCCACCGAAATTTTATGTATCTATTGTAGTGTAGAAATGTGGCTGAAAATAAAACTTGTACTGGTGCACCATCATCAGTAGTAAAGGAACACTGAACTCAAAATCAATGGAAAAGCCTATTCAGAATTTCCCTTTTGCCTTTTTTTTTTTTAAATTTATTTTTTTTTTACATCAGGATTTTAAGATTCTTTAAGAATCCTGGGAAAGCTCATTTAGTTTCCTCAAATCCTTGTGAATTTATGCAGGGTTCCAGTGGTGACACTCCCAAAGAAAAACAAAATATAGCTGTACTTGTGGTTTCATCTGGTGTTGCTTTCAGTGTAACTTGTTTTCAGCCTGAGTAGCTCAGGTAACCTTTCCTTCACACTTGGAATTCACTAACAAGATAAGCCTCCTGATCACTCCTAGAGTCCTTTATAAAAGAACATGAGAGATTTCAAGCTAAGACATATAATCTGGATTTTATTTTTACAAGGTGTAACATATCTCAGCAATAAAGCAGAATTGGGCGCTATGCTTTGGATGTTCACGCTTCTTAGTGGGTGTCACAAGTTATTGGAGTAAGCAAAAGGTTAAATACGTTTAACACTGAAATCTGATAAACCTCTAGAAATAACCTCCTATACGTAATTGTATCCTAGATCTTCATTAATATGGATTTAATTATTAAATAAAATAGAAAAAAATTATTTAAAAGATGGCATGCTCAAATACCAAACTCAGTTACATACATGAGTTGTGATAGTGATATCTTTTCCATTACTTTCCTGCTGATCTTTTGCTAATATCTGGATCCTTGTGACCATGGTTGCACAGCAGGGGCAAAAAAAGTGTTCACGTTTTAAAAGCACCTTGGTGTTGAATGTGGCAATTCTTAGCAGCCTTATTTCCTAGTCAGAACTAAAACTGAGCTGTGCTCAGTCAAAATGACAGAAGTCAGTCTGTGGACTAGAACAAAGCCATCAATTTATTTCCTGTTATCACAAAGAAGTGTTTAGATTGTAATGACTTTAAGCACATCTAATAAGAACAGCTAATTGAAATTAAAGACACTAGCACTAAGAAGTCCCCAATCCAAAAGCTGTTATTTATTTAAGTGGTTAATTTTTACTTCTAAGCATTTAAAAACACATTTTTAAGTTATATTTACTCAGTATGAGATTTAAGCTTACACTGTAAGCTTGTAGAGATAGAGAAAAGATCCTTGGATTTAGCCTGTGCCTTCTCGTAGACTGCATGGTATTCCTGGGTTTCAGATTATATGTAAAGGTAAAGAGGAGTAAATCCTGTTCTGGTACAGAGAGTAGATATAACCTGATTAATCTATCTTATTAGAAAATGAAAGTTACCTTGAGTTTTTGAAAGGAGAGGTATTTTTTAAAGATTCCTCATGTTGAGTATATTCTTTGTAATGTTCTGCAAAACTTCAAAAGTTTTACAACAATAGTGCTAGATAAATTTAGGGTGGTGCTTTTTTTTAAATTATTATTATTATTTTTTCATTTCAGAATTTTTTGTAAATCCATGTATTTCAAGGACAACACTCCTAATATTTCTTCGTACACATGAGCAAATACCAAGAACTTGGTTGATTGACACTACTATTGTCAAGTCCCCTAGTGTCCCCTCCTGTCTCGAGCAAGCCTAGCATGCATCAAACCCTTTCCAAACCTTACGTGGATACTCAGACATCTAATCCAAACAACAGTCAAATGACCTGACCAGTCTGTCCCCCAGGGATTTAGATAGTGACTTGAAAGCTTGGATGGCGGTTTTCCCATCAGTAAGATTCCACCATCAGGTGTTTGGGCATAGCTCTGTGCTGTGATTCTGAGACCTGACACCTGTTTCTATCTGCTCCAGCCCCTTAGATCTTAATCCCGACTCTCGGATGTGTATCCCCCTGTCCTGCCTTCTATCCCAGCTTGTCCCTGCTGCCAAACTGCCAGCCTAATTATGCTCCAGCCTTCTTTGTTTAGCACCCTAATCTTGCAGGATGGGTTTCTTAACCCTCAGCTGAGTCTTGCCTTTGGCACCATCGACTGATTTGAATCCTGATTTTAGCTTGTGTTAGCTTCTCAGTGGTCTAAGCTGCTGTAGTAGATGGGCCAGCCAACAGCCTGAGGTCCTGTTTCTCTGTGGAAAGTAATGCAAAATAATGTGACTGAAAAGAGATCTGTAGTAAAAGCTCCTGATGCAAAATTGGAGACATAATGCTTTTGAGACCTAAAGAACTTACTCAGCTCCATCACTTTCAGTTAAAAGCTGCTGAGGAATAAATAAAAGTTCTGAATATTGTGAAAATAAGACAGCTGACCCAGTGTTTTCCTTGATAAACAGAAACAATAATAAAAACGTGTTTGCCATAAATACTTCTCCGGGCTTCCACAAACTTAACTGGGTTGTGAATAATGACACTCGCTAAACATTTTCTTAATCTACTGCACTTAAATGTCCCCAGGCGGGCTGTTTCTGGCAGCAAAACAATTTTTCTGCTCTGATCTTCCGTTTTTCTCTGCATTCTATAGTCTTGATATAAGGAAATGTAAGACTATGAAAAGCCAACGGATTCTAAAACAATCAGGTATTGAGAATGAGTTAACATGCATTCTGTCTTCCAGTGCCTTCTTTTTAGGGCTTTTACACATTTCAAAATCTTAATTTTCATGCAAACAGACAAAAAAGAACTGACTTAAGCTACTATCAATAGGATACTGCTGTCTCAATGAATGGGAATGTTTAGACTATATCCACAATGTGTTTTTTCAAATATTGCTTAAAAAAGGTAAGGAAAGGATCTGAAAGCCTTTATTTGATTTTTCTTTCGGATTAAATTGCAGCATGACAACTTTCCTTAAACTCGTTCAGCGGCAGCCTATAGTTGTCCACCCCCAGATCAGGCAGGGAGCGATCTCTCAATCACAGCTTGTGCTTTGGTCCTCCATTCACGCTGAGGAGGAAGCAATCTGTTACAGTCTGTTCAGCACAGGATTACTTCTCCTTCCTAGCTGCTCCAGGTCTGCGGGCCAACGAGGCTGGGTATCCCGCTCCCACCACCCTGCTGTGCACGTCATTGTGTGCGATGAAGAGTAGAAACCTCTGTGGAGTCACTGACAAAGCTGTGATGTGGAAAAGAGGAATGTGAGGCAATCTTGCAAAAAATCGTAGCTGTTCTTTTAAAGGACATAGTTGTTTTTACTTTGTGATAGTCTCTCATTTGGGTCAATTAGTCAGAGACATATACTGTGGTTCTTTGAGCTGATAAATGTGACCAAGCCCTATATGTGTACAAACTTCCCTTTGTGAATGCTGGCAGATTAGATTGCAGTGCTGGGGTCATGAATGAAAAGAGAAACTTAATTTGACAGCATATTTTAAGACAAAATAACGTTATTTTATTGTTACTCCCTGTGAATTTGTACTGTGGGTAGAGAAAGTTGAAGCTGGGCTTCAGCTATGTGATGATGTTTGTTACGTCTTTATAAGAAAGCCTCATATTTACATGCTTGCAGTATCTGCGAAAATGTTGATTTCAAATATAAAGTTTTTTAAACTCTGCTATTTAATACTTTCAAAGCTTTTACATACAAGTATTTGTAAAAATATGGGCTTTTCTGTGGTTGTTGTGTTTTTTCTTTTTTAATAGATATGCTAAAAGCCAAAACTGGCAAGCTATCCCTCTCTGAGCTAAAACTGATTGTTTCCTTTGGCTTCCTGGATTATATCACTAAGATGTAGGAACAGATACATAGTGGCAAAAATGCTAGGAATGTGCAAGAAAAATGTTTTCTAGTAATTTATTTAATGATTAATGCCAATATTACTCAAACCATACTCAAGCAACAGTCAAACTAGCTGAATATCTAAGTCTGCAGTAAAAAACAGTGAATTACTTGATTAAAAATGTCAGGATTAATTGTAAAACATTTTTAGAAAATGACATTAGTCCATCTGTTTTATAAAGTAAGAGGACCAGAGCTTTTTCCATATCTTCTGGGAACAAAATCTAACTAATTCTGTAAATGTTTATGCAGATTTGCTTGTATTCTTTTGAGTCTAAACTGTATACGAAATTATGAGTATTGTCATTCCTCTTGTAGGAGAAGCTTAATACACTGTTTAAAAAAGCTAAATATTTCAATGGATTAAAAATATGAGGCAAGAGATTCAAGCCTGCAGGCAAATATCAGTTCTTGTATGTTAACAACAGCATTTATGTATATATCAGTAGACATACGTAAAAATACATATGAAGTCCTGAGATCCTACAGATACAGCAAAGTGCATACAGATACTTTGTTGATAGTACAGAATGGATACAATCCGTTCATTTGTTAATGCCAAATAATTAGTAACCTGCCTTTTTTTGAACATTAATAACAAGAAGAATAACAGGCACTAGTGTTCTGTGAGCTTCTTATCGTAACTCCTTAGGGTGTTTCCATGACCCTCTTAAGGGTTCGTACTACCATCTTGCAGGATGGAGAGGCAATACATATTTTTGTCAGCATTTCTTGCTGCCAGTCTTCTTCCAAGGACCCTGGAGAGACAATCCACATGAGTAGAAGTGTGCCAAGTGAGGAGAGACTGAGGGAAGACGAATAGAAATGCTTCTTGTGCTGTCCTCTACTCACTTTTGTTGAATAAAGTTCATATGAGTAACAAGATAGAGGAAATAGATGGATTTCAGGCAGTGCAAACTGTGAAGTAGCTCTGACTCTTTTCTTCCAGTAATCTACTGTGGCCTGCAAGAACCTAAGGGGCTTGCACATTGGCCTGGAGCCTGTTTTTCATACCTTCTCTCAGCAAAAGTGTGAAATGTTTTAACAGAAGTTTGCTGTTTTTTTTTTTTTATTATTATTTTTTATTATTTTTTTTTATTTTCTTCTAGAAGTTACTCCTCGTATAAAGACATTTGAATGCAGAATATTTCTCTTTCAATGAGCTAGATAACTAAAGATGTGAGTTAAATCAAAGGTCTAGCTTATTTCTATCAGCCAAAAACAATCCAAGCCAAAGGAGCTGATGACAAATATGTGAGAAATCAGACATATTTCATGATAAAGAATTAATGCCAGAAACCTTGCATTGACTTGGTTCATCCTTATTCATGAACAGAGATGAGTCACAATCAGGCACTGGCTTGAACTTAGTTCAGCTTTTTCATTCTGTTGCCCACCTCTATTTCTGTCATATGGAATAATAATTTTCTAGTAGAATACAAGGCAAGTTGGAATTCTGTTTTTTTGTAGTAGGATGTTTTTGGTGTGTGTGATTTTTTTTGTTTGTTTGGTTGGTTGGTTGTTTTTTTTTCAGCAAAGAAAACTGCAGCTTCAATGGTTGAAGCTTCTCTAAGTAGCTGAAAACAGAGCACAGAGCATTGTAATGGAAAAACATTGACTAATTTGATGGGAAGGGCTGGTAACAATGCTCATGCTGCCCATTCGTGCAAAAGTATGGTTAAAGAAAGACTAATTTAGCATATTAGCAGCACTCTTAATGTTGAGTGAGGTGCTTCAAAGAGGCCATCTGATTTATACTTTGAAAAAGTAATGCTACGACTGAAACACTTGCAAGACCTCTCATCTTTTATGGTTGGACTTACTCAATAAGGTAATACTGCCATCCCCTGAATGGCTCATCCTGGCCAACAAAGTCTGATTAAATTTCTTCACCTTTCATTTATTGAGTTGAAATAGCATGGTTATTCTAACTCACTGTTAGTACATATATCTTAATCTTAGGCTATGACAGATCTGGTACTGGAAAGAAAATGGAATTCCAGAAGCCTTATATCTATTAATATTTGCCAAATCTGTGTTTTTTACAGATGGGTCCTATGTGAAAAAAATCCATTAATATTAGCATGTCTGATTGCTGTGGTGCAAATTAACTTTTACAGTAGAAGTCAGTTTTCCTTCCCTGACTTAACAGATGATGTTAATAAGAAATCTGTTTTCTGAATATAAGACTTGGTGCAGAAAAGGCCAGAAACTGTAAGGCCAAGTGTTGGATGGTTCTGCTTTGTCTATGACAGCTGAACGGTTTTGAAAATCTGATCTTCAGAGCTGAAGGACTGCCAAAAGTTGGAGACTTTAGTAGGTGGCTCAGGCTAACTGCTAAATAGTGGTTGCAGAATCATACTCTCTCCTGAGTTTATTCAGTGTGGAAACATCTGTACCCTCTTTTTCCTCTTTGAAGGGATACTATTTGCTGAGCTTCAGCAGAAGCATAAGTCAAGCCTTAATTCCCCTTTGTGTCACCATTTTAGGTGATCTGTAGTCAGTCACACTTGCATAGAACAGAAAAAATGAAGGCTGGGATGCTGTTTGAATCCTCTATATAAATTTTTTTTTAAGAAACAATCAGATTAGTCCTGTCTGCTTCAGACACATTTAACTCCTTTTTTTTTTTTATGGTGTAAGAAAAATGGCAACTTTTTCTGTCAAAAGTTTAAAAATGTTGTTGGATGGGGCTATGTTATCCTTTTTAGATTCCAGCATAACTGTTATCCAGCTATGTGCTTCTAAAATGGTGGGGCTGTTGATAATTAACAGTATTACAAATGTATTTTCAAAGCATCTAGCACAACTTGTGGGTGTTACGCTTTATGTTTGCTCAATTGCATATTATAGTAAGAAACTCTGGAGCAGATTATTTTTCTTTCTTGATTAACCACTATTCCATGGCCATACATCTATCGGAAATAACATGAAGGTACACAACTGATGGACATTTTTCATGGGAAAGCATGTAAAGTATTTTATTTCATAAAGGACAGTGTTAGTTGGAAATAAAGTTTGCAAGAAGGAAGAAGAAAGCTGTAGCACTGCAAATAAACAGTGCATTTTCAAATACAGCTTGAATCATAAAATAAAAGAGGTGAGAAGATTTCACTTTTTAAGACAGGAACACAGTTTGACCTTTATGAAAGATATTCACACTGTGTATTGTTCAGGCCCTTTCATGCTTTATTGATAAAAGCTGTTTAGAGCAAACTAGAGTTAGCCTGATTTTGAAGCAATTGAAAAAAAACAAGAGCAGTTTGCAGCAGTGATAGAGCAGACTTTTAGCCTTCCAACCAAGGCCATAGTTGTTTGAACTACAATCTTGATTCTTTTCTCCATTTCCTTTGACCCAGTATTATTTCTTCTTCATCTTGTATTTTTGCATTACAGCCTAACAGAAAAGCTTCACTGAATGGAATAGACTTTGTTTGGAACTACATCTTTGTCTGTATTTCTAAAGGGATTTGTAGGCAATCTTTGAGTGCTGCTATATTTGTAGTAGTTTTCTCACTTGCTTATTAAATACAGGGCTGAACAATAGTCATTACTGCACAAATACCAAGGTCCCAAAGTAGTACCATTCACTTCAATGAAGAACTGCTGTGAAAGCACATTTGAAAAATAACCCATGGTGACAAGAGATGGGGAAGATGGGAAAGAAACTACCGTTCAAAAGGCTTTTTCTGAGGGACCATAATTCATTCATGTGTATACAAGATTCTTTTCCCTGTTGTTGGCATTTTCACTACAATAAAATAGGCCCATGGTAGTGCCTTGTGGGCAGAAAGTGAGTTCTGTAATGTGTATGACAGAAAGGAAGGAAGGAAGGAAGGAAGGAAGGAAGGAAGGAAGGAAGGAAGGAAGGAAGGAAGGAAGGAAGGAAGGAAGGAAGGAAGGAAGGAAGGAAGGAAGGAAGGAAGGAAGGAAGGAAGGAAGGAAGGAAGGTTGTGAAAATAGGGTATTAGTGGGAGACTGGAAATGAGCTGGGTCAGCTAGGAGGGGGTCAGTTCTACAAGGGGTTGAAGGGAGAAGATTAAAAAATGGTAGCAAGGGGCAACAAAAGACCTGCAAGGTGTGGCAGGACACATGTCAAGGAGTGTTAATGAAGACACAGTATCTTTTCTGAACTGGAAATTTTAGGGCCATCTTCCGTCAACATCCCTGTGCCAATGCAATGCCAGGGAGAGACACCCAAGGTATCCATGTGTTTGCTAGTTTAATTCTTTTGTTTTCTGCAAAACTGTAAATCCAATATTGCTTTGGCGAAGATGAACTGTTGTGGTGGCATAATGTTTTCATTATTTGCAAACACTTGTTGTACACTGCAATGGAAAACTCTACATTAATTTATATTTTCAGGTTATGTTTCTGTTCCTTTAACACTGCTGCAAACTAAGAACTGTTGATTTTACTAAGGTCTTCCTCTTTTTAGAAATGAAAGTTTTCTTGAAAAAGTATCACTCTTTTAATGATTTATTTTGGTTTTGCCAAAAAGTATGTTTTTCTTATCCCCTTAAGTTTTTTCTATGTTTATGGAGTTCACAATCTTTTTCTTCCTCGTTGTAAAAGGAATTAGTGTAGGAAGTAAGAAAAAAAGGCATATGTTTTCTTTTCTCCCAAAATAAAGAACAAAGATGAGACATATGACATTGTTTTCATTCATTCCACCATTTCAAGTTTTGTCTTTATTTCATACATTATGTATTCCACATCTCAGCCTTTCATTTACATTCACAGGTGTTTCGAGACAGGTCCACTGCTTTGTTCAGTAGACCCACATCATCACTGAACTCTGGCAATAGAAAAAAAGCCCAGGTCAGTGGCGTTGCTCACATTTCCATTGTGAAAACTATTCTTTGCAAATGCTATAAGGGAACCTTTTTTATAAGTAGATTTCTGCCATTCAGGTTGAAGGCTCCATTTTCTTCCCTGGTGAGTGTGCTAAGCAAGCAGCTGAGTGATACTCTGATACTACAGGCACTTAGAAGAAATTTCAACATTTCCAGTGCACAAAAATGAAGCTGATGAGACTGTCGTGACATAAACACTTAGTATTCTTCTTAACACAAACAGGTAATGAAATCAAATTTCCAATGTGTTTCTTGAATTCCTGTGATTTTCAAAGTGTTCTTGTAATGTGTTGCATGTAAACAAACCCATATTCTCAATTAGATAACCTGACTAAAACAGGCGTTCTTGGTTCTTCAAAGTGATTGTTGTTACTTCCCAGTGTCAAATTCATTTCCAAAGCCTAGGAAATATTTAAGGGCATATAGTTTCAGTATATCTTCTACTCTTTTTTGAACACAATGTAAAATGCAGTCTAGATTTTTTATGATTTGAACCATGCATAGAAATGGTGCAAGTCTTTAATTGACAGTAAATTAACTATAACTCTAGTGTGAGCCTAGTCAGTGGCAGGATATACCAGCTCTACCACAGAACCTTTTAACAGAGTTTGTGCTAAGCAGAGAACACCTTAATAGAAAGTTCAGTTTACAGAAAGCATGTTTAATGAAGTATTTCATGCATGTAGATGTTTTCAACGTAAGCTGGCAAAAACATTTTACACAAAATGTGCAAAAGTGCAACTACCTTTTCTAAACAAAACAAGGTGGTTCTGTTTACTTGTTAAGTCAGCTTTGACAGTTCTTAGAAATGTCGTTTATTAAATGTCAAGCTAATTACTTGTAATATCAACCCTGAAAAGCAAACCTTCGTGAGTGCACTTTCTGAAGTCTTATTCTTCTCTATTTGCCGTCTGCCTGGTGCATTTCTAGTAAACAAATTTATATTTTTCTGAATATACTAAACTATTTGCTAAATATATATCTTTGCTTAGAATATAGAAGGATGTTTCATAATACTTTGATGAAAGATAATGCAGAATATATTTTATTTTTTTTAATAACCAGGTTTTAAAAATGTGGCTGTCATACACGACAAATTAATTCTAGCAAATATCCGACGTCTGGCAGGGACCAACTCCATTTCTGTGGGGTAGTGGGGACTGGTTTTATTCCTGCTGCTGAACCTGACATCAAATGTACAATTAGTGCTAATTCAGTAGCTATTTCTATATCATGAATCATTGCATCTCACATTGGCCACTTGGCACTGGAAGTGTGCTACCAGCAGTAACTGCAATATTAGTAAGAGTAACAGACCTTTTTGTTGAGAAAAAAACGTTAGTAGAAAGAAAAGAAATTTCAGTTACAAGTGTTTTGTCTACAATGACATGTAAATCAGTAAAAACAAAATGAAAGTTGTGAATCAGTAGAAATAAAATAAATGGACTGAGAATATTTATAATATCTAGACTACAAAAACTTAATTCTGCATTTGAAAACTCTTTTCTGAAGTAGCTTAAGTATATATCTGCAAGGGAAAATGAAGATGGGAACTATCATGATGTGTTAGTTAAATCTAGTTTATATAGGTAATAATGCAGTAAAATTGCACCGGTCCAAAGGATCTAGCTTAAGATGAAAGTCAAGAGTAGAAGAGACAGAAGTTGAAGCTTGGAGGTGAATGAGCTTGGGATTAGAAACAGTAATTTTTGCATTGGTAGCTGTTCTGGAAATTTTGCATTCTGTACATCAAAAAAGGCAAGTGAAATTCATGCATTCACAAAATGGACCAAAACAGGTTAAAAAGTCAGACTTCAGTAATGTTTTAGTATGTCAAAATGCAGTTTGAGTAGTGGACATTTTAGGAAAACCTATTAAGTTTTAATTGTTCTATTGAACCATGTGAGAGTTAAGGTCTTAAATGTCTCCAAATTCTGTTGGACAGCTAAGTTTTTGTATACTTTTAAAGTTTGCCCCAAACAAATCACATGTCAAAGAAAAAAGTTAATCAGCAAACATTTTCAGAAGAAGTTTGAAAACAAAAATAGTTTGCTACAAAGAAATTTATTAGCACATTGTATCTTTATATGTTATGAGTTTCTAAGGAGTTCTTGAATACCCTTGTACTACCTGAGAATTTCAAAGGCATCATAATGTTATGTTCATTCTGGAATATTTAAATAATTTATCGCTGCACTGAAGTTGTACTTTTAATTCCTATATGTGTATGTAATAATTTACTTATACATACACATAAATATACACAAAATATTTACGTAAATTTATATAAAGTTGCATTAAAACATATTAATTCTATTACAGCCTCAGCCACTGGACACATACAGAAAACGCTTATTTCTTGTTATGAGACTGTATTTAAAATAAATGTAATGGAAGTTGTGATGCAGACAGAGAGTGCAATTTCCTGTTTTGTGCCCTGATGAGCCACAATCTTCTTTATGCTATCCTGGCAGTGTAAAAGACGTCAAAGTGGATACAAACATCAACCTTGTGTGTTCTATGACTGATTTATATTTCCGTATCTTGGCCACTATTTTTCATGTTCACTGATCTAAAGCTCTCATCTGCTGTATTTATAGATAAATTGAAATGCTTCGACTTCATTCTCTAAAATGAAGTTACTAAACTAGCCCCCCATTTAAGTTATATGTGTAAACTATGAACTGCTAATTATATATTCTAGCTGATAATTGCTGGTAAGTACTATAGGTTAAAAACTGGTGACCCATATAAAAAGGCATTAGCTAACTGTGAGTTTTCATTAACTTCTTTCTCTTCCCTGCACGCACTCACTTATGGAATGAAATGGTAACTGGGAAAAAGTGTGTTTTTGTGAGAAGCTTGGTTTGAACTCTGGCTTTTCTCACCTGTTTATTGGATCATGTAAATATATCTTTCACAGGATTCCTTCAACAACCTCTGACTTTAAAAAAGATCCATCAAGCTTAGAAGCACTCCTGGGTGACCTTACAGAAATGTTCTTTATGGGAAAAAAAAAATGGACAAAAATGCCTAACATCAAAATGAAGCACAATGGGAATTCAGAAAAGAAGTTAATTTGGGACCTGGTAAAGTCAAGTGTCAGAGCACTTGGCAAGGTATAAAGGATATTAATTTTTTATTTCTAACTTCTGTTAAAAAATAGATTTTTGACTTGTTGTAGGCTGTGGAAAAACTGAAGTTGAAATCACTTTTTTCATTAATTCAGGGCATTTTATTCAATAGGAGTTTTCAACATCACAAACGAATACCTTAGCCACTGTGTAGATTCTCTTGATTTTATTCTGCAACAAAATAAAACTGAACTTCAGAATCCTGCAATAGTATGCGAAGTTATTAGTGAGCCTGTAATATACACATTATCCAAAGACAGGGTAGTATTTTTTATTTGTATAAATAAACTCAATTTTCAAAAGGGGCTTTGATGATAGACCTGTATTGCCAAGGCAGTTACGTATTTTCAAAACTGAATCTGGGGCGCATACTTTCAATTATTTTCAACATCAATTCACCTGTTTCTGATAGATAAGTTACCGTGTAAACTTACATGCTTGCTTCATGGCATTTTTATATAATTAAAGCCAGCTACAATGTCTAATCTACCAAGAAGAAAAGCTAATCTGGATTAAAATGCAGACAAGAGGTGGGAAAGAAGAGGTAGAAAGCATGTCACGCACAAAGAGTTCTTTGTTACTGAATGTTTCATGTGAAAGAAAATCACCTTGCAGAGTATTTCCATGTCTGATTTCATTGTCTTTAATGAGAAAAGACAACAGGGATCACTGTAGCTTATGAATCTGGATAAAATAGTGAGTGTGCTCAGAAAGTGCCTGTAGCGTTGTTTCAGAATGGCTTTCATGTATTCTCTGAAAAATTAACAAAAACAAAAGAGTGAGAGTTGTTCATTAAACTTTAAAATATGTTTAATAAAATCTTTCTTCAAAAGACACATGAGGAAGAATGGATTATAGACAAGGTGTTATGTTACCAGAATGCCATTATTTTGAATTATTGACTTATTTTCTTTGAGAGGAGATAGAATATAGCTGTGGTGTTTTAAGAGCTATGAGACAGCTTGCTTTGCTTGCAATTTGCACTTTTGTAGTGTTTTGCACTTGACCTAAAATAGGAGACAGTTATTTAAATTGAAAACTCTTTCAAAGCTAGCTGTGAATTACCCATTTCTGCATTATGATTCAAAGCAGATATAGTTCCACTGTTTATCATGCAAAGTGGTTCCATGGTTCAAATTCACCAGTTTAGACAAAATGTCATAATAATCTGAAGTGAACAAAATATGAAACATCCTTTTCCACTCTATCATTTCTGATTCACAATAGGATGATCAGATTCTACCCATTGATGAATGATGTCTGTTTCAATGTTCTAGCATGCAACTGTAGGTGTTTTTCTTGTGCTACCATGTGGGCTTGGCAGAAACTTTGTAGATGGTCGAAAACAACCTCTTTAATCCACTTTATGTTCATTCTTAAGATTAACTTTTACCACACTGCCTGCTCTAAAGTTCCTGATGTACTGTGACAATTCTGTATCACGCCAATCAAAATATCTTCATTATTGCTCTGTATTCCTTTGTTGTTTCTTGATTTTTACTGCAATTATGAATTATCTGAGATACTAATTGTTCTGTACTTTTTGTATTTATGCAGTGTCCAGCATCACAGGGCAATGGGACCAAGACTAAGGTCTTGAGTTTCTGTGAAGTAATACCACCAACTATAATAGCTGGCTGAATTTTTTCTCTGGCTGCAACCTAATCACCTCTTCCACTCTTTCATATGACACTCTTAGTCCAGTTTCTTCTGGGCTCCAGTGATCTGTTTTGGTGTTTGTTTGTGGCTTGTTTGTTTGTTTAAACTTTGGGACAGAAATCCTAATAGTCTTTTGAGTCATCCCAGACCTGCATTCCAACTTCTCCCCGGTTTCAGAAATGCTGGAAATGTTACAGATTTTTAGTTTTACATTCCTTTTGTAGATTAATGTAATTATTATATCCTGTGCAAGTAAGAAAATTTAAGGTGTTCACAAATAGATGTTGGGCCCTGTACAAAAGAGGAAGCAGATTAGCAGAGCTAGAATGGAATAAATTAGTTTGCTCCCCTGATTCTGGAGTAGCTTTCCACGCAGACATTACTCTTAAATAAGTTACTTTTATTCCAGAATAATTATTCCGCTCACAAAGCAGCACCAGCTCTGAGACAAAGCTGAGACTTCTAGCACTTTGTAAGTTTATCTCTGAATTCCTGCTGTGCAGATGGCACAGTGGGTTGGGGAGCAGCAGGACTGGGAAGCAATAGAGGAGTTGGCAGGTTGGTGAAGAAGATAACAGGTGGCTTGTGAAGTGGAAGCAAGGTCTTTATTGCAGGCCACCCTTGTCTCAGGCAGAAGAAAACTTTGAATTCAAGGCGGGGAAGCAGCCTTAGATGAAAGCATATGCAAAAAGCTTGACTACATACTGGAGTCTTGAAAGGTAGTTGGAGAAGTAAAGAAAAAGAACTGTGAACTTTTGGATGGCCATAGGTAGAAATTTGAAATCTAGAGAAAGGAGTGTTTGAAGGGTAGCTGCACAGTGAGATGGTGGACCAGCATGCATAGAGGGCTGTGGAAGAAAAACACTACATGAGGTTTCAGACAAGGAAGTGTGGTGTTTCCCCCCCACCCCCCACTTTCAGGAACCTTATCAGAGTACACAGCCAATTAAAATCCTTCTGCGAGTGGGAGGCAGGAGACTGAACTCAATTGGCAAGTGGTTCATCAGAGTGTGAAGTAGGAACAGCTCATTCCAAATCAAACACATGCTTCATTGCTCTATTTTATATGGAAGATTCTGAGAAGATAAGGCCATTTGACTCCTTTGTTACAGCAGTCTATCAAATAGCATTGTGAGTACAAATTGTAAAGAACCTTTGCATGCATTTCTCGCCTCCCACTTTTCAGGGTTTGGTGAGATTATTTTTCTTCTTAAAAGGGAACATACTTCAAACTATGTGGTCAACTTACTTCAAGAACGTAAGGTAAAATACACCTTAGTTAAGAATGAATACTTAACACTTAGTAAGGTGAAAAATAGTTTTCACACAGTTGTATTAAGCCTTAGCAGTTTGCTGATCAGAGGTTTATCTTCTCAAAATGTTTGTTTTTGAAATAACGCTTATAGATGTTTGCAACTTAATCCATGAATATCAGCGGTATTCAGTTAACTGGTTCTGGCACATGCTTATCACATGCATAGTAGGATTTTAGTTTTTATTGTCAGCTCATAATCAGAATCACATACTGATAGGCACACCTGGAGGACCTGAGTCCCTTGGACAATGTCTTGATAGCATTTGGGGAATCTCATGTGAATTACTGAGATACATTTGAAGTAACTCAGAAAGTTATCAAGTATCTATCTTGTTCTCAATTCATGCATTTATACCTAGGCATGTGCAAAGTTACTTACTGTGGTGCTGGACTTTTGCCCAGAAATTCATTTTTGGAGAATGACTCTTGAGGTCATATGTAGATAGTATGCTTATTGAACCTATTGAACCTATATGTCCACTCTTTTCTCGTGTTTTCTCTCGGACAGCTGGTGTTAGCATCCAGACGGCATTAAAATAACTAGTGCGTAGGAAGTGTAATTTCATCTTCATATTATATCATAGATGGTAACTTTGTTAGGCATTGGCTTGGTTTTAGACCATGTGAGCTAAAATGTAGATTGCCTTTCAGCATGTGCCTGACGGAGTTTCCAAATGGATGAATGGAGTTGATAAAATGATAGGCTTTAGCTACTCTAGTTCTGGAAGGAGCAACTTCAGGACTCAAATCTCTAGATCAAAACCAGAGTGATGACCAAAATATAGCAAGCTAGGGGAAAAAGACAACCAAACTGGATAAGACTACTCAGTGTTGATACAGAACTTAATAAATAAATGACCAAAGAACTATAGACTTATAGAATGACACACTAAATAAGTCTATTCGTGAGTATGTACATGCATTTTAGCCCTCCCACCAGATAACATTTAATTGCGCTGGTGGCTGATGATCCTTAAACATAGAAGAGCGTGCAGAGCCACATCCTATGTTTGCAATAGTAATTGGAGTAGCATCTTCCTAAGAATATTTTTCTCTAACAATTGAGTAAGTCATGCATCACTGATTGAAATTTGTAATACAAGTCAACACAGTGACTTGTAGTCTTTAAAATCCACATTCTTTGATTAAAAAATTATAATCAGTGTCTAGTATTCAGGTGATACAGTTGTACTTAATGCATTGCTGAAAATTATCTAACATGTACCACATCTGACTTTTTCAAACAAAATCAAGTCTTTTGTTCATCAAAACATTCTGGTAATTGAAAAAGTAATGAAAACGTTTGGTGGAGGGAATCACCCTATACATGAACACCTGAATAAGCTTTGATTTTGGCATTTTCAAACAGGCAAGAACTTGGAATTATTGTGGTTAGGTGTCTGAGATTGCTAATCAAAGAGAGTACAAAACATAAGAGGAGGTTTGGTATAAAAAGGAAAAGAACTTAGGGCTGAACAGAAGACATCACTGTGTCTGTGCACATTGAGGCAAGTAGCAGTGTGGAGAGTGGCTACGGTCAGCCAAGTGCATCAGGTCAGAAGAATCAGTGGAAGTGTTGGGAAAACAGCATGGCTGGGAGCTGGGCTGAAGTATCAGGAAGTTTGTAGAGCATGGTAGGGTCTGAGGTGGTAGATAATAGGCAAGGCTATTGTACAGTTGAATATGAGACTCTGGTTTGAGTAAATGAGACTAGGGAGCCAGGATCTGAAGCATGATGTAGCCAAAAATTTGAGGAAACATGCAACCCACAGGGCTCACTTTTTCATGAGGTGGGTAGGAGCAGATCACCTGTCAGGCATGCAGTCTTTCCTTCAGCTGATTGAACGTGTCAGGTCCTTAACTGATAGGAAAACTACTGAGACCAGTTGTAGCACTGATAATCTGACTGGAATTTACTAAGAATAGTAAAATACCTGTGTAGCTTTCTGTTCTGTTATACTTCTTTACTACCATGCATAGTACACCCATGTCTTAAATACCACATGGCAGTCACACTGTTCAAAACTGAAAAGGAATCTAGAAGGTGGTGTATGGGATTGCCAAAAGTGGGAAATCATTTCTGTCATAAAGCAGACTAAATAAGCTGGGAATCATCAGTAACACAGCATCATTTCATGCTGTGTTTACTGATAATGGATATCATATACCATTTTACCATCCAGTGATTCAGTATCATAAAGTGTAGGTGACACAGTTAACAGATCAGGAGTAAAATCTTGAAAGTAGGGGAAAGACTAATAAAAAATAACAAGAACTAGAGGCCTGATGAAATCATTAGGTAGCAAATTTGAAACAAAAATACACAAATATTTTTCATCTAATGCATAACTGAGTTGTAGATCTGGCAGCTGCAGGTGTTGCAAAGCCTGAAAATAGAAAAGGAATCAAAAAGGGATTAGACAATTCTGTGTCTGATCGGCTGTTCAGTGGCTATTAGACATAAGGGTATACCTGCTGCCTCTAGCTCAGTGACTAAATTGCTGATGATCAGAAATCTATAATGAAGACAAATCACCCTGGAAGTGCCCTGTTTCTTATGCCTGACTATACCATTTGCTGGCCATTGTCAGGAGGAGCATTTTGGGATGGGTTGTATTTTGGTGTGATGTCAGATATCTGTTCTTTAACGTGCTTCATTTATTGCTCTGTTTCGGGAACATGGGAACTAAAATGGCAAGGACATTTGAATGCGTTATAGTAGAACACTTCAGTTATATGCTGATGGGATTTTTTTATTGTTTCCTCTGAGTCTTTTAAAGATGTACATCCCTTTAAAGAGGTAGCCAGATCAGAAATGAATCACAACAAAAAACAAACAATATGATCTATACAAGTGATTGAAACTGTTCGTGAGTTCTGTGTTTTCATAATTCATTAAATGAAAACTGTTAGAATTATAAGGTAGCCAAACAGGGAGTAGTCATTGAGGAACTGGAAAGGGAGATCAATATTTACACTTTTTGAACCTATACGTCTGAGCTTAAAGCAAAGTGTTGCTAGATTCATCCCTAACATTTCCTGTCTCTGACTGGGTTTGGTTTATTTCCTTGAACTTTTTAGTTTTACTGAGTAAAGCTGTTAAGACCTATCTAAATTTAGAACCTTTTAAACTATACGTACAGTTCTTTAAATATAAGGCAGATATGAGCTATTCACTAGGTCTTTCTTCTGTCTTTCTAGATTATGCTAGACTTCTAATCCAACAGAAAGAAGAGTACTGCATTAAGTTCTAAATTAGAAAGGAGAAATATGAAGTGCTTTTTACCTATTTATCTTTTGTAAAAATGACAGCAGATGAAAGTGATTACTTATTTTTGAACTTATTTTTCAGTGTTTTTCTTTTGGAAATTAATATTGCAAACTGAAAAAGGCATTAGAAAGGATGGATGGGTCTTATTCACACATTTACACTATTTCCAAGTAGAATCTGTAGATTCTTAGTGTCACTGAGTTGCAAAACCTCAGAATGGTGATTCTTGGTTCTTCTGTGTGATGAATAAGATCTGTTTGTTCGGTGTGTATTCTAAACTCTCCCATTAACATCATTGCAGTCTCACTAAACCAGGCAAATTTTAATATCAGACCCCAGGACCAACTAAACTGGGCCCACTGAAGTTGGAAACTGTCTTTAGCTGGAAGTGAAAGCTGTTGTGTCTGTCCTTATGGCTTGTCTTTTATGCCTTCTTGTTGTTTCACTGTCTCATTTTGTCTTGTGTGTACACCCTGAGTGAATAATTTGGGATGTATTTTTGAGTCTAAGCAGTGTTTCATCATCTTCCTAATTTATGTCTGCTTGAATTGTAATTAGCTGGTCATCAACATTCTGCTCAGCCATATATTGATTATATATATGCATATCTTCAGATTTTATTTGTAAAGTGATAATTTCTGGATTGAGAACATACTGACACTTATGAGTAATCACTGGGCTCCAGTTCAGCACTCCATCTGTATTCAGCAAAACACTTAAGCATATGCTTAATTTTAACTTTAGCTCAGGTAAGCATGCACTTGCTTCCATCCAAATTCAGCATAGCATTTTAAGTATGTACCTAACTTTAAGCATATCCTTTATCCTACTAAAGCTAAAATCAAACAGAACCTTAAGTGTTTTCATGAATATGGATAACTACTGAATGAGATTTGATGAAATGAACTCTGTTGGCCATTGAATAACAAGAAATCCCTGGCTGTGTTTTCGAAGTCCTACAGGCAGGGAAAGCATAAGAGAGAAATAAAACAACCTATTTGTCTTGAAATACTAAAAGCTAAGTTGTGTACTGCTGAAGGTATTATGTAAATGGGGGCAAGGGAGTGTCTTTCTGTCTATACAGAAGACTGTGTCAGTAGGAAATCAAGACTTCATTCATGGTGTTTAATTAAATTCAGAATGTTCAATAAAATTCTGTTTCATTCTCTAAACAAGATGTTTCAGATAATGTCTCTAAATCTGTTTGAAGATACAAATGAGAATGAGAACACAACTGGTCACAGAAACTTAGAAAGAAAATGAGTACTGTATATGGGTGGTAAGGATGTTACAGCTTATAGCACATTTTCTATTATTTTGTTTTATTTTCAGTGCTGAAGCGTTTGATTCACATCACATTTTTTTTTTCCAGTCCATTTTCACTTTTCCTGCTTCAATCTCTACAATCTTTCTGCAGTATTTATGTGAAAAGCTCTTTGCATTTTTTATTTCAGATCCTCTTCTATTGCAGTTCATGAAGTCTTTCAACAGTAGGCTGTTAATCCTTTGCAGATTAATATGATTTCAGTGATAATCCTTTCATTTGTTGAATTTTTAAGACATATAGTGATTAAAGAAAGTGCTTGACAGATTTTCCATTGAAGTAGTACAAAGCAGGTGATATGTCTTTAATGTATGTTGGTGGCACTTTATGTTGCTCATTTGTAAAATTAAATTTACAGATGAAGCAAATAAGTCTCGGGTTAGTTATTGGTCTTTTCCCTTTGATATTACAGTTCAAATCCAGCCAAGGGGAAAAAAAAATATTTGGGGCTTGCAGACAAACCAGGGCTAGAGTATATATTTGAATAATCTTTTCATAACTCCGTTGCTTCTTTTCATCTGGACTAAGAGTCAGGTTGGGTTCTAACCTGATACTGTAAAGCATCAAATTAAGTTGTATAGAGAAAAGGCAGGCTATAGTTTAACATGTGAGATTTGCCTTCAGGTAGGCCATAGGATGTAAATTGTATACAGGAGTTATTCCAGCTCTCTGTGAAAGGTTTATTTGTGTCATTTAAGTTGAACATATGACTGAAATACCCTTCCCTGATGGAACTGAAGTCTTGAATTATCTCACAATAATGGCACATGTAAATCTCTTGTCACTAGGGTTTTTGGTTTGCTGTGGATTCCCAGGTCACTGTCCATGATTGTCCTTTTCATCCACTTCTTTACTTTCTTTTTTGTCTTCTTTATATATTTCCCATATTGACTTTATATATTTCCCATATTGACTTATTTCTCATTTTATTGCTCTTCTATGCACACTGATGAAACAAAAGACAGGAAGAAAAGGAATAAGTGTTAAAATTGTGATATTGACTACCCTTCTAAGCCATGATTTAGTTAGGATCTCAGAAGCAATGCTTCAAAGTTAATATACAAACAGCAGAAATGCTTTTTTAGCTAGAGGTTTGAAAAACATTCAAAGTTTATTAAAAACTCTGTTTAAACAAATAGATAGTAGGTGTAACCTATCATAGTAGGCTGAATTTTTGCTTTTATACACTGAAAAATATATTAAAAACGTATTTATATTTTATATACTTCTAGATACTTTAGGCAGGAGGGAAAGGAAGCAGACACCACAACTCTTCAGGAAAATCAGGTCCTGAACTTGGCAGACCTTTAGCTGATTTTGTCACATATTTGCAGCTTTAAAATGATTTGGCCTTTGCAACAGCCAAAATAAGTGTCCTTTAATCACTTCCAACCTATTAACAGATGGGCAAACAGCTTTTATAAATGGGGCATGCAAAATATTCCAATATCAGCCAAAACTAATTAGTAGCAATATCTGAACTGAAATTTAGAAGTGATGGAATATATATTAATGCAGATTAACTGTTGGTTTGATAGAAATTCCTTTTCAAACATCATGCTTGGTATTTGTTCTGCTCTATTATGTCCTAAACACTTATTAAATAACACCCACTTTTTTCTGTCTAGTTATATTTTTCTATTAAAACAACAGGGTTTTTTTCCTGTAAAAGTTTTCATTAGAGACAGTGTAACTGAGAAAAATCATATTAAGCAAGAGGTAGTTTAGTGTGCATTTTATGTGGCATATAAGAACAGTGTTAAATAGAAGCCATCCTTAAAATAGATTAATCTGTAAGAACAGTACAAAATACTGATATAAGACATTATTTATACACCAGTGCCAGATCATATTAAATACATCTTTACACAGCACTATTAATCAGAATATGTAAATTTCATGAAATTTGTGAGATTATAAAAAAATACCACATGTATAATTCAGTAGGAAGAGCCATTCAATGCATTACCATCAGATCTGCAGCATTAATTTGATTTTACAAAGACATCTGTAGTGCAGACAGCTGCTGTACCTAAGTGAGGATTTGATTGTACACTCGATCTTTCAAACAGCCACTTCTCTTTATCATTTTTGCTATCATGGATCTAAAAAAATCAAAATTGTTCTGAAACATGTGTTCATAAAAAAAAAATTAGAAAACTCTGGTTTTAACAAGACTTTCTCTGCTTCATTCCCAGTGCCCTGCCTTCCTCAAATAACCTACCTTTACCTCAATTTACCTAGTGTTTTGAGGGTCTTGCTTTGAAACGTCAAACTATATTAGAATCTGAAATAAATCTGAAAACTATGTTAAGAAAACGTTTAAAAATTTTCTTCCTGTAAGACAGCACAAAGGGGCCTTCCCTCTCAACATAGAACATTACCTCTTATCAACTTTTTCTCAAAATTTGGAAAAAACACAGAAGAATAGAAATACTGTTTATTTTCTACATACCCATGTATCCAATAAGTCAGGTAGTTCCCTTCCTGTCTATCTGGCATAATGATGGCCGCTGGTCTTCAAAGACATTGGATTTGATCAGTCTAAGATGTAGCCCTTGGATATCCTCATGCCTGGCACATTCTCCTGTCTCAGACTAGATAGACATCACCTGCAAACTGGCCAGACCTGTCTGGAAACAGTTGTGATGATGAGTCCACTCAGGGTGTTCTCTGTGCAACCTAAGAAACTGCAATTTCTTTGTAACCCTACAAACAAATTAAAATGCTGTTCTTCTCTGATATATTCTCTGTGGAAAATAATAAATGCACAGCCCCTGCTGATATGGAGCTGAGTTAAGCTGGTGGAGGTTTCAGTTCTTTGTTTAGTGGAGTAGGTTAAAAGCTTTATCAGATTATGAGTGGTGAAATTGTGGTCCCATACTGTGAGGTTAGATGAAATACCTGGAAGATTTTTTGGCCACTAGAGAGATCAAGATTGATGGAACAGATTTGTCTTTGTGGCATAGAGTGGAATGATGAATAAGTGCAAATGATAACTTTTAATTATAAGACGGTCTGACGAGAAATCCTGCAGGCTCTTGGCTAGAGTGAAAAAGTGCTACAGAATACCAGAAAATAACAAGTTTGAAATTCAGCAACCAAGTTTGGGGTTTTTGTTTTTTGTTTGTTTGGTGTTTTTTTGTTATTATTTTGTTTGTTTTGTTTTAATATTATAACCTTGCAAACAAGCAAACGCAACAACAGAGGAAACAAAAAAACCCACCACAAAACCAAAACGAGACAAAACCCCTAAACCAAACAACAAAGCAAAAGACAAGATTTTGAGAAATACTGAGGTCTCCATTTCACAAGCATTTTATGACTAACACCTCGATTACTTAAGACCAGGCATCAAAAAAAAAAAGTCTCAATTCAATGATATTTCAAACAGATTGGTTTAGTCTTGGCACAATCTGGATGTGGTAAGTAAAATTACAACTGACTTTAAAGAACACAGCTACTTATGACCTTAACTCTAAAATGACTATGTCTAGTCACAATTGTACCTTCAGGAAAAAGAAAAAAAACAGAAAGCTCTAAATGTGTTCTATGAAAAATCCTCACCTACAGTTTGGTTTATGTTTCTACCAGTTTTTCTGCTTGGAATGCAAAATCTAACATTTTGATTATTCATCATATAGATATTGATAATTTTCTAAGTTGGAACATAGTCAAATAATGGCACAGGAGAACTGTGGAGATCAAACTTTGGAGAGTTTCTTTCTACTCCTTCTGTATCAAGACAAAGTTGAGACCTTTCAGGGTTTTAAATTTACTTTTATTAATGGTGATTTTACTGTAGAAAATACATGTACTATTAAGGTTATTGAATATCTTGGCTTTTCTGGTATTTCTGCTGTCTTGTTTTGTTGGGAAAATCTCCAATACAGCGTTTCATGCTGTGTTCTTATGAAAAGGATTGGTTACAATATATTTATGTGTTCTTGTAAAATCTTTTATTTTGGGGCTGTGGGGTGGCAGGAATTTCCTGGCAACTTTAAAGAATACACATTAATAAAAGTTATGGAAGTTAGCATCCAAACGGAAAAGACTCTGAGAGGTTTTGATGTGTCTGTCTACTATAGTCTGTATTAGCAGTTCAATTGCAAGAACGGGTAGGTGAGTTATTTTTTTGTTTTTAATCTGACTCAAATTAATTTTTTTAAAAGTGTATTCTCACACAAAATATGACATTTTGTGTCCTCCATTTTGGACAAAGTTGTGCAGCTGAATAGGAATTCAAGTTGTTAATTATATTTAAAATAATAACTTAATCCTTATAGTTTACAAAGCCATGGGCATTGTGTAGATCTGCACAGCTGCAGCAGAACCGTTGGCAAGCAGATTTGGATGCTAATTCTGTAATTGTAGATGGTAAATGATCAACAGTTCCTTTTCAATCTTTTCTAGCTATTAATGTAAATAAAAGGATTCTACATGATTCTGTAATTATTTTAGGTGTACATTACAATTTATCTTCCTGAATTTTGATTCATAGTTCAAGCATTTGTCCACCAAACTGAAAAACAAATCTTCTGTACTTTAATTCCTACTGACAAATGCCTTGACCTTCAAACTCAGAAGAAGGTGGAGAAAAACGGAACCTACCAGGAAGTCTTCAAAGCTTCTCATGATAGTAGAAAGCATCCTAGCAGTAGAGAAGTACTTAAAGCAATAATTTGCATTTAAAGACACATGAGATGGTGGCTTGAACACGGGGAACTCAAGAGACTAAAGATTAAGGTAATGTCTTGGCTGTTTAATCCATGTACCACTTATGTTTTAGCAGTGTAAGAATGCTATAATATGTACTTTTGCCCTCCACCTCAGAGTTTATACCAAGTGAAAGAACTCATGCATATTGCAGGTTGGGTGCTAATGGAGACTGTATAGCTTCAGTTGAGTTGTCATCTTTCTAGTGATGTGTAAGCCTCCTATCTATGAAGTATACTGTAAGAAAACTTGTACCTAGCTCAAATAAGTGGGTCAAGTAGGAACTAAGTCATCCATTAAACAATCCATTTTATTTGTTTTCCAGAATCCTAAAATATGGTAATAAAAATCAGGTAATATTATTTGGTAATTATCAACCTTTAAAAATATTCTTTCACTTTTTATACTGGAGGAGAGGGAGTTTTTGCTGCTGTTATAATTACTGACGAGGTGACACAGCATTTCTCGATATCTGCTCCTGGGCTGTAGAAAACAAATATGGATTTTTCCTTCCATGGCATACTTTAAATCAAAAAATGAATGTTGAAGACACAGTTTCTCACCTTGCCCAGTTTAGTTGGTCCACTTTTCCTCTGCTGAGATATAAAGCTTTGTCTTTCCCCCAAGACTCTGATTATGTGCAGATAGTATTTCACATAGTACCTGATCTGCTTCTGTAATTTGTGATGAAATGTGTTTGTCTCAAAATAGTTTTATCCAATCACCTTTGGAAAGGATCGTCCGTGATAAGCACTACGGGGTAATTGTTTTTATTTACCTGTCCATGTGTGTTTACAGGGAATGGAATTTGTTCTTTCATTCTTTTAAGATTTTCTCATATGCTGCTCACATCTCAGTTCTACCTCCTCGTTTGTTTCTGTAGTTGCCCTTCACTTGTTTCTCACAGTAGCGAAGGTGAACCATATCTGTAATTACAGTTTCCAAGTCACAGACCATCCCTACCAGAAGTTGCAAGGTAGTGCTGTAAAATTATAGCTGGCGTTTTGGATCTCTATACCACTCGGTATTTTGAATTAGAGGAGTGGATGGACAAGAAAAAAAATGTAACTCTTCCAATTTTTAAATGAAATTTTTATTTTAATTTCAGTTTTCTGCCTATTCTTAATATTCTATGTCTGCAACACAGTTATTTCAAAGTGATTTTTGGTGTAAGGAAGATTTCCTGTCTCCATATACACAGCTCTTTTTCTAAGATGGCATTCTGACACTGCAGAACTGCAGAGTTTAGTTTGAATAAAGAGATTTTTCTGATCACCTGATGAGTAGATTAATTATTAACCATTATAATTAACTATTTTAACTCTAGCACGCTGCGCTTTGTGTCATTGTGTTGCCTTAGGTGAGAATGTGCAAAACTGAGTATCATCACAATTGTCTCAACACTTCATCCCTTTTGATCATTCTTGCCAAGATTTTTTTTTTTTTTTTTTCCTAGTATTATTGCCCTTTTGTATTTTTGGTGGATTGTTTGGCAAATGAATAGCACTCAAATATCTCCCATGATGAAATAACTAACTTGTACATTTAGAGAGCCTCTTTAAAGAAGATGCCTTTGCAAATTTTTTGAGCAATCCTTGTATGTTATATTTTATTAATGGAATGAGTTTCTATACCTGCTTTTATTTCCTGTTTTCTCATCAGTTTGATGGCTCACTGTACAGTCAAGCTAGTGTGGTAGAGAAGATAGTTGTTGTTGAGCTGTATGATAGGAAATTCTTGGAAACACACACTAGAATAAATAACAATGATGAGGAGCAGCATAAATGTCAATAGCTTGAAGGCATAATCAAGAAGACACAGACATGAGGGCTGCTTCTTCTGATGCATAAGCAGAGAAACGTTAATAGAAGTGGAAATATTGACTGATTCCAAAACTGCTTGTTCCTTAGCTCTGGTTGCTCTTCTCACTACCTTCTGCGTTCTTCTGAATGTTTCTTTTTGTGTAGTTCTTATTACCCCAAGGAACATAGGAAGATATTATGGAAAATAAAAAGCGGGTTAGACTTCAAAAATTAATCTAAATTTCCTTTTTATCTAATACATTGCCTTTCAAATATACCTTCCAAAGTAAGAGGTGGCCATCCCATCACACAGGATAGTTAAGGTAAGATGAGAGCATACACTAGAAAATAGTTTTCCTGATGGGGAAAAGCTGAGAAAAAGAGAAATACTATGCATTTTCAACCATGCATCAAAACACAGTACTGCAAGTTGGACTTAGACAATCATTTTAATAGCTAAGGGTTGGAAATGTACGGTGTGGGATTTTTTTTCTTTAATTTGCCTCCTTTAAATAGGCATTAGCATTCCAGATAAATAAAAACAAACCACCCAGTAAATACCAGAAGTAGATTCTAATTGATTCTTATGCCTTTTGAGCTTGATATGTATTAATTGTTTTTATCTTGATTCCTATTTCCATTCAGTCCTTTAATTCTCCATTCATAAGGCTTGATACTTCAGTATAAAGTAGGAGGATAGTAATGCTTAATTTGAACATATTCAGTGGGTAGGCTTTGAGTTCCCTTCAAATGCCTTACTGATGCAAGTCATGTAATGAATATATCTCTCAGTAAAACAAAAAACATATAAAAAACAACAAAGCAAACTTCTGAATATTCACAGTGTAGTCTCAGTTTTGACTTCTAAAATACATAATCAGGTTTCATAGCCCTAACATAAAATAGAAAATATATATATATGTATATAAAATGTGTATATATATATGGAATATGTGTGTGCATGTATATATATTTTATGTATATATAAAATTTGGTTTTCCCCATATGTTAGAAAAAAATATCAATTAAGCTAGTTAATTCCTGAAACATAATCCACGTCCCCCTGAAAAAGCATATTCTTATCCTAGGCTGCAAATTCACAGCATGCTGTCTAATGCTGGCTGACTGGAAAGTTTGTACTACTCTTCATATTGTAATGAAATACTGATTGATGGCTGAATAGCTGATGCTTTAAAAAGATGTCTTAAATCTTCAAATCTTCTTTGTAGATGTGGTAGGATGTTGTAGCCCAATGCAATGTCTTTTTTATTTTTTCGTTATTTTGTCTTTGTGGTATTCAAAACTTAGAGTGCAAAATCTGCCTTAAAAGGCAGATGCTGTTTTTCTGAAATGTTAGACTGACATTAATTTGCTCTGTTTTGATGAAGATAGAAAGAGACATCTCATAGATACTCAGGCATAACATAGAGTGTAATATGATCTATTGCTATTAACCCTTACAGGAAAACTGATGGTTTTGTTAATTAGTAGTAAATCAGCTAGACTAGTATCTTCTGTCCCAGGAAAGATTTCTGGCACCAATTCTGCGAAAATCTGTGAGCGAGGTAGATCAGCTGAAATGTTCTGTGGACATGGAAGTATAGGAGACTAAAGTTTTCAATTTTAAATCTGTACTTTTCCTTCCTTGAGGAGTACAAAATAAGTCACACACTGCCTATTTCTGAGTTAGTGTCTTTGACTGAATCTATATTATTTAATATATTAAAATTGTTAAGAAAATAATTAGCTGTTAGCCTACCAGTCTAAGTCCTGCTTCTTATTTTTTTGAGTGGCCATGGCAAGGCATCTATGAGCATTTCCATTACCATAATACTAGGGACAATACCTTACACTATGAGTTTTCCCCTTGCTTTTTGCCCTCAGGGGAGTAGTTTAATATGCTGCTTTAGGTAGGTTGAGTGTATCTGCCACGTAAAAAAGAGTATTAACCACTATAATAATCTGCTTACCTTAGACTCCTTCTACCAGCCTAGTTCTGCAGGGTCCTTGACCTTTCCATATTGAGAAATTCTGATATGGGCAAGAGATGTTTTTCAGACTAACCTATTTCCCTTTGCATTCAGTAAGGATGATGTGCGAGTTTCACTTTGGTGCAAGAGTAGCAAGCTATCCTGTCATATGAGGTCTGCATAGGCCTAAGTTTTCATACAAAGTTTATCAAGCATATTAACTTAATTCTGAAGAACATATTTCTAAAAATGAAGAAAATATTATTAAAAAAATCTAAAAAAAAAAAGGCCTAATAATCTATTTTAAATATGTATCCGATGGAAACTTCTTTTCTTTAGTTTGTGAAACAATATTTTCCAAGAAAGAGTTTGGCAAATAAATGGGCAGAAACAATCTGACTTAATTTTTGAGAGATCGTGAATATTTCATACCTGCTAGTGGAATACAGCATGTCTTCTTGCTGGTCTGCCCAGGTAAGTGTTTTTTAAAAATACTTTGTAATGGTACAGAATTTCAACTGCAGATGATGCAGGCTTAGGGCTTTTCATGGTGTTGGGGTTTGTTGTTGTTTTTTTTCCTCCTTGCATGAGTAGACAAACTTCTATTCTTAAAAGCATAGTAAAGACAAATTCTACCTGATGACGATCTTTCTCAAAATGGAACATTTTATCATCATACTTGAAATTAAGTACATTTTATAGAATTCCACTCTTTCTAAGAGTGCTGGAATACAATTCCACACTATCTTGGAATATACTTAAAAGGGTGTAGAGCAATTTTATGGCAGGTCTGCATTTGCAGGTGTGTCCAGGCAAAACATTTGCTCCCTTTGTAAATTCAGTGATGCTTACCTTCCAACATCCTTAAACAACTCAGCCCAACAAACATTTAGAAACTTCCATGGATGAATGTTTGTAAATAAAGCAAGATGTTACAAGGCAATAATCAAGATAGTCTACACTATAAAGGGCATAACTGCCCTTTAAAAATAGAAATAAATTTGTAAGCAATTAAGCTCTTCAAATAAATCTAGTGTCACCTGCCTTCAGTTTTTTCCTTTTCCTAGGGCAGTCAGCAGGGGAACCTACAGCGCTCTGCTCTTGGTGCAGAGCAGCAGCTTGGGGCAGTTGCACACCCCCCATGAGATCCGGAGGTCTTAGTGGGGCAGTTGATGGCTCTTTAGCACCCTTTGTGCTCGATTGTGTCTGTCCTCACCCAAACACCATAGTCGGTGCTGACAGTTGCGTCTCTGTATCCCGGGGCATGGTGACTGATCCAGGAGGGGCAGGAGGCCCAGTTAATGGACAGGGTCTTCAGCCAAGGAGGTGCCCCGACCCAGAGAAGCTTCTGGACCGTGCTCGTAATGACCACAGCCAGATCTGACCAGGCTATAAAACAGGACCCCTTCTGAAGACCCACTTGGAGTGGCTTTCTCAGAGCAGCAGGTCTGCGAACAGAGCCCTGCCCATCTAAGAAGACTTCCCAAGACAGAGAGCCATCACTTTCTCCTTGGTCAGTGATTATTTTCATCTGTGTATATCTTTGAGTGAGCCCTTGCCCACCCTACCTGGGCAAGCGATTTTTTCTTCTGGATACCCTTGAGTGAGAGAGGCCTTTTTGTGAGTGTGTGCACGCTGTCGACTATCAGTCTTGTGTGGTCCTATAGATAGTCGTAATATCCCCAGCTGGTTCATCGAACCTGCAGTTTGCTACATGTTGCCCTAGTGCTGACTGATTCTGGATTATCCGCTGGCTTGCACTGGTTTCTATCCTTTGATTTCACGTCCAAATTAAAGTCAGTTTAAGCTTATTATTTAGTTGGAGTCTTTTTGAGGTGCCTCTGTGACTCAGCTACTGGGTGAGACTTTTTGCAGCAGCCTCTTCAGGCACCTCACAAGTTGAGGTGAGAAATGCCACCTGCTATTTCTCCTGTAGTGCACTTCTGTAGCATGCTTTTGGTTTATACCAATGTATGTAGGTGCTATGAACTACAGCTAGCCTAAACATCAATTTATATTATCTCTGTATCTTCCTAAGTTTGACAGCCATCACACCTAGGAGATTTGTGCAGACAGTGATCTTCTTTAGAGGTTGCAGTTAATTTCATGTGTGAACAATTCCAAATAATGCTTTTCAAGTACAACTTTATCTGGTGAGAGAAAGCTGTGTTTACTTGGTGCCTTTGGTTTGTTAATGACCTGCATATAGTTTCTTTTTATCATAGTTTTTATACACTTCCTTTGAGCCTGCTCTCTGTTCAAGATGCATCTTTGAGAAGGTAGTCTCTTTGAGTGTCTGACCACACAACTTACTTGCATGTTATTTGCTTCTCCATGTTGGCTCCTAGTAAATACAACTAATTTCTCATGGAAAAACATGTATTACATGTCGTTTAGGTCACATTCCTAAGACAGTGTGAATAAGACCAGGTATTTTTAGTCGTTTGCTCAGTCCTCATCACTATGGTAACAGGAGGAGATTTTGTGACTGTGAGACAGATTTCTGTTTTATATCCTAGATTTGGGAGACTATTGCTAATTTTCACTGTGTTCACAGACAGGCTAGGAAGGTTCATGTTTCCCTACTCATTATTTAATTTATTTAGAGACTCTTAGGTATGAGGTGTTGTCAATGTTTGTTCAGCCATTTGATACATCCAGTCTATAGGCTTCTTATTCATTTTGAGTTCAGAACTCTCCCAAATTATGAATGCATAAATGATGAATAATTGCTGAAACACGGAGATGTGCCTCTGTCTAAAGGGCATCCATAACATGATTTCTAACATGGAAGCATTTTGCATATATGGCACTTACCTGTAAGTGCACTCTCTTTCTCAGTTTTATAATACAGTATTTCTGAAGATAAGTTATTAATGGAGTATAATCTTGCAGAATTGCCTGGGAGAGACACCGCAACAGGTTGAATGTTTTGAATTGCTGAATACTGATTTGATGCAACTGTGTTCTGTGCCAGTCCAGAGCATCCCATCAGGCTGCTTGTTGAGGAATAGAAAAATATGAGAGCGGAAGAGTATATGTGTCTGTGCAGAATGGTGGAGAGATCTACTGATAATTGCTATATTGAGCTTGTTTGGGTGAACATTGCATCTTGTATGGCCATGTGAATGATCCATGAAAGGTTAAAAAAAAAAAAGACCCTTGTCATGTGTGGCTATTTAGTTTGAGCACAGGTGGAAAAAAAAAGATTCAGATTTTATCTTGACATTTTTTAAATCTCATTTTACTGTTGCTGTTGTCTTTTTTTTTTTTAAATGAATCTAAACACTGCCGAAAGAAAAGACCTTTGAAAATAAGTACCCAGATGTTAAATGTCCTGTCACTTTTCCATTTCCAGTAATGAAATGATGAGTACTGTCTTTGACTAACAATAATTTAGACAGGAAAAGCTTGAAGACTTTTTATTTTACGTGTTCTCTAGAGAGATTTAATTACATCAGTCATACATAACTACAAATCTGATTTGCATGGGATCTGCTTATTTGAAGTAAAAGTTCGATGCTGAAGACAAGATATTAAAATTATCAGAATAAAGCAAGAATATTTGTAGAAAAATGATAATGTTCATCATCATATAACAAAGAGCTTTCTGTCAAAATAGGAAAGAAGACACTTATAAAGTACCCGTAAAATGTGAAATAGAAATATTAAGTGGAATAGAAAAAAATATGGAATATATGGAAGGCTACCAGACATGCTGTTTTGAGTCTCTGTGCTTATTCAAATAAAGGTAATATAATAATTTGATCATAATTTGACTATAGTAATGACACTGTCAGGAACTGAAGAAAACATTGGTACCCGGACTTATAGAAGCTTGTAGAGAATGGAGGCTTATACAGAAAAACATGATTCTGATTTCATACAGAAAAACATGCTTGTGATTTCCTTTTGAAATCTGCTTTTTAAATTCTGGGGAACACAAGTGAGGTTCCTTTAGGTCAAATAAATTTAACCATAGATGATTCTCTAGATTTATCTGACATATCTTTTTCCCCACAGTGCGAGGAAAAATAAGTGTGTTACTAGCTAAAACACTGCTTACTGAGGATACGTAGAAATAATTGAATGGTTTTTCTATCAGTAGTGAGGTTTAACAGCTGGTTTCAAGAAAAAGCCAATTGAAATTAAGGTCATAGTGCAGTGATTTTTAGATTTCACACAAAAGTAGTGATGCTATTTCATAATATTTTAAACCAATTTGTGCTGCTACTTCATTTTGCTACTGAAAAGCAGGACCCTGTGCACTGTGTAGTCATGAAAAAACCTCACTGAAACACTCCTGAACTTTGTTTGAATAAAATAGGAAGAATAGAGGTAATGAAGCAATCTATCTGGGCCACATGCTTTGAAGTGTCCATTGAAATAATACATAATTTTAATGAAAAGTATGACTTCAAATATTTTTCAGAAAGTGGTATTGTAGCCTATGTTTAAATATACTTATTTCCCCATTTGATTCAAAATGCTACATGTTCTATTTAGGGTAAATATTTACATTCAGTTCAGAGAAACTATGCATGCGTGTAGGTTAGGTACTAGAACTGGTTGTTATTTTGTTTCTAGATTTGCTGAAGAATCCAGCTGTAATATCTTGTTATTTAATGTATTTTGCAGTCACTGGAATTACCACTACTAATGCTGGTTGAGGCTGGGGTAGGTACATAGTTGTGAGTTGATCCTGGCATCTTTTGTTAAGGCAAACTGCCCATAGTTGCAGCATCCTGATAACTGGAGTATTTTCAAATAACATGTGAACATGGAAAGGATTTTCTCTGCACTTGGCCCTTCTGAGCTGCCTCTCCTAAAAGTCAGATTTTTCCATCTTTGTATTTGGGATCTTGATAACTAGCCTCATATTTATACAAAATATTCAGTGTTTAGGCTGAGAAGACAAAATATCCCAGATTCTGCTTGAATTTGGATTGTTGCCTATAAGCCATCTCAATTTATATCAGCCTTGCCTCATTGCTGATTGTTCTGCATTTAAGGGGAGGTAATAAACCATCTCTTCATTTAAGTACAGAAGTGTCCAGAGCTTTCATATATTGAAATTTTCATACAGTAGTGGAAGGTAAGTTTTTTTACAGAAGCTTTTAGTTTACAGACTGATAGGGCTTGATTTGAAATGATAAATAATAGTACAAAGCAATGAGTTCTTAACAGATGTGTCAAAACAATGTCTCCTCATCAGAGTCGATGCCAGTTCTCTTCTAAGCTGCAAATGGGGGACAGGGAGTTGCAGGAGTTCCCCGAGTCCCTGGGGAATGCGTCCCTGGATGGAGCTTATAGAGAGTGGTAGAGCGATCTCATACTGCCCCTGTCACAACCTGTGGCTCAGAGCTTGACTTCTGCTGAAACTTCATATTTTTTCAGTCTCACTGGGCTGTTCTGTGATAACTAGTGCCTGTTACTGGAGATTTTGGAAAATTCTCATGTTTCTGGAGGTTCAGCTCCAAAATGGCGCTGCCTGATTGAAGCTTTCCCTGTCACACCCTGCATTTATTTTCTCTCTCAATTCTTCCTCGCTATGGTTCGTATTTGTGACATCTTATGCATAAATTGTTAAATATAAACAACACCTAATAGCAATTTCTGTTGCAGTCATGCTAGAGAAGCCTTATGTGTAGAGCAGGACCCTTCTGTGTTGAGTACTGTGCATATTCTGAAGAAAAATATGCTTCCTGCATCACTGAGGGGAAATTGCCTCCCAAAACTGTTTATTTTTCATCAAACAAAATCTTACAGGACAAGCAACAGGAAACTATGGAGGCTGTAATAGGAACAAAGGTGTAATAGCTCTCATGCGTCTGGCAGAATGCAATATTTAGGAGTTTATTTCATTGTACTGTTCAATAATGTTCCCCACACCTTTGTGGTAATGAGCCCTGAGTCAGATGTAGCCTATCATTATGGCTATTTAAGCTGAATTTAACATCCAGAAATTGAAATTCCATAGTGGAAGAACTCTACAAGTAAGTTAGTGGTAATGAATAGATGCATTAATAAAATGACTTAATAGAGCTATTGCCAAGCTTTGCATTTCCTACATAATGGTTGTTGGATCAAAGCTAACTGCAAATCTGATCTAATGATCCCTTCAGGTCTTAAAGACTGTGGGTCATTCACTTCCAACTGCAGCAAAAGGAAATAAAATATGCATGGTATACCCTTCTTCTTGACTGCTGGTCCTCTCCCAAAAGAATTACAGATTAATATGAGTTTAAAATGTTAAAGAACTCCCCTAATATGCAAGGATCCCTGCTGGATCCAGATGCTATCTAACCAATGTCCACAAGCATCCTTTCTAACCTATCACATATATACAAACAGTACAAACAGAAGACAGTGTGGTGGTTGTTTTGTTTTTGTTTTTTTTTTGTGTGTGTGGTTTTAGTTTGGTTTGGGTTTTTTTAAATTTACTTTTACAGGAAGGCAAATTTCATGCTAAAGAACTTAATTTGCTTGAGTGTTTCGCTGTTAGCATATAATCAGTACGCTCCTCCAGGGGTTGGCAAATCAGAATAGGAAATTCAGTTCGGGTTACCGATACAACCCAGTCTACCCTAGGCCAGCCACCAACCTTGTTTTAATATGATTAAAATGCTATTTATTTTTGACAAAAGTAATAGTCCAAAATGTCATTATATATTTATTAAGACGTTTTGACAAGGTAGTGGAGACCTAAACAAAACAAATGACCTAGTTAGTTAATGGAGAGATTTTTTGCAAGTCTGTTCACATTTTGCATCACATTTAGAATTATTCTAAAAACCTAGTTTGAAACAACAATGCAACTATCTGAGAAGTAAATTTTCCCCTTAAAGTTCTCCTTTGTCTTCAGAACTAGTTGGCAACAGTTAAACCAGTAACATGCTGACACTGCTGCCTGTCATCCAGACTGATCCTGTCTTATTTATATTCTCCTGTCGTGTCTCTTCCTCCTATACCTAAACTATAAAATCTTGGACTGGCTTTTTATTCCATCTGTGTTAGAATATGGCATTGAGGGTCTTGTTCTGTGCCTAGGGCTCCCGAGTGCTATCATAATGCTAATGGATTGTACTAATAATGATGCATTGTCAAATCAACTTTAAAGAAAGTTGGGGAATTTTTATATTTAAATGACAGAACTTCTCTACATGTGTATAGGCAGAGTATAAGTCCTTACATTTAACTAGTTTTCTCTGTCAGCTGTGCCTCTCTACCCTCAAATATAAGAAGGATGATAGCCATCACAGTGAATCCAGTGGCAGGTAATGAGTGGGAAGCACAACAGGATTGCAGCACTCAACCATCTGTGTGTGGCCAGTGGTGGAACACAGAGCAGTGTCTATGCTGGTCTGACAGCTTCTGGGACCAGGTGGCTGAAGGTCAGGGAGAAAGGACATTTCCTGGGCCAGCAATTTTCATTGCAAGTGCTTATCACAAATTTTATGGGGTGTAACCTCTTGACTGGGGCTTAGGTTTTTTTTTTTTTTTCCCTGCACTTTCTAATAAGGGTGCCATTTAGGATCACTGCAATAGAGTGGCTTCTTGAACAGGTTGCCCATCTTATCTCTTAGCATGTCTCAGCCCCAGAAGGACAATTTCATCAGATCACATACCTTTCCAACTGTCAGTTTGTGGTTTTGTTAGTGTTACTACGGGGAAATTATATTTTTATATAAACATTAGTGGCTCAGTTTGCTAACACATTTCATGCCATACTATCAAGTGCATTTCATTCCCTACATATAATAGCATGCATGTCTTTAAACTTTCTAAAAGGTGTAAGTAAATTAGCATGTGTACTGCACTGAAATGGTTAACAAATAACTATAATGCTGCTTGGTCATTTTGTGTTTGTAAAGTCTTTGTCTAGGAGATTTTCCAGATGACCAACTGGTATGTGTAGGCAATCTCCTTTTTGTTATTGTGGACAAACATGGAAGTATTGCAGCAGCATGCACACACTGATTTGTCACCAGCTCATGCTCATCTGTCTCTGGTCTCAAGTTTTCTCTTCGCTGTGGCTGGATCCTGTTCACCCGTTGAAGTCCCTGACTGTTGTGTTACTATCCACATGGAGTGAAAAATGAAATTCCTTCCATTAAGACAACTCATCAAGTTCACTTGTGTCTTAACAGCATTAGCTTTTTAAACTTTTTTTCATGTAGAATTTGACTTTAGTTCCTTAGTTGGATTAACTGTTCTTGAAGGCCCACCAAGACTCACGGAGCAGGTTCATCACCTCCTGTGCTTGAATGGCAGTGTATCTGTTAAAAAATCTCAAGATAATATTTGCTGTTTTTGCAGATGTGGTGTTGACTGTTTTTCTGTTGTTGCCTGCTGTACCACAAGTCTATACTGCTGCCTAGACAGTTTCACCTATTTCTGAGCATTAGATTATGTATTTCAAAGTTTACTACTTTGCACTTATCTTTATTGAATTTTATCATATTGACTTTGGGCCATTTCTCCAATTTATCAAGAAAATATTTTGAGTTTGACTGCTCTCCTGTAAAGTGCTTGTAACTGTGTCCAGCATGGTGTCACCTACAAGCTTTATAAGTGTCTTTTCTATTCCATTATCTTAGTAGTCATTACTGAAAATATTGACTAGAACCGGACTCAGGACAGACCTCTCTGAGACCTCTCTTTATAATTCATCTCAGTTTTGACAGGAAAGTATTTATCCACTCAGAGTAGGATATTTTGATCCCTAATGAGAAAAAATGAGTCAGCGGAAAATATGAGCTTAAAGATTAGGTAGCTATTAAGAGATTCACAAATTCTAGCATAGAATAGCAGTATGTGGGAGAGAAATTAAATGTTCACCATTTATTGCTGCAAACATGTCTATTACATGATTTAAGAGGGTTTTTTTCTCCATTAATACATGGAAAGACTGATAGTTGCAGTATTCTTGGTCAGAAAGATGTACATCAGGTTTTAGAAGTTTGAAGAACTTCTTGCCGTCTGTAAGGAGATGAGCCACATAAATTGACTTAACTGTTAAAATATATATTATATTTATAGTATATTTTAGTATATGTACAGTACAATGCATTTGTATAGGTATGCGGATATGTGTGTGTAGTACATATAAAATATATAAAAATAAAGTTGAAGACTTGTGTAATATATCTTGAAATAAAGAGGATCTATATCCAGTGATCAGAAATCCCTTATTAAATGGGAGGAAATGCTGATTATTGCTGGTCACATACTCCAAGGTCTCTTGACAGGGCAGCAAACGTAAAGAGTTTAACCACCTTAGTTATATAATTATGAGGGGACAATCATTCTAATATCCAGTTTATGTGTTAATTTATGAATGATGTTAGAGTTTAATCTTTTTGTGTGTGTGATTTTTATCCAAACTTCAAAAGCACATAATCTTTCCAATGCTCCTGTATTGTAGATAAGTATATATTCTTCTCATTTCTTAGATGCCGAAACAAACAAAAGAGTTTAAATGATTTGTTATTGGTTATATCCTGAATTAGTCTTGGAAAATTGGCCTGAATTGTTTAAAATTGGCTTAGAACTGGTTCTTGTGCTCATGGTCATCAGATAGGCAACTTCAAACGAACATCTGATTTTTTTTTTGTCTGTGTTCCCATGTATATGCATGTACACACTTATACTTAGTGCTTTCCCAAGACACATACTTAACACACGTGTACTTAGCTAGTTCTTGTTGCTTGCTCAGACAGCTACTACTCATGAAAAAATGGTCCTTGAATTCTTCCTGTCAGTAGTGAATATGTGCAGGAGAACTGAATAGAAGGCTTTTAAACAAAAAAAAACAGACTTATTTTTCTGATGAAGAAGAGTTGTCAAAGTTTGTTTAATAGGACTCTAAAATCTTAATTTTGCTTTGGGATTTTTTACTATTAGGTTTTGATAACTTGTCACTTTGTAGGCAAATTGCAGTCTATCAGTAATAACAACATTTGGCTTTTTGTCATGATGACAAAAGGGGCTTTGCCCAATTAAAATTACTTTGCTGATTAACTCTATGTTGTTATACAGGATCCTTTACCAGATAGAAGCAGTGGCAAAAAAAGACCTTGTAATTAATGTGGAACAAATAAGATCTACAGAAAAAATGGTTTTACTGTAAAGTTGGTCTCTACAACTTTGTATTAAAAATAACAAGATTGTTCTATGCTGTCGTCTGCTTGACACTTTATTTGCAATATTTTCTTTACTTTTTCCTTACTTCAGCAAAGCTAGTCTTTGCTTTCTGCTAATGTGTAAATTATGTAACACTTTATTATTTAAAATGTCATGTCGTATGTCCCTGTAATCCATTGTTGCATTTAGAGCTCTCTCAGATTGGATAGCATATACTTATTTGATTGACATACCTTTCCTTTTTTGAAGAATAGCTCCCTAGAAAACAACTCATCCACCTTTCAAATCTAAAGCAAAAAAGAATTCTGTAGCAAAATTATATTGTGCAATACCACCACATCAACCATTTGTCACCTCAACAATTAATGTTGATAAAAACCATTTCTGTTTAGTTCATGTCCAGACAAATATCTTGAGGTTAAGATTCTGCAAAAACTTAAAATGACTAAAGTGGCACAGCTAAAAAAAAATTACTTTAAGAGCTTTATAGTTATGTGAATTCTATCATTTATGCATTTTGTATGTCAAGACATATCAAAATCTTTATTTCCTTTCACATTATGATCTTTTGGCATTCTGTTGTAGTAACTCTATATGAAGTGGTATTTCTCGATTTAGTGAGTACTTTTTTAGGATTTTCTTTCTAAATTAACTTTTGCATTCTATTCAGTAGAAGGATTTAACACTTGTCTGGCTATCAACTGTTATATCTGTTTGATCAAAAACAACACAAAACAATCCTGTTTAACTGTATGACTCTCCTAGAGAATTACCAGTCCTTCTATGAGCATGGGATTTAGCTATCAATGTTTGTGTTTCTCTTAAGGAAAACAGAATTCGTTGTCAGTTTTGATGATGAGTAACTTTTTGGTTTTCTGTTATTTGGCTTGTTGAGATTACGTTGATCTCAGTTCTGCTGTTCTATCTGAAACTGAATTTTAGGGTAATATTGTTAATGTTTGTCACCCAGCAAGAAGCTATGTTTCTGCACTGGGAACATCTGTCATTGTGACCATCATTGTTGAGAGTTTTCTCTTCTGGTTCATGAATTATTATTTTTAAGTTCTTTAAGCTGTGCTGAAAGCTGCATACTTGTGGTAATTTCTTTTGAATCCGGCACCCCTTGTGTTGAATGCCTTTTACATGATGTTGCGATAACCATCCAACTTCTTGAAACAAAGTCTCTGGAATGTATGTGGAGCATAAGATCTGAGATGCCTGTGTTGTACTTCAAGACAACAACTAATAAATCTCTGTGTGGCAGATGACTGAATAATTTAGAATACCTATTAACAGACTGCATTTTCTTAAAGAAGTCAACACTATCAGCTAAAAAACACACTTAATATTATTTTTCCACTTTGTAAACTATTAAAAATTATAGTTTTCTGCATTGCTATGTTAATAAATGTTTTATTTGAAATGGAAAAAAAAAAAAGTAAATTAACAGTATCTATATCTAGATTTCCTAGTTTCTTATCCAAGAACATGCAATCACGATCTATATGATTTAATACAACGATGGATGAAATATCTGTAAGTCTTTTGTTAGATAACATTCTAGACTAAATGACTAAGTCTCAAATAGATATTTCAAAGTATGTTGTCTTCTAAATATACAGACAGGCCATCACTTGTCGGATTTAACCCAACCATCAATAGAAAAACTGATTCAAATTAAGCTTATCACTCCAAATACTTTGTCTTGGCCCTCAGTTCAAAGATATACGGGCAACTCTCATTTAAGTATTGACATAATACTGTCACACGGAGTTAAATATTTGTGTAAAAGTAATTAAATAATGACTTAGGTCACTTAAATCCCTTCCTTTAAAACAGTACAGGATACCAGACAGCATCTCTGTAAAACATAAGTTGAAGGTTTATGCTAGTATAATAAATACAATTACTAAAGCTGCTTTTGCTGTTTTGTTTTACCAGTATTGAAAGGCTCTTCCAATGGAACAGAAAGCCACTAAGTAAAACTCCAAGAACCAAAAATAAAGATATCTTTATCCTAAGAAAGATGAGCATGTGTGTCACACAGCTTTACTTAAGTTCCATTTCATTAAAATCTGTAGAATCTGTTGCCACAAAGTCCCTGGAAAATGCTGATCTTTTATGAAGATTTATGAGTTTCATCAATATTTCTAGGTCAAGAAGAAAATTTGCAACCTATTACGAGAAAGTATTTTGTCAATATTCTAGTTTATAGACCATTGCAGGTCTGCTTTTTTCCAGAACTTTCTTCAATGAGGAGTCAGTAAAGAATCTCACTGTAAAGGAATTAGTGGGAACACCCTGTTTTGGTTATATGGATTTAATACAGTTAATGGTATGGTTTGTGTTAAAGCCACATGTAAACATTTGAAATTGCATAATCTGGCACAGAAATTGCCTTTTTATTAATTTTGCTGTCTGCCGTGGCATAAAATCTTTGCCATTTTAAAATCAAATTGCACCTGGGTAACAATTAAGTTATTTAGACTTTCACAGCTTGATCCTATACTTTCTGCAGTTGAAAGCAAATCTTTTGCTGACAGCAATGATACAGGAAAACAATTTTTTTACTTTCAGAAATGACCAGCAAGCCATTGCTATGTGTTAACTAGTATTTATCAAATATAAGCCAGTGCTTTTATATTGCCAAGTTCATAAGGAACACCCATCCACAGAAGTGGGATTTTCAAAAGCTCATAGAGCTATGTGTAAACTGTGTGACAGATTATTGTTTTGTACCCTTAAAACTGGACCTGTGACCACCCAGGGCAGAATCAGGCCTTTTGCCAAAGTACTGGTGAATAAAGTGCTTATTACACTAGTTCTTCCTTATCTTTCAATATGGAAGAGTTCAAGCAGTACCTCATGCAGAGGAAAATCTACATGTTCATTTTCTGTTATTAAATACATTGTCAGTGTTAACATAATAGCTCATGAAATGTACTGGCCAGAGGTACAATAAAAATGACAGGGAAAGGGAAGAATGTAAAAAATTGAGATAACTACCCCAAATTTTCTGTATATTAATCCTAATAGGTAAATCAACTATTTGGTACAAAAACTACAAAAGTTCAAATTGGAACAATATGAAATTCTTTTATGTTTCTGGGTTCAACTCACATATGATTTCACGAGAACTGTCACCTGCATGGTATTTCAGCCAAACAGTGAAAAATTTGGCATAGTAGCTTATCTTCTGCCACCTTCAAAGGTAGAAATTTCACTAAGTTTTAGAGGATCACTGTTTATAACCTTGACTCTGTCAAATGGAAACATGTTGCCAGTTCATCTTCAGACTTCATCCATGGCCTAAACAAATTTGAAGCCATATAATTATCTCTTCACCCCAAGTCTAATGATAGTTTTTGTATACCCCAATTAGGCTGTAGTAAAGCACGTGATTTTTATTCTAGCTAGTGTAACTCCTCCGTCCCTTCAAATGAACATAAAATTGGCATTGATACTTCTTAGATGTTCACAAAGAGTAATGTGCCATGGTGCTTTGTGGAAAACCTGAGATGGCATAACGTGTAATAGCTATTTTCCTGACACAGCCTTTGTCTGTTGCTTTAGGAGATGTATCTCATCTACGTTTTCCTTTTACCCCTTCTGTAAAGCATGATCTCTCCTAGAAAAAAAAAAAAAAGGTTTTCACAGTTTTTAAAGTGCTATTACTGTGTGAAAATGCCCTCTGTAGAATATGGTGAGCTTTTGATGCTTTTACAGAACATTGAATACAAAATCGTATTTTAAGATACAAGTTGGGGCCAGCAGTAAGACTTGCTTTCTTCAAAAGCTACGGGAAAGTTCTCTTTAGTTGGCGTGGTGAATGATTACGGAATAACATAGGAGACTCAGAGTTAACTCCCATACGCCATCTATGTGTTCCTCACCACCCTGCTGTCCTCAGTTAACTTTAATCAATGTGGGAGATGAGGTTAATTTTTTTGAAGTAACAGCTGAAACTTTGAAATTCTGCTGTCTTTTGCTGGTTTGTGTCACAACCTGAGTGTTATTTAAACAATTTTTTTCATATTTAATACTGGATAATACTCTAGAGACCTCTTTAAAACAACTAATGTTCCCTTTGGCACTGAAATCCACTTACCTTAACTGACTTCTGTTATACTTCAACCTGATTCTCAGAGTCACAATGGTAACATTCATTTTAATGTCCCAATAGCCCCTTATTATTCATCAAATATTTGATTTACATTTCTAATAAGGCTTATGGAATGCAGAAACATGAAACCCATACTCTGCCATGATTCTAACTACTGTCTCTTTCATTAACATGGTGAATCATTTCTCCAAAATAATTAAAATCTGTAATTGAATATACCGGAATAATTTTGGAAAATCAGTTTAATTATTCCAGTGCTTCTATTTGGAAAGATCACATCATTTATAATAACAGAATAGGCAAATATGAGTTTACTCTCCCAGAGTCCTTTTGTTTATAGTTATCTTTCAAGAAAACATATATACTTGAAATGCATTTGCTTGTTAAGCAACGCAGTTACAATGGAGAGGTTTCAAACTCCAGAAGTCTACTGAAAAAAAAATCAGAATTATTTCAATAACTAATAGATGTGTTCTCCCCTTTAGGAATTTATTTTCTCAGTCTGCATACTGTAATATAGAAAGTATTCTTTACCTGAACTAACTGTTGTATATTTAACCACAGTAAACCTGAATACCCCAATGAAGCACGTATGTTAGTGCATGAAGAATTACTGATACACCAGAAATCACTACACTATGCATACAAGAACAACAGTGCAACCAAAATAACTAGGAGATTAACTGAAAGAGTTAAAAATTCTTGGCATATCCACAGTTTTGGAAGTATACTGCTGCTGTGCAGGCAGCTGACAAGTCTTGCTAGGGTTCATCAGTGTCTTCCTGTGCACGAAACTAAGGGGGTTTGTGATTTATTGGAGGCAGGACCTGAAGGTCTGAAAACCTCAGAACAGCATTTTGCAGCTGCTGCTGCAACATATTAAGTTGTGGGACTGAATAGAATTTTCAGCATCATAAATGTAGGCAGGAAGTGTATTGGAGAGAGCAGAAAACTAGGCTAAGAGAAAATCTGAGCTGGAAAATTCATAGGAAAGAGAACTGGAGTGAAGCAACAGAGTGGGAGGTCAATACAAGAATAAAAAGACAGGTATTTTAGTAACTTGAAAAACATTTTTTAAATCTTCAAATTGTGGGGCTTCAGCTGCCCCAGGGATCCCAGTCAGTTCTTTGGATGATGCCAAATGGTACCTGCTAAAGACCTGCTCCCAGAAATGGTTATATCTAAATTCTCCAAGGTAATGGACTGATCTGTCATGGGTAAGTATAGGGCACGCACAGCAATACCAGTGCGTTGCTCACATCTCTAGTTCTAGTCATACAGAGGGCTTGTGGGTGAATGGATTCCAGGAACTCCCATTCCCAGAAACAAGTGCCTCCTAAGCTATTGGTTCCTGTTGTGGTGATCCTTGTGTGCTACATTTCTATCATGGCGCATCTGACACCTCTTATTCACAACCTGCACCCATTCCTGTATTTGTTTTGTACGGCTTGTAGTGTTACCTTGAACTTGTAAAATTTTAAATGTCCTATGTGTGTGTTACTTTTGCTGCACGATGGAGTACAGTTTATAACACTGTAGGGCTACCTCTTAAACCAGGACAATACCACCGTGTCAGCACATATGCAGAAACTGGACTAATTAGCCTTGCTGGGAGATGTGACTAATTAGTCCAGACTTAACACAAATCTCACCATGCTTCTGGGAGCTGTACTGGTATTGCTGCATGGTAATGTGTTAACCTGCTCACTCATCCAGAGCTCTCTGCAGGATCTCTGAGTAGAATGGATCATCAGCTATCGCCTCAGATGGCTCCCTTTTTGGGAGATGTTATGGCACAGGAGCTCTTAGGCTCTCACCAGGTTTAACCTCAAGGAATCAACGAAAGTGTCCGAGATGGCTTCCTTACTCTAAATTTTGTTTCCATACTCAGTCTATCAACATTTTCCATTCTTGGTTTGTTGTCAGAGGCTAGTTTGCTCATCCAGACTCCTGAGCTTTCCATTCTTCTCTGTCTTGCTGGCTCTGGCAGGTGGATCTTCAGTAGCAGAGTCCCCTTTCCAGTCCTCACAGGAATTAGTGCTCATTAGTGCTCCCAGTTTTCATCCTGTGGCTTGGTTGTTGTGGAGCAGATGAGTGCTGAGACAGCAAGCAGTGCAGGTTAACTGCTGGATCAGGTGCCTATCATGGGTGTCCTTCACAATATCCTTACCAAACCCAGTATCAGGAAAAGCGGGATCTGATTTTTTTTTTTTTTTTTTTTTCCTTAAAGACAATTATTTTCTGCAGTAGCAATATGAGCAGAGAATCTGTTTGATTCTACCTCGTTTCAGACTATTTCAAATCACTGGCTGCTATTTTGTCACCTAACCTTGCTCTGTTTCCTATTTGGCTTCTGCAAACTGTATGAAAATGCAGACTGCAGTATAGAAAGGACAAATAAAAGCTGTATGAGGGAAAAATGGGGTGCATAGTAGGAGAGGCATAGTAGGCTATTTCCTGCATTCTTCCCTCCAGGCAAACAATGTTAAGTGTTTGAAATGCTTAGTGAATATTACTCTTTTCATCTGGTCTGATTCCATACATTTTACCAAACTGAATAGTGACTATTAATAATAAGTGAGATTTTAATAGGTCTTATAAAAATACTGTTTCATGTGAAGACTGCTGATTTAGCCCCAAAAGAGCTGTTGCAACAGCTGTGTATAATCGCTTTTTTTTTCCTGAAAGAAATACTAGAGTTCGGACAGCTGGGGCTGTGTGTGTGCACTGGGGGCAGAAAATAGCTTTTATTGTTGTCCTATTATTTCAAGAAAGGAAATTATTGAGTAACCTAGGACTTCTTGGAGCTGTTTAGCATTTTCCCTGTTCATTCCAGAGAGAATCACACATTTACTGCTAATGAGCAGAATGCAGCTTTATGACTTTGAATACTTTCCCTGAGACAACTTCTTTTGCAGCTAAAATAATTGACAGAAGGATTGGACCCTTATAAGCATCACAGTCACGTAAGCTTGGGTGTTTGTTTTTTTTTTTTTTGTGTGTGTGTGTGTGTGTTTTGTTCTTTTTCTTTTCTTTTTGGTTGTTTTTTTTTTTTTTTCATCATACTTTTTAAGTGTTTTTAGTCACTGCTTGCAGCGTATACAGCTGTGAACTCGGATAATAAATAAGGATTATTTCTATGAAGAAACCTTTGGCAGCAATTTTTGCTTTGCTGAGGTAAGCTGTTAGTCATCTGCCACCAAAGGGTAATCAGCTGGATTTTAAATACTGCTGTGTCTTTCTACTTTTACTGTATTTTTGATTAGTCAATAAATACATGTTCAGTCTATTTCCAAAGCCCAGCAATCAGAATAGATGCAAGATACGTTGCTGAAAAGAAACAAACTGACAACAGCTAAATGTAAAGCTTTTGGTTGTTCTAAGAAAAGGTTGGGCTCACTTGGAAATTAACGGAAGGTGATAAAGCTTCATTATAAAATCACAACCAAAAAAATTGTGTTGACAGGTGGTAAAGTACATTCCCAAGACTGAATAAACTTATTCACTGACAGTAAACGTGAAGCCAGAGAAGCTGCTTTCCCTGATACTAAGGCTGAATTCGAGTTTGGGTACCCTGCAGGCAAACATAGTTCAGATTTGAGAGCCTCAATTTAGGCTTCTGACTCCATATTTAGGAACCTGCCTGATTTTCAAAAGTGCTTAGTACCGTGTCAAGGAGAGTGTATTGTGTAATAAAATAATCGTAGTTTTCTATTATTAGTTGTTATGAAATAATTCAGAGCCAGAAATCCTTACTATCCTAACTCTTCTTGAATCGCCAAACAAAAAGTGCTGAAAAAGTCTAGGAAAATGTTCTAACAAAATGTACTATGTAAATGGAATTGTTTACCATACTGAGTAAATAAAAATGACAATGGCTGGACATGGTTAAAAACCAATAGATACATCCTGGTTTACAGGAGACTAAGGAAATCAGCTGTTTGGGTTTTTACTTTCCCAGTCAAAAAGAGAGTTGTTAGTTGCATTAGAGACAAACTGGGCATATACTATATTCAGTCATTGAATATACCTCAACAATACACCAAATAAAAAGTAATGGTTTAGCCACATCCAAAGATAAACAAGGAACATGGTGTATCATGTAGCAAAGTCTCTCTTTTCTACCTAGTTCAGTAAGAGGAATTTCCATTTGAAAAAACAGGCAAATAGGTAAAATAAAAATTACTGTTGCACAAGATAGATTTGATTATACTGTTATAACAAATGTGAAACCAAGAGCACTTTAAGGCTTGTGGGTAAAACTGCCAAGAGAAATGGCTTGGATATTCTACTTCCAAGATGTCAGTCAAGTTTGTCATGTAGGTATGGATGTTTGCAGATGTTCAGCTATTGATTTTCCACCACTATATCTTCAACAGTCCGTCAGCATGTAAGTCATACAATATACCAAAGGATAGAATTTAAAGTTTCAATTAGGTGGCAACTTTTACTTTATGCCACTTTTTTCACACTATGCCAGTTTTTAGGTGAAAGATGTCCTTCAGCTCTTGGGCTATATTCAGTTGTTGGCTATACTTCAACAACACATCAAATGAATTGTGCAGTCTGAGCACAGATGAATTCATTAAGACAGTGTGCACCACACTTCATTTTGCATATCCCCATTTTTTCTTAATCTTTGGAATCTAGTAATGCGTTAGAGAACACAAACAGATAATGGTAGGCTAACCTGTGAATTTAAAAATTTACAGTATTGGAAAAAGAAAATATAAAATAACCTTCCTAAAAGTAAGAAACATAATGAATTCTGACACAGAGCAATAATTTGAGAAAAACTGAAGCACCTACAAAGCTGGGAAATGCATTGCAGCCAGCCAGGACTTTGCTGCCATGGATGGCAACAGAACATACAAAAGGATTAGTTTACAGTCAGATCTGGGAAGTAGGGCACAAAAGCAGAACTGCAGAAGCTTGAAACCTGTGCTGAATTCTGCGAACAGTCTTACTGTGCAACCTGAATAGCTGTTCCATATTTTTATTTCTTCCCAATACTCAGTTTTGACTATTCCTGACCTGTTACAACATGGAAGTTAATGTGAAATTGAAGTCTGGACTGTAAATTCCCCTGGGCAGGGCATCATCCTGTGCGGTTGTACGTTGCCTGGCACGATGGGGCTGGTATCTCTATGGGGGACAGAAGGCATTACTGTAATATATGTATCAATATTTTAATCATCTGCCTTATTTCATCTGTTATCTCACAATTGTTTAGAGTAATTTGGACATTTGTTTCCTTTGCACATTTAAAATGGTCCAAGGGAGACTTCAGTGGATTGAGGTTCAGGGATTATGTGGACCTGATTATTCAAATTCCCTGCACCTGTGGGGATTTCTTTTGATATTCCATGTTTCAAACTGAATGTTCGCTAAATACAATGAATTTAAAATATGGAAAAAATGAATTAAATGAAAACATTAGAATTGCATCTAAGTTTATAATCAGCATGATGTGGGGGTTGGAAATGAATGTGGAACCCAGCTGAACAGTGTGTTGGCATAAGAACTCTTGACTTACAGCTGTTCCTTTGTTCTTTTTTGTTAGTTTTACAGCATTTTTTCTAGAAAACCTTACTTTGCATGAAAGGCAGATTTATATGAGAAGATTGTTTAGCTTTGTGCATCATAATTTAAACAGAGTGAATTGAAATCTGTTAAAGTTGCACAGCATTCTGATAGAGTGGGCATTTTATCCTAATAGATCATTTCTGTCCAAAATTAAAACTAGTATTTTCTGAAATTCAAAAATTGACATAAACAGAAATATCCTTACTGTCTAGTAAGGATAACATATCTTTAATACCAGAATTACTGAGATAAAAGAAAAAAAAAATCCATTACAAGAACTATACATGGAAGTTGCCTGTAAATAGCTTCTCTAGACATTATCAAAGAATGAGACAGATGGCTAACGTGAAGGACTCTGGTAAACATTTCAACTGTTGCTTTTTCCACAGAGTAACTGGTGATGAAGGTCATCACCCACTTCTCCTGCTAAAGCATAAAATAATTCAGGTTGGAAGGAACTTCAGGAGATATCTGGTTCCACCTCCTGCTGAAAGAATGATTTACTACAAGGTCACATCAGGTTGCTCAGCATTTAATCCAGTATGATCTTGAAAACCTGCAGGAATGGAAACTGCACAACTTTCCTGGGAAGGCTCCTGGACTCCCCTCCTTGACTGACCTCATAGTTAATAAGCTTTTCCTTCCTACTTGTAAATTTTTTAAGTTTTCCTTCATACCTTTTTTTTTTTTTTTTCCTCTGGGATGTAGTATTTCAAGTTCCAATGTTTTACCTTACCTGAAAAGATTCAAATCTGTGTTTCCAGCCTCTTGGATTAATCTCATAATCTTTGTGATATGGGCTGTTTGAGTGGATCGGACTGTATTACCTGTTGAAATTGTACTGCTGAGCAGAAAAAACTCCATGAATCACTAGACTAGAAAAAACAGATCTAGGAGTAGCAGGAGTCGGGTCTCATGGCTAGGGGAGAAAGGGACTAGGAAGAAGAGGTATTTGGCTTCTGGTCTATACCATTAAAATTGTTAATAGCAGTTGGATGAAGTACATAAGCAGAAATGGAACCCGTGTTTTTTAGCTACCCAGAAGAATATCCTGTTTACTGCATTAAAAATTCAAGGTGTGTTTTTTTCTACAATTTCATCTAATCAAGCTTGAATATTTTTTTTTGCTGAGGTTGTCCAGCTTAAACAGGAAAGATATCATATCCTGTATAGCCAGGTGGTGAGAGATCTATTCAAACAGATGGACCTGGAGCCTTCTTACCTCTAAGGTGGTTTGGCCAATGCTTTAGCATCAGTGCTTTAATTGCTTGCCTCTTATCGAACAGAAAGCTCTTTCACTAACCCTTCTCCTGGACATCTTAGTGAAAGTGCCCTATTTGCCACTCAGTGCTTAGCTCTTTTCCATAGCTATGTGTCAACCCATGCTCTCAGAACAGGCACTGGCTGGCTCTGTCATGAGGCAAGTTTATTCCGTGCCAGGTTTGTGAATTTGGTTCAGGTTTAGGTACTTCAGTCATCCTTCACTGGCTTCAGTGGTGTTAGGTGAACAGTAGAAGTGTCTTCCCCACCAACATCTGCCCCCAGGTTCTCAAATTCACAAGGAAATTAGAAAACACAGTAACAAAAATATATCTAATTTCTCAGGTTATTATTTCCTCCCTTCCTCCTTTTTTCTCTTCCTCCCTTCCTCCCTCCCTTCCCACTCTTCTTTGATTGCCTGTTCATTTTTTTGCAGAAATTACAGTTTGCAAGGTGCAGAACTGTAAGGGTGGGAGGGTTCGTCTCATGATTCAGGTGACCAAGGGCCACTGCAGGGGTCCGGATTCCTCTCCTACCTTCACCTTTGTGTTCTAATGGGGTCATCAGCAGACTTCTTCAGGAAGAGTTTCCATAGATTTTTTTTTATTGGTAGTTTCTGTTTATGTTAAAAACTCAGATGCAAAGTGAAAGCGAATAGGGGCTGTATTTTAAATGTGTGCACTGCTACATAAATTCTGACTTTTCCCTCTACTAGAATACTTGGTTGTACCAAAGCAGGCACCCAAATGAGCGAATATTTAGTAAAGTGGCCTTCAGCTCTCTGTGCTTCAATTATAGAATTTCTTAGAGGTATTGTGAGGATAGATTAATTATAGTGAGAGCTGAGTGCACCACAAAAAAAAGCCGAGAAAACCACAGAAAAGCCTATGAAGAAATTGGTAATTTTATATTCAGTGCAGGGTTTTGATGATGTGTGCTAAATAAGGTCTCAAATGAAACACTGAAGGATTAAGATAAAAAGAAAAACTGAATAGCTCTCCATTCAGTTAGTGTCCATTTTATACATCGAATAAGTCCCGTAAGGGAAAAAAAAATGCAACATTAGTTCTCATATTTTATAACTTTTGAGTTCTTGAATCTGTAGTTTTAATATCTGAGTAGCATGAGATTAGAGAAAATTCACATGAGGACATCTCCCAGATTTCATTTAAGCAAGATATAAGAGTTTGTGCAAATTTTTAAGTACAAAGACTTGCTGTTGGTGTTGTTAGTGCTGGAAATGAAGCTGCTGGTTATCAGTGAATTTCTGGGGAGCTGCCAAGGGGATGCCACTTTCCCTTGTCCAGCTCCGTGGTGCTGTGTATGGCAAGTACACCTGGGGGTAGAAAATGAACTTGGAAGAGATCAAATATTCCTGGACAGATATCATGGGCATGCCTTTTTGCAAAAAAGGAATTGAAATGTGGGATTCAGATATGTGGGAGCTTAATTTTTAAGCTTTCTGGTTAGAGGTACAGTATTTACTGTCCTCACCTGTACTCTGAGTATTTGAGTCTCCTGTGTGAATCGCAGTCCTCGCTGGAATCAAAAGACAAAGGAAGCCTCAGTTTTTAATTTCTGCCTGTCAGTCACACAGGCTGAATTGATGACCTATTCACAGGGATTACTAAAGCTACACAGGCAGGAACCCATTTGACAGGTAAAGGAAAACTCCTTTTCTGTTTGGTACCTTTGTGGCTGTAATTAACATTTCTGGTTTGTTCTAATTATAGTTTTTGTATCTTAGCCATTATGCTAATGGTGTTGTTCAGTAGTATGTGAGATTGCATTCATTATCACTGGTGAATTAAACCTTTATTAAAGAAAAATTCCCCCAGGCCTCATTCTGAAGTTAAGTAATTATTCATTTGGTTTTATCCTAGTAATTAGCTTATATACTGTAGCACTCATGATTGAGTTTCTATACCACCCCAGTTGAGACTAACTCACAATGGTAAATAAATGCCCAACAGCTCCCAACATGTTGTTTTAAGCACATTATTATATAGGGGGGAAAAAAAATTAAAAAGTGTCTCATCGTTCAGTAAAACAGCTTTCTAGTTCCTAGCAGACCATACAGTCAGAAGGAGATTGTGCTGGATATTTGGGGCTCTGTGGAGCAACAGTAATAACAAATGAGTTGATGAAGCCCTCCAACAAAGCAGGCAATTCTTTCTTCAACTGCAATGACTTCCTTGGTCAATATACCTCATAACTGAGATAAGCAGTATACTCATGACACTCCCACTGTAAATCAAGCCTTCTGAGAGCTTCCAGGCGTAAGTTTCCTGGGTGAGGTAGCCTAGCTTTCACTCATGAGAGGGAAAAAAAGGTTAAGGCAAATCTTATTTGTCCATACCTACACATTAATAACTTTGTGAATCCTTCACATGCGCTATTGAATTCAACAATAGTTCCCTGAAGAAACAGGAGATTTTATGCCTATTTTACCACCAGCACATGGAGGAATGAAGAAGTCAGAAATCTACCAACAGTCATGCAAGAAATCATCAATAGAAATGGGTCCTGACTGTGGTATCGCTGTGGCCTAATCAGATGTTTTACTTGTGTTAGCAGATTTCTCTCACCTATCAGCTATGTCTTTTTAGTACATGTTCTGTTTAGAAATCTCTTTAAAAATGTGAGTCAAATGCAGGAGTCTATTAATTTTGAAGTCTCTTTTTACCAATCCAATTAATCTTATGCTGCTCTATGGGGAGGGGCAACAATTGTCCTGCCTTTAAATACAGCTACAGTTTTTAGAAGTATTTTAAAATGGAAACGCCTTAATGACACTAAATGAATCAATCAAGGATCCTTGATTTCATACAAGACTTCAGTGATGGCTCATGTATAATCATTGCATAAGGTGAAACCTAACGTGCTACCACAGGCAAAACATTAATCAACTACCTGTGAGTTTTGCCTCAAGAAGTAATTTAGAATTTGACCTTGAATTTGGATAGCTAGCACATATGAAATGCAGGCATTACCTTCAGTGTGTTGTGGACCCAGTCAATTTGCACAGATAGGAAAAATTAGTATACATTTATTTTTGATAAGCATCATTTAATCTCTTGTATATTCTGGCAATATCTACCATATACCCACAGGATCTAGGAACCACCTTCAACATCTCCACTTTCAATTCCAAATGCAAGCATGTCATTAACCTTGCCTCAATATCAAACATGTGATGCACAGCAGATAAAATAAATAAATGAAAAATTATTTTGAAAATGGTCACAGAATTTTCCCATTTGGGAAAAAAAAAGAGAGAGAGAAAGGGAATCACAATACTGTTCCTATCCTTCAATGCATGTCATGAAAGTATTTCATTTTAGATTCTCAAAGGTTATCTGCTTCACCTACCCTACTATCAATGCAAGTTGCACGCCTAAATATATTTGAGTTTCTGGGCTTCAGATCCGAGAAGCTGAAGGTAGGATGAAAATCTAATTAGAATTCAAGGTCATTAGTAGATCTTATTAAATTAAGCATTAAGTGTGGAGTTATAACACAATATTACTTAGAGCTGATGTTATCCCACCTCTTGGGATACTGAAGAAGTTGCTTGATTAATGTTCATAAGGTGTTTTAAAATAGTGAAGTGATATATAAGTGACAAATATTATTTTACTGTATGTCATTATTCTAGTAAGTTTGAATTGTGTACTGTAAGACATACACAAAGATGTAATTCTTCTCTGAACGCGCTGTGTAAAGCAGTGTGGTACAATGATCAGGAAGGTTCAGCTTCCAGGCTTTGGTCTTATCCACTTTGTGTAGCAGCAATTACATCACTATGGAAAGAATATTCTCATCAATAAAAAGCAAATTGTAGATATGACCTGTCAATAAATCCGAAGTGAGTGCTAACTGCTATTCAGGAGGAAAGGGGAGGAGTAAACTTGGGACTGAACTGAAAAATCATCCTGTCAGATTGCATTAAGAAGTCTTCCATGTTTAATCATGTGTCAGTTATTCCGCAGCAAACCTTTTCTGCTTATCAGTAAATCTATTTTTGATTTCCACAACAGCCAAGGGAAATTGGGCTTGTTTTTTTATCCACCCTTCATTGTTAGAAATCATGCTTTCATGGTAACAAAAATCCTGAAGACCAAATTCTTTTTTCACAAATATCTATCCACGTGAAATGCTGCCCATGCCCTGACCATCCAGTGTTGGGACGCCAGTAGATAATGGCATGTCTCAGGACATGCACTGCAGTTGTGTAAAAAGGAAGTAGGTTTCCTCCATATATAAATTACCCACAATATGATATTACTTTCAGTCATGGCCTCTCAAAGTTCTCCAAAAAAGAAAGTGGGAGGAAAAAAAGAAGATAGGAAGAAAACTAAAACTCCAGAATTTTACACTTCTCAAATTATCTTCTGTTGATTATTACAGTGGATTCTTGTCTCTTCAAGAATGTGAGACCTAAAGATGCATTTTTAATTGAAGAGAGACATTAAAAAAAAATGTTAATGACATGTGTGATATTCACCTATTTGATGATTGGACATCAAACCAGTTGAGGTAGGCAGTGAGCTGTTAGGTAGAGCCTGCCAAACCTTTGAAGCTGTTTCCAGACAATTTTGCCTCTACTGAGAAGTCCATTAGCAGCTGTGCATGTTTCTACTACAGCAGAGTAAGTTTTACAAGCTTATTTAGTTGTGAGAACTGACTATTTTTCTCTTTTGTGCAGTGAAAAAAAGCACTTGTGTTTCAGTGAGATAATTTTGGAGATGTCAGTTTGAGTGCTCTGCTGTTTTGTGTTGGTACTATCGAGAAGATGCCAAGAGGTTATTACAGGAGTGAAGAGGGTTTGGTTTGAACAGTTTATTGCCTCTGGTGGACACTCCATCACTGACTTGTGCAAAGTATTTGAAATTGTTATTATGATTGAAGAACTCTAAAAACAACATCCAATTGGAGAGAAAAGGATGTGTAAAGGTGTTCCAAGCTAGCTGATTTCATTGGTTGGTGAGCAGAATATTTCTCTCAGAGGGCCTTGTATAACTTTTATAACTTGTTTGTTAAAGTGTTCAAATATAGCCTCACATTAGAGCAGTATTTAATGAAGCTGGAAAGCAGTGCAAATCTAGCTTGTTTGTTGCTATGCATCGCTGTCTTCAGCGGTGATTATAACAACATATAGATTCATAGCAACAGTCTTTATTTTTGAATTGGTAGAAAAAAATTCTTGCTAAAATGAGAGATTGTTGGTTTTCTGTTAGGCCCCTGTCATGGTCCTACAGCCCCAAGTCTCTGAAGTTACTATGCAAATTGTGGAATTATGTTACTTGTATTTACTAGATGTGAAATTCCTAAAATTTTAAGTTTTCCTTCTTCAGCTGTAATATACAGCACCTTTTAAAAGATAAATTAGAAAAACTATTTTAAAAGAATATTTTAGAATTTACCTGCAATAAGGAAGTACAGGACTCTGATTTATTTTAATTTTAGAATTCTTTTAGGAAGGTGGTCCTTAACTGTGATAATCTTGAAAGTATTGGTGGCCATTTGAAGTCAATGATCTTAACAATACCAAACCTGCTATCTATGGTTAGAGTATAGATGATATTAGTGAAATTTACCCCTAAAATTTCCTTTGTAAATAGAGTGTAAGTTGGGATATACTCCAATTCTGCTGTTGTGACTCTTGACAGATTTTCAGTTGAGTAGTGCCTATTATAATATGCTTTTGAAAACCTGCAAGTCTGTTTCACCTTCATTTTACTCTGTTAAGTTTCTAGGTATACAACCATGCATTTACTTCCACTGCAAATGTGAAGAGAGTACTGGGAAAGTTTCAGTAAATTATCACACTACTTTTTATAAGATTTGGAAGGTGCTTCAGGTTTCTGCTGACATATGATGAGCTAATCTGCAAGTAACGAGATCACAACATGCTCTGCATATGAGCAGAAGGGCATGTTTTTATTCCTGGCTGATACCTGTTCTTTTGCAAATTCCCTTAAAAGGAACTGGAACCATGCAGAGGTGATACCGCTCTTGAGTCTTATTGAAGTATGTTTATGTTACATTGTAGTATTGACCAAATCAAGCTTCTCCATATTGAGGCTGGGAATGGATTTACTGAAGAAACAGAGATAGAAATAGTTTCATAGCAGGACAAGCTTTCGCTTACTCTTTCCACAGTCAGGTGAAATAAAACTGTACAAGGTTCAGAAACAGGAATTTAAAACCTTCAAATGACTTTGCCACAGGCAAGCATTTAGTTATGTTAAAATATCTTTTATAACTTTTTTGTTATATTATTTTAGCAGGTTGCAGGGTCAAAAATAAAATTTTCAGCAGGTCAAATTATCAAAACTTATTTTTTAAATCACTTCGACATATTAATGTTTTTATTGCACATAGCACAGTAATGGCTTGCTGCCAGTCACACACATTCTGCTTGCTTTATTTACACATTGAGGTCAATGAGATTCCAAAGCAGGATTACTCATTTGTCCCCAACAAATTTAGATTTGCCAGTGAAATGACCTATGTTGTCAGCAGGCTTGTCTTAAACCAAAGATCCTGAGTCCACACTGTAGGAGTTAAAGGAGTTACTAGTATAATGGTGATAACATCATCTTTGGTAGACCTGCACTCTTCATTTTGTTTGAATAGTACCAGTTACTATGACAATATGATATTATAACAGTAATATTACTAACAGCATGTAATGTTGTTCTTGGCATTTTAATGACTTCTTTTCCATTTCTGGAACCCTGACTCATGGTTATGAATGGTCAAGTATCACCATTTCCTGACTATGGAGCCAAGCTGCAAGCACGAAGTGACTTTGAATCCTTTAGTGACTCTTGCTTGTTTGCCTTTTCTATACAGGTAGCCTTTGTTCCTACATTAGTCAACACACAGTAGGAAATACAAATTTTAGATCACTTTTGTAATTCTGTAACACCCGGGTTAAGTGTTAGGACAAGAAGAACTTGCATTTATGCAGTTTCTTTCTGCTTCCTGTAAATGTTATGTTTTTAAATGTTTGCTTTTCACTATTCACCCACAGAAGGTATATTGCTTCTCTGTCGGTGCTGGCTTACCATAAAATGTGTATTAGCCTAAAAGAGACAAATTACTTAATGTAATTTCGTAGCTACAGTCTTTGTCATACTCAGAGGCTTGTTATTTACCCATCCAATTGTATAACCAATTCTTCTCATAATCCTCAGCATTTAAGAATAAGGTTTCCATGGTAATCATAGATTTTGTAAATGCTTATCATTTTTCTAAATGGATAGCTTAAGTAAAGAAGTGATCAACTACCCTGTAGCCAGAATATACTTTATTAGTATAAAAACCAGAAATATACCTCTGTTATAAAAATAGACTAGTTTTGTTCACCCATAATAAGTTCACAATCTGCAGAATCATGACCCTACTGATGGTGTTAACAAAAGCTTGCTCCTTAATTATCTGCATTGCATTCAGCTGCTGTTTCCCTCCTAAACTCAATTATAATTCTAATAGCAGCTGTGCTGCCATTGTTTGTTGCAATTCATTTTAAATAAGTTTGATTGGATGTCATTGGTCTTTTTGACTGAATGTGCAAGGTTCAAAGTATCCACTGCCACTAATAGACCTCATCTTATCTCAAGATTATGCTAATTATTTACATAATTATATATTACACATTATAGAGCTATTATGTGTTATTTCTAAATGATAGTTCTCCATCAAAGATGTTGAACAAAAGAATATATATAGTTTTATTGTCCTTACACATATTTCGGTGTTGGTGAAGATATGCTTATGATTACTCTCTGTTTCTGTGTTAGCCAACAATTCAAGTATCTTTCTAGTACACTGGAAATTTATTAGAGCATTAAGGAGTCTTTACTACTTTCAATTATGACTCTTCATTTATCATTTCTTCTGCACATCTATGTCTGCAATGGATGTGATAAGCAAATACTTTTACAGGAACAAAAATGTCCTCTGATGTCCTTCAAGTTTTGTTGCCCTATTACATGACAGATCTTAGTTTGATGATTTAATGCTGTAATTAAAGCAGCTAGTTGAAATACACTTCATGATTACCACTTATATAATTGTAAAAAGTCATCTGTTGTGCAATATTAGAATTTATATGTCACAATATTTTAGGTTATTTATACAAGAGCAGACAAAAAATATATGAAGAAATTGCTGCAGGTCTTGGATTTCAGGTTGGATTCCATGTGTGCAGCTAGTTCTATTGACTGTAGAACACTACTATGAATATGACTTTACTTCAGGATAGCTCAAATATGTCAAAGAAAATAAAGAAGTTAAAAAAATGTTATCTATGAAAAGGCTATCTGTTTAGATTTCTTTAGTGTGAAATGAAGTGACTTGAAGTGGCAGTTTTATTCCTAGGACTTTGAGAGCTTGAAGTTTAATTTGGACAGATCTAACACAAAGGCAAGACCATGAATTCTGTCGTCTTATCATGGAAATGATGATAAGGGTCACCTGCATGTTTGTGGGGCTTCAAAAGGCCTGGTGAAAATTAAGGCATGTCGGGGTGGTAAATGATGAGGACAGTCTTGTGCTTTTTTTATGATTGTTCTCTCTAAAACATTTAATGCTACCAAAAAAAAAAAAAACCCAACAACTCCACAAAGCTTTAAAAGAACCCTGTTAGAGTTGCAAAGTCGAGTGATTTATAGTTTGTACATCAGCTGCACTGCAAATGCAGATTGGCTTCTACATATATACATAGCATAATGGTCTTGAGTTGCACAATCATGTATATATTTGTGAGAAATTGCTGTCCCATTCAGTACAAGAGATTCAGAGTTCATGGTGAAAGAGATTGCAGTCAAGAGCAAGTGGAGATTCCTCCATTTTTTGCAGAAACTAAAAGATGCATCACAAATGATGATGAGAATTGCAGAGAGCGTATACTTACATACTTAGCATATTTGAAAATTGCCCACAGCAGCTCCACAGAGTTTCTTTTTGCTGATAGTTCATTTATGTTAAAAGTGTTTGCAGAGGTGTTCAGTATTTTTGGGTGCCTGACTTGAGATCTTGATGACTGATATGCAGAAATGTTGAGGACTCAGAGCTACGACTGAAGCTTGAAGCTTGTGTTTAAAGCATAAAATAACAATAGTAAAGTGCTAGACACTCTGCAGATGAGATCCAAGATGGGAACCCACAATTTGTGGATACCTTCGTCCTTAATCTGTCTTGGTCAGATTTTTAAATGCATTTGAATGGTTACGAGTGGGCATAGTCTCATAGAAGAAAATTCAAAAGTGTTTCAGCACTTTTGGGAAAAAATATTATGGTACTTCTTGGATTTTCGGCTACCTATTTAACTTTGAAAAGTCTGATCCTATGTGCCTTAGCTCCTAAGCAGTAAAATGGCCATAATAAAACCCATTCTTCCTTTAGGTTGTTGCAAAGGTAAATTTGTTAATGTCTCTTAACGCCTGATACTCTTGTGATGAGTCCCATGAAGAAGCTCACGAGAAAATTACTAATTCCATCTTCAGCTCAGAGCATTGAGTACTGTATGGTAACCAAGGCCTGGCATAACATACTGAAAAGGAACAGAAAAAAAGAGCAAAAGCTGTTCATAAGGTGGTACCATCAGCTCCATGCAGTAAGGGATACAATGCTGACTTGGATTGTGAAATTAAGCATCTTATCACGTGCAAAGTGGTTCCTAATACTTGAATAGTACTTGACTTTGCAATCTTAGTAATGATATCAGGACACAGTTCTTTTATATGTAATTTTCTACAAAGTTTTGTTTGATAGTGGTTTGGAAAAATACGTATATCTAACTTACAGCTCTGACACCTGTTATTAATAGAGTCTTCCTAAACCAGAGGCAATATGAGCTTTATTGCACCTCAGGCTGTTATATATCTATATTAGGGGAGTGATGAATGCACTTTTTATTTTTTTCAGAGTTGGCTACCAAATACTCACAATTGAAATCCTCTGGAAAACAAATATGAATCTGGATAATGAGACAAGTCTGCCACGTTGATGAAAATAAATGTAAAGTTTATTCTAACAGAGCTTCGGAAGCACAATCCATTTAGAGGAGTATTGTATATCTCTTCCAACTATCTCATCGCATGGAATACAAAAATGTATTTTGGAGTGATGTATGACATTTCACACTGAATCCAAACTTTAATCGTGGTTTAAGGTTTAAAGGGTAATTTCAGAAGAAAGGGAATCCACATTTTTTAGTGTGAAGTCTAGTGCCCCCCACCCCTTTCTTTTTTCACTTTGTTCTTGGTGTCTCTGCATATCTGGAGCTCTTTTTTTCTGGATTTGGCAAATTGTGTGCATTTCCTTGGATGTCTGTTCCAGTACTATCAGGTAATATTTATATGTGGTCCTTTGTCCTATGAGTGTATTTATAAATCCTTACAGAATGAAACCAATATGTGGGATTCATGCTAATTCTAGTGTTACTTCTACTGCTTCTTGTTAGCCCAGTGGATGAGCTAGAGCTAGCCATTGTGCCATGCTGCTTCACTTTGAAGCAAAAGCTTTTAAAGGTCTTGGTTTTGTCCTGTAGATCAACATTTTAAACTAATCTAAAATTAACTGACTATTCTGTTTGGTTCCACAGACTGTTTACATTTTGACTTGAAAAACTGAAGGAAAAGAAATAGAGGGGAGCAAAATAAAACCCTAGGATATACCATTAGGAAATCACACTTTTGAGATTTCAGCCTAACCTGAATCTGTTGTAATTCTTGCACTATTATTCTAATGAGCTGGGAGATCCACTACATTCCTATTGACATTTTTTTTAGTACATCTTTCTGATTTCACATTTCTTTCTTCTGTTTACAAATCAAATGCAAAGTAGCGTGTGGTGTGAGGTAACAGACGTGGATGGCTTTTTTACCTCTGAAGCAAATAACACATAGAAAACTACAAGTATTAGGAAAAAAATGGCAGTTCCTTGTATTTGATGGCAATCATAGTTCAGAAAATACAAATATTCAGAAGTAGACCTGTGTTTTCTAATAGTAAAGGCACAATTTTTTAAGAAAAATTAAAAACTGGGATGACAATAATTATAAAAGTAAAAGAGCTAACAACAGTGGATACATTTTTACAAGTACCTCACTACATAGTTCTCAAAAGAGATGCAGCACTAATGGTAAACTAAGCATACATTCTTATGTTAATTATATTATCAGTCATTCAAATCAGCTCTAACCATTCTAGCCTGTTATTTTCTCTTAGATTCAAAAGAATTATTACTTTATATTAAAATAAGTAATAAGCATACATATGTCTGCACTTTTAAGATATTCTCATTGAATACAGGATAGCTAACAGAAGTGACGTCTTCAAAATTAATTATAACAATTAGAAAAACTCTAAATAGCGGTAAGAAATAATATAAGTAGAACATGCTGGTGTGACTTTTATAGTCATGTGATACAGACCTCATTCCAGTAGTAGAAAGCATTCTGTTTCATAGAATTACAGAGCAAATCCTCTAGTCCTTGCAAGGAGAACACTCACTTGCTGCTTGTGGAACGAAGTAAAAGATGTTAAGTTAGCAGCATCATAAATCTGCCTCATTGAATTTGCACTTTTTAATAGCTTAGTAAAGTGTCTGCGTTCTTTCTGGTTTGTGACCTTGCTTATGCCTGGGATTATCTGCCCCACTTGCTTCTGAGAAGCACAAGGTACTCCCTATATATATATCAGCACAGTGAGGGGTAGGATCTGAGTTCCTGATCAAGACTGAGTGCCTACATATAGAATTTACTTGTGGCATGTATGGGAAGCTATGACATGCCAGAAAACAGGCCATTGGTAATGAAGGGGCAAAAGTAAACTGATTTGTCTGACAATTCATAAACTGTCAAGGAAATAACATATTTTTATGTAAAGAAGGAGTTTTAAAACTGAACGCAGCTCAGGTGTTGGATTTTGTGAATGGGTAATATTTGCTAAAATGGAGAAAATTATTTATTTTGTGGAACTTTGTGATTTAATTATTTATCATTTATCAAAGTATTTTAGGTCTAAATTGAACAGGACTATTTTGTGTGTGTGTGTGTGTGTTTCTGATAAACTTGGCTGTTCTAACTGTTTGTGTCTGCTGGTTTCTAGTTCCCACATCAGAAATAATCTTCCATGTATCAGAAAAAGCGTGACCAGCTGGGCTAGGAGAGTGATTGTTCCTCTGTGCTCAACAGTGGTGAGGCCACAACTTGAATACAGGGTTTGGTTTTGGGCCCCTCACAACAAGAAAGACATTTAGATGCTGGAGCATGTTCAAAAAAGGGCTGTTCTTGCCCTGTTCTTAAACTGGTTTTGTAGCTGCTGAGATTGTAGACCTAATCCATATATAGGAATATTCCCATTTAAGTGTGACAGATCTATGTTCCATCTTCTGCCATACGTTGTAAGATGTTCTGTTGTACTCCGCATGCAATTTAAAGCCAAGTATTTGACAAATGCAAGGTGGTCTAATATTGGACAAAGTTTGAATGGTGTAAAGGGACATTAACAAACTAAGGTTTTTCTGCCTAAACACTGGAAAGCAATGAGGGATTAGAGTGGTTGATTGTTCCTCCTAAGTCTGATAAAAGATGACTCTGGTACTTGCTGGCACATGTGAAAGTGTCTTAAGGCCATCTGATTGTTCTAAGGGGTTGAGCGGTGGCAACAGCACTGAGAAGGAGCCCCATTTCAATAATACTTATATCATAGACCTACTTTGTCTTTATAAATTCCTATTTCTGCTCTTTATCACCCACCTTTCAGCATGCCTTTCCATCATGCCTTTCCAACAGCTTGCGAATTGACTGCTTTGCTAGCTAACTTGGCAACTCAAATTTTAATCCTCTCTTCTATAATTCCCCTGGTAGCTCAGCTGGTTTTTATTTATTCTCTTCAAAATTCATAATATGGTGTGTAATTTCTCAGCTCTGGGACCTTGGCTGTTCGCCATTAGTTCTGAAGAATAATAACCAGTGGCTCCAACACTATTTCTGCAGGTTCCATTAGCTTGCTTGGATGAATTCTGTGAATTTTCTTTTGTTGCAATAAATGTATTATATATTGAAAGATCAGTTATTGCATTACTTGAGAAAACCTGGGCAAATTTGTTCTGCCAGACTTTTTAGAAAGAAGGCTAGGAACATGTGTATTAGTGTCTGGATGGCAAGCATGAACTGGATTTACAAAGGGCAGCTGAACTGCTGCTGTGATTCTGTGGGACAGAAATGTAACATATCACCATATCAGCAGATGAAGTGACCAAAGGTACACTTGGGGATGTTGCCCACAAAGAAATTATCTTTAGAAATAATAAACTTTTAGTCTTATTCACAATTGGAATAGTGACAAAAAAAATCTAGTTTAAAAATTGTTTTTTATTAAAATGAAAGTGCCTCTTATTTATAAACCTGACCCTTCCCTAGTACCTCTGCTTCATTAGTCCCGCATGTTAGGTTCCAAGTCAGGTTTTAATGAACTTTCTTGTCCTTTCTCCTTATCATGTGTTATGTATATTTAGTTATAATATTGGAGATCAATGTTCCTTACGTTTATTTTCCTAGACTGTATCACTTGATGACATGATTCTGAAATGTTTTTTAGCAGTTTTGCCCTTCAGCTGTAAATTGTGATTCTGTACTTCTTCATTAATGATCTTGGAGTGCTTACATAACTACTTAAGAGAAAATATTAAATGTAAGATGGTTTCATTAATTTAAGAGCAGGGACATTTTATTTAGACTCCCCTTTCCTTGCTCAAGGAGTACAGCATTTTTCATTTTGATAAATGATTTGCCTGGTTATGACTTTTTAAACTAATGGATATAGAAAAAAATCTGTTACATAAAAATGGTATGACAAAAAAGTGTGACATTCACTTTATTTTATACAGAAATAAATGTAACACAAAGTGATTTTATTGAACTGTAACAACAAAACACTGGGTGCCAAAGCTCCTCGGTCTCACAAGGACTCACACTTCCTGGTGCAGTATAAGTACATATGTGAGGTACACTTACACAATCAGACTAATTTTTCATGTTGAAGTTTTTCCATTTAAAAAAATATTATGATCAGCTTCTGCTGAAGATTGGTATATGAAGTATGGTGAGAATAGTTTCTTACTTGAAATTTTAGCTCTTTCTGTATTTTTTTTAATAGGGTACTGTTAACAAGTATTTCATTTTACCATGTAATTTAATGGTGTAACTTTAGGTGTGTTACAGTTCATGATCAATAAGCAGTAAGTATCAAGCTTGAGATTTTCAAAGTATCTAAAGAATAATTACGTGTTCATCTCCCATTAAGTTTTGAATGCCTTTGAAAATTTTAGTCATGCTTATTACCAGACTCAGAAAAGATTGAAACATATTATTTAGTGAATGTCAGTATAGAACATATCTACATATTGAACTAGCTAAAGTATTAGAACAATAATCAGTTAAATCTTTCCAAATTGGACACTTTTGTCCTGTTTTCTATTCACATCCAGCAGCTCCACAACCTAGATATGTCTCAACCTTTTAACTTGTAGCAGTTCACAGTTTCATCATAATGTGTTTCAGTTAAGTAAAAAAAGGAAATCTATCTGTACAGATTATTACTTTATCAATTGCATAAGATATATATCAGAGGAAAGATGTTGATCCTTATACGTTTTTTTCTTCAGCTTCCACTGCTACTGTAAGAAGCATCAAAAAACATCAAGCAATCAAAAGGGCTTTTGGTGCAAAATTGAAGAATCATCGGTGTACCTTCTCATGGATGGAAAAGATGGATCCAAGAAATCAGGTAAAAATTTCAACCCCTCAGAAGGGTATGAATACAATGGAGGTCATGAAGGTGTTTCATCTTCCAATATTACCTATTAAAACTTGTATATGTGGCATATACATCTCAAAAAAATTACATTGACACCATAACTCCTGCTGCTGAAGAACTGATATATGCTTTCCAAAAACTGAGTTATTTTACCTATTACCTTTCCATAGGATGAGATTAAATTTATAGTTTTCAGGAATTTCCAACACAAACTGTGGTGATTCAACAACTGAGTATCACGCTTAACATGTAACAGTTTTTCCATGTGTGTTAATATTAAGTAGGGCACAGTCAGTTGTCATCTTACTGAAGGTTCAAATTCAGGGGCAGAGCTGCTTTTCTGCCATTTTTCCTCAAAAGAGTAGACAGAAGAACTCCACATTTATATCTAAATGAATCTGGACGTGTATAAAGAATCCGTGATGTGTGTGCGGAAGAGAGGGGGTGAGAAGGCTTGGGGAGAGAAGGATGCCTCTACATGGTACTATGATATGCTGAATTATACTTTATTTAGGCCACATCCCTGTCAGTTGGAAACAGTCATAAACTGATTTAATGCAGTAGGGCTGGTGTACAACATTTGTAGACACATGCCATTTTTTGAAGATTATTCAAGTCTACCAAGACCTGAAGTATTTAAATGTGCTCTCCTTGTGTTAGTCAATATTCTAGGTAACGACTTTTCATTTAAAATGCTTATTCAGATCTCTGGTAGCATATTGGTCTGTCAGAGTTTGATTATAATATAGACAAGAATAGTGGAGGAGACAAAAATAGATCTTTGGATGAGATTATGATGTATATGGTAAGATCTACCTCTGGAGGGCTTTGAAGCTTTTTGCTCGGTGACCAGAGTATTGCATCTTCTTGAGTTACAGCAGTTATTAAACCAATTGACAAGAGAGATGCAGTAGTTGCCTTGAAAAGAGATTAGTCTATTGAAGGAGGACTTTCTGTAGCTCAGAGACTCCTCTTTCAATGAGTATTTCAGCTCTGGATAGCCCTGGAAATTTATTGTGTGTTCCACCGTTAATACTCATAAACACTACAAGATTCATATACCCCATTTTTGCTTACTGTGTCTGTTTCTGTGGCTTCCGAGATGCACTGAGCTTTCAGTGGGTAACTGGGAAGCAGTGAACACCCACTTACCAACTCCTCTTTAGACAGGGATTTTACTATGTGGTTGTCGCTTCTCAGAATGCTGTTGGTTTGGCTGGAGAGGGGGTCAAGTGCATCTGCCACACTGATAAAGATCTAAACCAAGAGAAATAATCCCTAAATTGTGATTGTCTTTAATTCAAATGTGGAAATTCCCGTAGGCATATATTTATGCCATATATGTAAAGTATGGATTGTGATGCATTGTACTGTGAATTTCTAATCTAAATATAAAAATTCTAATTATGCTTAAATAAGCAAAAACTAAACTTTTAAAGTCTTTTTGAAATACAATATTTTTTTTTCATCCCATTGATATACAAGGCATGTTTTCATAACAGTTCTGCACTTATATCAAGTATTATTTCTCTTACATTAACAGTAAGTAGTGTGCTAACATTTCTTTTAAGATTGAGTAATCTTCACTGTATTTTTTAACTGGAAAATGGAAAATAATATTCATCTCCCCTTGGAAAAAATGAGTATATGGAAATGCATCTTCCTACTCGATTTATTGGCTGACTCTTGTAGTAAGATTGTTTTACTGACTGAAGAATCAAGACATCAAGGTTTAATTCACATGAAATTTTGTCACTGTGGTAAATTTTGCAAACATTTCAACTTTCCATATATCCCACTTTTGGTATTTGAAAATGGGATAGTATTTCAAATTCACTCTTCTGAAGTTCTTTTAGGTGAAAGAAAGGATGGTTTCCTTATTTAAATAATGATATGGATGGCTGATCAATGCTTCATTTTGCTGTGTGAGCAATCTGAAATAAATATGAAGCTGTATAATACTATCATCAATGACATAGAGTCAACTTTGCCCTGTTAGGTTTGTGATACAATATTTCCTTTTGACAGTTAAAGGAAGGACACAATTTTTTACTTTATTGCAGAAGTCCTATTCCTCTATGGAACCAGGATATGTGTATTGGTGGGTTTTTTTTTTTACTTTATCTCACAATGAGACTTTTTTTTTTTTCCCCAGTGTTTTACTGCAACAAAGAAGCAATACCACAAAAATTTAACATTATTGTGCTTGCTGGAAATATATATATACCTTGAAATTGTCAGTATTGATAGTACAGCAATAGACTTAGTGTGGTTAATTCAAATGGAGAAGAAAAGTTGCAAAAGGTTTTTGAGGAGAAGCTTTTCCTTGAGAAACCAATTTAGAAACCTATTGTTTACTACCAGAGGCTCTAGAAGTCAATGGAAATCTTCAGTGGTGGTGTATATGAATCCCTTATGACATTCTGGTGTATACTCACAGCAACCTGTTTACCTGTCGCTAGTATCTCATGGGCGTAAGGAATCTCTGCCAGGGATGATTTCCTGGCAATATTCAGAACAGACAAAATTCCTTCAGCTTCTCCTTGCGCTAAACTGGGATAAGAAGGCCCTGGAAGTACCATGTCCTGCTGGTTAGGAGAATTGTAGTTTTGTTCAGTCTTATCGTGTGTGTTGAGAAGAACCTTTGTAAATAGGGACTCAGCAGTTCCATGGGGAAAGAAAGAAGCAGGGAGGAAATAAAGTAAAATGGAAGGCTAAAGCACTCATACTTCAAGGGGTAGAGTGAATACTCTACTACCTGAGTAAGAGAGGATATAGCGGGTGTTTAAATGTCTGTATGTAGTGCATATTAGCTCTTTCTTTTAGCTTTGATATTACTTTTCTCAGTTTCATTTACATGGTACATCTTCAAAAATAAAAGGAAAAGATATTGAAGAGCTATCGTGGCAAGCTTTTCATATGGTGTCAGTTTGGGATAAAGGAATAAAAAGTTCTAATAATATCTTTCAAGCATTAATCTCTGCAAGATGTCATGAAGAACAGAATTAGAGCAATATGTGGTCTTTACCATCTTTGACTGTTGTGACTCAAAGACACTTTTGATCGCTTAAAAAGAAAATTCAACATTTGAAAAGCACAAGAACCAGTAGAATTTCCACAACAATCCAATTCCCCATTTACATCCCAACAGGGTCAATTTTCTATGCATTTCACATAAGAAAAAATATATTGTTCTCACAATTGTTTGCGTGTGTAGTTCTCCACACCCCATGCTGTAAATATTCCCCACAGTGTCAGATCCATGCTGTGACCAACAATATATGCCCAGTGGGCTAGGCTAGCAATATATACTGTATGTTTATACTTCTTCCTTTGCATTTTTGCAAAGCTGCTTCTATCTCTGTCTTAGTCTGGCAATATGGCTTGCTGTAGTTTGGGGGATTGTAAAGCTGTCTCTAAAAAGCATATTGGAATGTGGCATTTGGACTTGAAAATGAAAGCTTGAGCTCTCTGCTGCAAGGCCCTTGTTTTTTAAATGTTTGCAGGGTATTCAGCAGGACAGAAAAGGTGCACATCAACACAGGTGTTTGTAGAAGTAGATAAGGCGGTGGCGTCTTAGTCTCTCATTTAGGGTGAGAATTGTGCTCTTTTACTATGTGGCATTTCACATTAGGGCACACCTTAGCTTCCTCAGCTGTGTTGGTTATCAAAGGTATCCAAAGTAAAATTCAGCCTGGAAACCCTTCTAGAATATTAACTGCTTAGAAAGGAAGAACTTTATTTCATGAAAAATTAAAATAGTTTTTTGAAATTTCTTTTGAACAAGGCAAAAGGGAGATATCACATCTCCTCTACTTCTATTTTCATATGATTCTGTGAATGCGGCACTTGGATTGATAACAATTTAACAATGAAATATATCCAATAATGTCAGAGAAGTCCACCCTTGTCTAAGGTTTTATTTAAGAGATTCTTCAGGTGGCTGCGATTTTCTAAAATTTCATCTATCACATTGCAAAGTTGGAGTTTGCAATCTGATCTGTATGAATGTTTATGACCAGTCAATTAAATTTCAGTTTTATTCCTGTTTCCTGATTTGATTAACTGAGCCCACTGAAACAAAAGTAATGGAGCATGAAGACTTCCTATTGACTTTCAAATAGACTTTGCATTACTCAGGCCTGGTCATTTGAAAGTTTGCTTAAAACATGCAGAGACATGCCCAAAGTAGAATTATGGAAAAATGCCACTGAGTACTCAAATTATTCTGGGTGTTTATTCACAGTGTCAAGCCTGAACCACTTTGAAGCATTCTAGGATTATCTAGAATCCTAGAAATGCAAATTTAGGATAATTTCTGAACTGTTCTACACCTACTAAACTGTACTGGTGTTTCTTAGATGTAAAGCATAATTCATTGAAACTTGTGAGGACTAGTATTAATGTAGAATTACTTTTTGAGTTTTTGAAACCAAACACAACATAATGCAAGAACAAACTTTCCAAAATACTTTAGTAATGACAAATAGAGACTTGTGTATGTATGTATATACATACATGTATTTATGTATATATATATTAACAGTATAAGTATATAATTATTATTTAATCACATAAATTGTTTAAGGACAGTGCAGTTACTGATTTTTTAAAAATATTTTTATTTTTGACTGAAGAAGTTGGCATCCTCTAATCAGCATCCTCTGAGTGAAAAATGTCAGTATTCTTCAGTGATACTTTTTTGTTTAAAAATCTCCTTCAATGTATTTGAAATACAGATTTCAAACCCTTCAAAATAAAAGAGAAAAATTTTAATCAAGCTGTCACTTTTAAAAAGTTCTACTTAACTGAGGTATCATTATTTCATTGTGAACCAAGAAAAATTTTTACAATATCGAAGATAAAAGGTAAAAATTTTTGTATGTTATTTTCTTAACTCTGCTGTTTGTTACTGGATCATCATTTGCTGCTTATCATGAAGCAAGATATAATCCTTTCTGAGGAGTGATAATGAAGTACTATCATAAAGAGTTCTTATTTTCAATTGCATGATTAAATGGAGTTAATCTTACTTATCAACCTAGTGGGCCAAGAACATGAATCCTAATTGCAATCCAGAGTCAAGTTTGCCTTTGTTTAGAGAGTTTATAAAATCAGGGTATCTTAAAGGTCTGCAAGGATCTTACAAAGAAATCAGAAAGGATTCCAGTATGAATCTAGCTGGAATTGTGCCATTGAATTAGGGATTTAAAGCTCTGAGAGACATAGATTAATTCATGTCATGGTAAAACAAGATAGTATTTGTCCTACTCTACAGATACCCTGGAGGTAATTCGTGTCCCAACAGTTACATACAGAAATCTATGCTATAAAAAAAGGACTGAAAATAATTTTTTATTGCGAATAAAATAGAATGCCGGGAAGTTAGTTCAATTAAAAAAAAAATCTGCTTATAATTACAAGAATATAGAATTAATTTAATCCCCTTAACAGGGAAGATAACAAAATGATCCTATTTATTAACTAAACTAGTCCACTCGTTAGAAATACTAGCAAAATATGTGGGGTCATATTTCTTGTTTGTCATAGTTCTTGCCTACCATTTGAGAGCTCCCTTGAATATGGATTTCATAATTCATATTGAATAGTAAAATGTGTGCAGTTTTTCATGAAGAACTGCTAGAGTAGGAACACCATGTTGTCCCTTAGTCCCTATATGAAAACATTATATACAAATGGAAAGTTTTGGTTTCAGCTTTTGTGGTTACTGTTATATATAATGCAGTAAACGAACTGATTTGCTAACATTTTTCTCAGTTCTGATTAGATAGCAGAAGAAAATTTAGAGCAAATTCTTAAAGGCATTCAAGTTTGACTTTAGTGGTTGCAACCAAGCCTTGACTTCAGAGGATCATAATTCCCTCAGAGAAATTACTGAGCTGTATTATATCTATAGCAAATACACAAAGGCACACAATTTTGATAACTTTTAATGCTTTGGAGTTCCACAGCAAGAAGAGTTGTATTTCAGACTTCCGTTGGGAATGATACAAGTGTGACCCTGAAATCAAATCCATTAGAAATCAAAATTGCAATATTACAGTTGAAGAGCATGATACTCAGAATGATGAATCTGTAAGCAAGGCAGGGTTTCAAAATAGCATAACGATTACCATCTACCATTTCCAGAGAGATGTATGCAGATAGCTTAGTATCTTTCTGTTATTTTAAGAAAAGCAAGGCTATTGTTGGGGGTCAGAATGAGTGGATGTGGGGGAAAAATAATTGTACTGAAGAAGCTTTTTGTTTTAAAACCCACTTTTTCAATTAACCAAACACAAATAGAGCTTCATGTGTGAGGTCAAAAACTTTGGTTCTGTCAAATCTGTGATTCATGCTTGCAGTCCTTAGAATACGGAATCCATTGTCAGGATTGATTTTTTTAAAACCTTAAAAGTGAGGTGTATTTTATGGAACTAGAAATTCTCTAAGTCCTACTTTTCTGGTTCTTGAAACATATTTACCATTTATTACCACACACTTATTTACATTCTTTTTGCCTGATCTAACTAGTTAGTATGCTAGTTTTCACAAATATGTTTGTTATCTTTCTGTGACATTTAAAGATAAATAGTTTAAAAATTGTTTTTAAATATGCAAAATATTTAGTGAATTAATTGCCTGTCTTTGAAATCAGTGTAAACTACGTACGTAGCATTTACTTTGGGTGCTCTAGGCAAAGCACTGCTTACACCTGTTTCACTTGATGCCAATGGAAATTTTGAATATAAAAGTAGTGAGATTGCTGAATATCTTCTACTTTCCCCTTTCTTAGTATTTATAATTGCTCTCAGGTTTTCAGTCATGAGAAGAAATGCTGAAATTGTTGCTTAGCAAACTTCTTCCTTTATCAGCAGGAAAGACTTTTCAGAAGATGGAATTCAAATTAAGAAATTTGAACCAATGATTTTATTGATCTGATTCTTGAATTCCAGATGTCATCTCAATACTGGCTGGCGAGTATGACAAATCACCCACGGAGACAGAAGAAACTGCATACCTGCACTTATTTTCATTGCTACACTCCATAAAACCAGGCTCTGGAATTAATAGACTCATAGATCAATAAAACATTGGCCATGTTATAAGGAAGTGCTAAGTGTCAATGAGAAGACACTTTCTAGTCACAGTACTAGGAAAATAGAAATCCATTTATTTCAAGGCATTTCCCTCGAACCCCCCAGTTGTTACTGGCCTTATTCCTGTATTTGACTTTTTTCTCTTGAATAGTCTCCAGCAGGTGCCATATTTAATACAGATGCTTCCAGTTCTGATTAACGTACTGCAGATAATAACGTAGCGGTAAAGTTTAAATATTCACTAATCTGTTTTCAGTTGGTTGTCCTGAAAATAATGTCTGCGTGTCCTATTGGCAGTTCCAAAGCCTGTAGTGAACAGGTGGGGCATTTTCTTTCCAGGAAATGTCAGTTTGATGTCTGGAAGCAGATATAGTTTTCCCCCCCTACTCAGTGTAGGTCTATCTTCTAACTTAATAGGAGCTCTAAATAGCTGACAGGTGATAATACATCTAGTCAACTCAAAGCATATTCTGGCTATATTGCCAGCTAGTAAATTGGAAAGTTTTGCTTCTGCAATGTTGATCTCAAAATGATCACCTTTTAGAGACTGTTTAAAAGACTTTCTGATTAGAAAATCAAATCACTCACCTTCATAGATATAACTAAGTGACACATCTATGTATATAGAAACATTATTTTGTGAAACAGCTGATCTATTGGTTATCTGATATTTAAAATAATTTTCAGGATAGAAGAGATAATTCAAATCTTTATTGTAAGCACCTCTTAAATGAAGGAGAATATGAAAGTATAATCTACTCTGACCCCTGATGTCAGCTCCAGAGGAAGGATCTAAGCCTAAACCAATAAGTCATTCTTTTCTTCCAGAAACTCATTTGCACTCACTGGGCATTTTGGGCGGATCAAGTGTGACTCTGTGAGTGCAATTCTCAGTGACTGAAAGCCTTTTCTCCAGGCTCTGGCACTCCTTTGGTGACTTCTGCAGTCCTACTAGTCATCCCAAACTTGCAATATTTAGGTATTCTGAGAGAAGAGTGGGGAGGAGAGGAAGATGAGGGAAGGGGAGTTCAGATATTAGTTTTTTTCACTTGCTCTCAGTCCTACTGTCTCCCTTCAGTCTTCCCTGGTCTGGGAGAACCATCTGTTCCTCTCACCTTCCAATTTTTCCGAGCAGTTGGTCCAGCATTTAGAAAGCAATATTTTCTTCTGGATATAATAATTTGTTCTCTGACACCTGCACTGTTGAGGATGCTCAACTAATACCCAACTTTCATTTCTGCTCCAGCTAGTTTTTGGTGTATGTTATTGCAAACTGTGAACCCTAAAGTGAATATTTGATATCATGCTGAGATGGCTTGTAAATCCAGGTTACAGTCAATTCCTGGTTTGGATCACAGCCTATTTAGAAAGCAGAAAATCCATTTTAGGTTTACTAATTACAGCACATGGAAGCAAAGGAGATTTAAATGAGGCCACTGTTCTGGCACCATTAATATGTAGGAGCAACAGTATAGTGATCAGATTTATGAAACAGAAAAGTTCTTCACATTCCAACTGCATGCAAGGCAGATGGGGTGTTTGGGTTAGCTAAAGAAAGTCCTGTGGGAACGTAGGATGTAGAAGGTGTGAGAGCTGAGCTGTATCGTAGATGTACTGACATCCTTCAAGGAGCATGTTCAGGCACCCACAATCACACAGGGTCCTCTGTCTCAGAGACCAAAGCAGTTCTAATATGAAAAGAGAAAGATGGGATATTTATGTGTTGAGATGGTGCACAGACCTGGTGCCCTAAAAAGCCTCAGTCTCCTGGGGCTGCCCAGAAGACCATCTCCAAAATGAATTGAGCAATGGCCAAGATGAGAAATGGTCCTTCCATTGTTTAGGGATCCTTATATCCTACATTTCCTCCAGAAATGTAATGGCTTTCACTCTTCTTTTCACTCAACAAAAAAAAATGGGACCTGTATTCTTTTGTTTTCCTTGATATAACCTGACAATCTGAATAGAGGATTTGGCCCTTTGAACATTTGCAGTTGTACAAAATGTAAACTAGATTTTCAAGAACTTACTCTGGTATGTTATCATCTCCAATACAGAATATGCTCTTGAATGTGGTAAAATTGCTTAGTATAATATAAGTTATTAAATCAAAAGAAAAAATATCTACTCAGTTTGTGATATACCCCTTCTGGGTGAGAAAGATTTTGGAGATTTAGTACATGGAAAGAACCACAAACATAAGAAGCAGATATTTAAACATCAGTCCTGCAAGTATTCAGTTAGGTTCTTTTTGTCATCAGGAAATCCAAATTAATTTGACTACATGAGGCGTAAATCATTTGCCAAATTCCACTTTTTAGAACAACAGTGATTTTGAACTGTATAAAGTGACTTTCTGAATAATTTACCAAACAGATGATCCTGTCAGTTAGCATTGTGTACTACTGCAGGAATGTAGAATATGTAGGTAGATAATAGACAGACTGACTGGCCAAGACTGGCCAACTTTATTTGCTAAGCCTGATAGTCAAGGAAGAAAAATTACTGGTGAGTTAAAAACTACTGAAAAACAAGATTTAAAATAGAAAGGATGACACAACACTAACAATAGCATTGTGAATGGCGACATTGTCATTCTAAATGGAAATCTGCTTGAGTCAAATTGAATAACAATGCTCTTTTTCTTCATTAAGGCCATTAGCATCTTCGAAGTTATTGGACCTGGATAGACATAAAGGTTTTAAAAAACAATGAGGAAAGACTTATGCTCATTGCCCTATACTTACTTGAAGAGCCAAAATAAGTTTAAGTTTGTGCTAATTTGTGTTCTCTGAAAAAATCTAGGAGGAAGACCCTCTTTTTTGCTATTGCATTGATTCAGAAAAAACAAACAAACAAAAAACCCCAAACACCCTATAATTTTTTCTCAGTATCACCGTATCAATATTATGATTTTTTTTCAGAATGAAAAATGACTTTTACTATTGTAACCTGAGATAAATGTTATTTGTGCATAACTTCGAAAGATAAGAATTCACCAGGATTCTTTCTCCATGCCTTACTATGTTGTTTCAATGGACTGTTTCTGGGAATATTGCAGTTTCCTGCTGGTTTTGGAAGTGCTATTATTAGCATGAAATGTGATAAGAATTATTTAAGAACCTAATTGCCTGCTCTCTATTTGGTGTTTGAATTTTGCATCTTTGGAATTTGTCTTTTCAGAGTACTTTATTTAGTTTCTATTAATATCCTGTAATTTAATAATTGTAGTGGGAGGCTAAGAGGAATATGGAACAAGGAAGGATTTGCATATTTCTTCTGTACAATAGTTTATGATAGGTTGTTGTTGTTTTTTTTTTTTTTTTTCCAGATTGATCTTAAAAAGCAGTTTTGCTAAGGCTGAAGCAAACACCACAGAGCTTGGAGAGACTAGATAGGGAGACTATTCATCCTTCGTTTTATTGATTTGTCATATGACCAAAAGAAGGCTGAATCAATCAATCAAAGCAGTATTAAGCAATGTAACTCTTGGTTAAATCATGCTCTCAGTGTAGATAGCAGCCTGAAGAAGTTATTTTAAACTAAATCTTACCATGAAAGCAGGGAAAAAAATACTGCCTGAAGACTACACTGAAAAGCACATCTGAAAAAAATTGTGGCTGTGACTTCATGTTTGAGTTTTTGCCTGTTAAAACATATTACTACAGGCCTGTGTATTTTGCACTTGTAACCCAAGTAAGAAAATGGCATGCAAGAAAGAAATCTTCTGGAAAGATTGGCTAATGGCTGTGTAAACAGCAAATGCTTGCCACATATGGGCATTAGGAGTTTTCATTGCTAAGACTCAGTGACTACTGTGAACAGGGTAGAGCTCTGCAGTGCGGTAGCAAGACAGATCTTTCAGCTGAGGCTTGGAAGTAGTTTGGCAACATCCTTCCCAGAGGTGTTTAATCTTCATAGCTTCTCAGAGCAGAGAATATAGAGGAAAATACAATTTAGAAGTCCCCAAAACCTGAAATATTTTTATCTATAGATATTCACATGAATCAGTTAATTTTGACAGAAGACTGAAGTGTTGTTTTCCCAAGATTCACCCATTGAAAAAATAGTAGAACCGTACAGGACAAAAGATGTGTTTGTTGCTAACTATGTCATGACTTTCAATTGATTAGCATTTTTTTTTTTGCTCGTAACAAGAAATTATTGAAAAATACATCTTGGCAAAATGGAAAAAAAATGAAAAGGGATTTAATTGAGTACTAGATTTAATTATCTCTTATATTCTTGATTTAGCATTTTTATTTCATTATTTCTATGTCATCACCCGACTCCCTGGCCACTTTCCCTGAAATAAAATGTTGACTTTTCAGAAAAATACAAGCTTTGTTGAATGGCTGCAGTTTAACTAAAGGCTGAGTAAATATTGCTTGCATGAGAGAGATTTTAAAGCATCAACTTCCCAGATGTGTGGGTATGTTTGCATGTTTCAGGAGCACTGCATGAGGACATGATCTAATATTCTGTTGTGAAATCCTAATTTTCTCAGTTTCTCAGAGTTCAAGGAATTTTGCTTCAAATGCAGCAGTAGAAACAATACTGTTCTTTAGCAAACAGTCTTGGGCAGATTGCAGAAATCTGTTAAATATTAATTCCATTAAGGCTGAATATTCAACTAATATTAATTGCAATGCTATGTAAAAATAGTTTCATTAATTTTTTAAAAAGAGATGCAATTAATAGTATAGAATCTTGTAAGTATTTTAAATAATACAGGGAAGCTTATAATAATTTAACTGTATATTTGACAGTAATATAGATACAAACTTGAGAAGAAAATATCATATATATATATACTTATATGCATATATTAGCGTGTATGTTACATCCCTGTACCCCCTCATCTATCTATCTATCTACAAACATGACTGGTGAACCAGGAAATAAAACAGAAAATAATCTGGTCTTGGACAGCCAGCCTACAGATGTCCTATCTGTGCTTGTCCAGATTACTCCTCTTCTGAATTCCTGCATCCATGTGCACAAACCTGTTCGCATCTCCATCTCCTGGTATGTGGGTTTTAGCAGCAAGGAATTATGACTGGGATATGTATTGATCCAGACTGATGCCTGATCTGGAGATTTGGGGAAGCTGATTACTGGCGCATAGTGTAGCATGATAAATTAGTAAGGTAGTACAGATGCAGTGGCTATGTCCTCACTGAATATGATTAGGGACGGTGAAGAATTTAGAATATTGGTAAAGAATTATGGTGCCTGTTCTCCATTTGCTGCACAGTTTTTTGAGAGAAACAAAGCTTTTCAAATTATGTTTTTCTTGCTCAATATTTCTCTCTATCCTTTTTCATGTGACCTGTCAGCCATGTGTATATTTTGCAGGAAGAATAAATGCAGTTATATGAGTAGGAAGGGAGAAAGAACTCAGTATAATGATTTTTTTTTTTTTTTCTTTCATATATGGCTTTTCTTGTGGTATATTTCCCCTCAAGAACATTCACAGGGTGAAAACAACATTTCGGCTACTGAGAATATGTATTAATAGCAATATACTGCATGCTCCCTGTCTTCATTACTTCAAGACAGATTGCATTTGAACGTAAAATATCACTCAATATCACTACCAAAGAATGGATATACAAGATGAGCAATGCAGTATTTCTTTCAATGATCTTAGCATTAAGTTCAATGCATCAGATGGGATTATGGCTTAAATGGTCAGTGGTATTCAGTTTTCTCACTCTGCATGTTAGAGGGTTCAAGAGAAAGCTCTGTGGGATGGCTACTCTGCTTTTCCTAACTGGATATGTATGTGGTGCTCTGCAAAAATACACTCTCTCTCACCCCTGATTGGAGAGTGCAGCTACTTAGGGGAAATACTTGCTGTTCATATCCAAAGTGGGACTAGATATTAAACTTTGTATTAAAGGTGTTTGATGGGAACTTGAATGCCCATCTGCGAGAGCAGCAAGTGAATGCAGACCTCATCCACTACATGGGCATTTTGCCTGCCCACACGATCTGGGCCATGAACAAGTGTGTTTATGCTCCGCTGAGAGGCTGGCATGTTCTGTATTGGCAACCAATACTGAAACCATACTGGGTCCACACCCAGTCCTGCCTCTTTGCTGCAGTCCAGAGGTAGGACCTTTGTGTGCTGTGATGATAGAAGGCTCAAAGACCGTACTGGTCTGACAGGCTGCTCCGTACAAATACCAGGTTTGATCCTATGGTTTTGGATGTCAGGGAAAAGTTCCATTAAGTTTCATGGGCTTACAAAAAAAGCTTCTCTATTTCATGCTGTTTTCAGTGTTTTTTCAAATGAAGATTTAGATACCTGACTGTCCAGTCTCAGATATTTTATTAAAAGGTTGGCTCAGGACTTTCTTTCAGTGCTTCTTGTTCTTTTTTTTCTAGGAAGACCAGTTGATATGACAAAAATCAATCACCATTTCAAGGTTCCTGGCACACATATGTAAAGATGAATCACTTTCTGTCATGCTTCTATTATTGCAATTACACGATGAAAAGGAGAATGCAATCCAAAACACAGGAGCCCCAAATCTTGAAATGCAAATGCCCTTTCAAATGAACCTTCTACCCACATGGAGAGAAAAGATCCAGGTTTAGATTCACAGTATGTAGCTTGGCTCTGATTCTATGTATGAGAAAGCTTACTGTAAGACCAAAATCAAATTATCTCTGTGTTCAGAAAATAGTTACCATTAAATTAATCTCTGCACTGACTAATTTAATTTTCCAATTTTTGCATAGTTTATCTTAGCTAATGAAGAATCTTGACACAACAGATCATGTTGCTCGGAAAGAAACTCAACTTTACTGGCTTTAAAATAGTTCTCTTCAAAACAGTTCTGGGCAGAACGACATGAATGGAGTAGCAAACCAGATGACTAGCTTCAAATCTGTATTAGAAAGCTTTATGTTGGTGTTAGGGTGTCAGGGTTGCATTTTCAAAGAAGTGCGAAAAGCATGAGAAGAAAGGCTCTGTTTTGTGAATATTTAATTCCCAATGAATAAAAAATAGCATAAGAAAGGAAGTGACTCTTTTTCATTGTTTCAGACTGCATGTTAATGTCAGTGTATTCAAGTGCATTTACAACATGGTTTATTCTAAAAGTACCAATTTATTTGTACTACAGCATTATTTCAGCAGTTTTGTTTCAGGCTGCTATTTTTATGTCAGGGAATCTGAATCAGGAACCTTGTGAGCTCTGAGATTTTTCTACTAATTTACACAGGATTTTCTTTTTCTATTTCCTTCATGATTATTCCAAGTGTTCTTGTTTGATTTTATTCTCCAGAAGATTAGACCTCAATATTACAAATGTGTTAATTGGGACTGGTGTATAAGGCTGCTGGAGCAAGATACCATTTGGGTGACACTGCTTACTTTTTGGACTAGATGATCTCTAAAGGTCCCTTCCAACCAAAACTATTCTATGATTCTATGAGTGAAAGGTACTCCTAGGACGAAGTGTCACGACAAGTAATTAAAACCTTCTGTCACATGGTACCCAAAGTATGTCTGACATGCCATTTTGAAACTCATGAAACCACTTTAAAGACAACTTATTGACTGTGGCCATGCTCAGAAGAGTTAACTGCTTGTTACAGCTCCCATGTGTCATTCCACAAATCTTGAAAGACCAGGGAGTCCTACAGTTGTACCTGCAGGAGCCAAAATGCTCCCCTGCTTCTGCTGTCACTCCTTCTGTGGCAGTCATCTCCAAATGCCATTCGTCTCCTGTGCAGATGAGGCATCACATCCAAGGGTCCCTACGTTTTCCTTTGCAGCCTTCCCTCTGAAGTACCCACCATTAAGTGGTACCCTTCAAACAAAACTCAGGACCTCTTGCTCACTCCCATTCAAATCTCAGTTCTCCAGCCATCTGATATTTTGGTACTTTGTATCTGATAAATTTCTTCTTGGAAAACTGAATTCAGGATCACACACTCAGCTCTTGTTCAGCCTTTCCAAATGAAGTCAATTATCTCCCATGTGTTAACTAGATGATTAAGTAGCTAGTCCACAATTAATTTTACCCTGAAAACAATAGAGATTATATTCTCTGAAGAAAAATCTGAGGAGTTTTACTTAAACTTAGTTGTGAGGAATGGTTGGTACAGTGAGAATGTGAAATTTTATTTATTGTATTACATATATATTACATTACAAAGGATGTATTCCAACAGTAGTGTTATTATACAGTAGAAACTGTGAGCAATAGCACTCTGTCGAGGGTTAGGATTGCGGGGTGACAATCAAACCCTGGCAGATGTATTGTTAGCCTCCTCTCCCCCCACTTCCCCCTTTTTGCCCCTCCCTCTCCCCCCTTCCCACTCAGGACAGGCGATCGGGAGGGAAAGAAGGACAGAGAGAAGAGAGTTGGAAAAGTTAAAGATGTTTTACTAATGCTACTAATAAGAATAGAGAAAATAATACAAAATATACAAAACCAATCTTGTAAGTCTCAGCAACTGCAGAGCCAGCACCCAAAGTCCTGGATTAGACTCTGTAGCCAACCAGAGCTGGATTCAGTCTCTCACCAGGCCTCCGTTCACAGGGACGACCAGCAAGGTCCTCTCCTAATGTCAGCCATGAGGAAAAGAAGGAAAAAGGGCCGAGATCCTCGTGATCTCCCACTTTTATATGAAGTATTCACGTGAATGGAATGTTATACACCATTGGTCAGTCTCTCGGTCATCAGTTTTCTCGTTGCCCCTCTCGCGAGATGTCCATCCGTGCTTATCAATAAGTTTGCATTCCATTGCTAGGTTTAACCAAAACATGTGTTGGGTTCTCCAGGAAAATGCAGCTAACATGAAGGCTTTAGCTGACAGGTAAATTCACTAAAAGAGAAACTTGTTTTTAACAAAACCAGGACACACTCTCAGAACCCAAAGATAATGTCTTCCCATCCTTCTACCAGTGCTTATTAGTCCCACACCAACAAGACCACTCTTCATTGGCAAATGCAATTATCTCACTTGGCATCTGAGAAGCTTAAATACTAACCAGTCTGTGGCTTTTTATTTTCTCCTTAATACACAGAGGATTACCCTTGTGAAGGACTATATAAATAGAAATTTGATGGCTTTGCTTTAACCACACTAAGCCTGTCTTTTTTTTTCCTGGCAACAGTTTTAATTGTCAGTGGTGCGTTCATATTAAGTATGAATTCCCTCATGTACATCCCATTAAGGTTAACAGAATTTTAGTTTTACTGCTTAAGAAATTTCAAAGTCGATTAACTTTTGAGAAACATATAACCAGCCATAATGCACAATCCCATGTCAACATACATATACTGTAGCTAAGATATGGGAAGTGCTAACGGACACATGAAGTAGCTTCGTATTTGTCAAGGTTTCTCTGTTACTCAACTACATGAGTTTTAAGAGGATCCCGTGACTTTATGTCACACATGTAACACTGTATGTATGTACAAATGCTGCACATGAATGTGATTGTACACTGTATAAACTATACCTGTCTTTCTATTTTCACATTTAAAAACTCACACTTTGTGAATCTGAAATTGGTTTAAAAGTATAGTAGCACAGGCTACAACAGGGAAGTACAGGCTTCCTCTAACATTACTGTATTTGTCTCCCAGGAGCTTTCAGAGACTCAGGTCACTCCAGTTGCCTTTCTCCATGTGCTGTTACATCAAATTCCCTCACTTCAAAAGATGTGCTTAACGTATAGGAACCTCTTCTTCATTGGAGGCAGGCAATGCTCCTGAACTCCTGGTCATTGGTGCTGCTCTGAAGTCAAGGTGAGGCTATGTCTCCATGTGCTGGCAGCCTTTCCCCTGCCCCTTTGAGAGGCAACGCCATTCCTTGTGGGTGAGGTTGTGAAAGGTTGTGCACTCTCTTCACAACCCCTAATTTAGCTAAAAGAAGCAGACAAAAGGTCCAAGTTTTCTAATGCTCACCCATCTCTGCATTTCTGCTAGAATTCTTTGCTTTTTTCCATTGTTCACATGCCTCTGTATATCTCACCTTTTATTTGTGTTGCTGATGTGGTGAGTTGGGAAATCTGCCTATGTATAACTGTGAATTGCAGTCAAGGCTCTGAAACAGCAGACTATCTGATTATTAGTTATATTCAGGAGACTGACCAAAAATGTCATTACAGATTTCCATATTTATTGTCTCAAGAGAATTCCATATCCAATAAGGATGTGTTGGTTTTGGTTTTTTTTTTTTTCTTTGCATGCCAGCCCTGTAACTCTGCTTGTGATCTGAAAATCAAACCGTCACCTTTGCTTTTAGTGAATCTTATGCAACAGGAAGTTACATTACAAGATTGCTGCTAACTTGAGCCAGCACAAGACTGATGCTCCATTGCTTCTGCAAAGAGCTGAAGTGAAAAAGAAATAGAAAAAAAAAAAACAAAACACACAAAAACCCCCAAGGAATTATTTTTGTCATAAAAATAAGTAGTTATGATCCTAAGTAGTTACAGAACACCAGTGGTTCAAATATAAAATGGTGTGTCTTCATAGTCTTTTTAATGACTAATCATGTTTTTCATGTCTAAGGGCGGTAAACAGATGCAATAGTATCCATCTAAACAGGCAAGGTGACTTATATTTTTCTAATGCATGTAGTATCTTAAAACTGAAAAGCAACTTAAATATGATTTTTTTTGTTAACAAGAATTAGCCAGGAAGCTCAAGAGAAGTGTCACTCAAGATTTCAGCCTATAGCTTGTTGTGAAAGAGTTCAGTATTATCCTAACTTTCAAGATAAGGAAACTGATTCAGATGACCAAGCCACGATGTCACTACCACAGTCACTAAGTGTGTTAGAGGCATTTAACAAAAGCAAGGAACACTTGCAGAAATGGATTCATCAATGCCAATTCATTTAAATGACCTGGTTTAGACTTTGCTAGTTTTTTTCCCACAGGAGAAATACTCTGTACCAGTATGTCATTGCAATGTGTCGTTAAGAAGCTGGAAAGTGGCTGCCTCTGATGTGTGCTATATTTGTACAGCTTCATGTATGAACACTACAAGTTAATTTTTAGATAGCATGTATTTATCTTGGAGAGCTGGCTTATGGCAGCTTTTTGTTTATCTGCTCTGTAAGAATCTTGAAGAGTAATTGTGAAGGATACATTGTGTGGTCAGTTTTTTGTCAGTTTAACAACATGCTGGTGATTGATTCTTTGTTCTTAAATGAAATACTTCTGACATAGTTTCCTGTACTGGCCCATTACCCAGTCCCACTTCTGACACAACTCAGTGCTGATGAGACTTTGAGAAGCTGTAACTGCTCTATCCAACAAGGAGAGTTTTGGTAAAACAGTTTCCATGTACAAAACCCGAAGTGACCAAGTGCACCATGAAGAGGAAGAAATCGTTTTCACTTGACCCTTCTTATTTGGACTGTTCTCTAAACTATCAAAGGTCTGTATATTTTCTATACTTGAGCAGAATAGGTAATAGCAATGTTTAAATATGTGTATTATTTAGATCTTTATTTGGTAATGGATTATTTTATACAATTCAGCTCTATGGATATGGGTTTATTTTCCACAGATTCTGCCAAGAGAATTTCCATTCTGGAGCTTCCTGCTTATTTCTTCCAGCTGCTTCTTTTTCTTATCCCTTCTGTTGTTATTCTCCTCCTGTCTCCTTGTTTTCACTACTGATGGAGGAGAGGCTTGGTTAGGCTTTGAAATTATAATATAAATGCTCTTGGCAATTGTTTATTTCTATATACTTTATAATTATTCTCTAGTGATTCCAATTGTGTTTTCCAGTTGGAGACCATCACTGGGGACTGCATTGCTCCAACAGAATATTAAAGGTGCAAACAATCTTTTCACAGGATCCATAAGGAACATGTTCGACATTGAGAGGTAGCAGGAACAGCACAGTGGCCAAAATGGCATTGGCTGTGTTGACCAGAAGGGTGCAGGAAGGAAAACTCCTTAAACTTCATTGCCTGCCTAGCCCCTAACCTGCCCTACAAAGTTTCTCTGCAACACAAAGCCTCCTGCCAATCCTACCCTGCAATTCACCATCAGCAATAATGGCACTGGTGGGACTTGTTGACCCAGCTGTCCTCAATGCTGTGGTACTGGTTAAATGCACAAAATAGTGGGGTGCATGAATGTGTCTGTGTACATAATTTGAATCCTCTATTGCATTAATGACAGTTTAAAAAGAAAAAAGATGTTTGACATCTGTGGCAGTCATTTGGCTACCTGTTACTCTGATGGCATCAATCCTAGTCTTGTCAGAAGTGAATCGGTTCTCCTTCCTGCAAAAATAACAACTGACGTGGAGGCAGCAAAGTGCTGAACAAAGTCCTGTGTTTGTTTGTTTGTTTCTCTGTGTGTTTGTTTTCTCTACTATTGGAACATATTAGAAACCATCCTGCTCTTGTTATTTCTTTTGAATAGTCTATTTTCTGTAGAAAGTAATATCCACATGGTAAACTCCTATTCATCAAAATTGTGCCAAATATGTGCCATTTTACAGCTAAATATAGGCTGTTTTATTTTACTTTAAAGCAAGCCAAAGTACATACCAAGAACATAACTCTGGATGGTGTTGGTCCTATTTTCAAATGAGTATTTACTGTGTGAGGCACTTCTGTGCAACAGGCTCAGTTGGTAAGGGGCTGCTTTACTAATGCAGTATAGAAAGCAGTATTTCTTCCTCCTCTTCCTGTAAAAATATGTATTTTTCTACTTTTCTGTGAAACGTGTGAAGCATGACCTTGTGTGCCTGATGCAGTCATCCCTGGCTCCCTAGCACTCCCCTTTCACCTACATTTTAAGAGTGTATCTCCAGGGGACTTTAAGATTATGAAAAAGTGTTAGGTTGGGGGAAACTAGAGTGTTAGTACCTAGGAGCTTCTGTCTCAGCTCTTATATCTGTATCTAGGTATGACTGGCTGACAGGGCTGTATTTTTGTCCTTTCTACCCTCTTATGTGTGCTAATAAGTCTTTCCTCTTGTAGTGTGCTGGTGATATTTTTCTTCCTTGGTCTGGTCAGGGTGAGAAAAATGTCTTTAAACAAGCTTTCCTGTTCCTCTACTGTACACCAAACCATGGCCCCATGGGGAGATTCCTGGAGTTACAGGACCATGTGGTAAATATCTTTGTTTTCCATTATTTCCTTCATGCTGAAGACTTCTTTAACCAGCATATAAAAATACATGTGAAAATCCAGCAGTTTATATATTTTTTGACCATTTTAAAAAACATATTTATCAACTTGCATATGATAGGGTGAGTCAGCATGCAATGGACATAATGGATTCAAAGATGAAAACAGTATGACACAGTCGGCTGGTAAGAAAAATGTAAAATGGTATACACCTGTAACCTTCCTAAGGCAACACATAAGTCAGAGGGTTTATTTTTTTAGATCTTTTTTCTTTAACCTGTACAAATCTTTATTCTGAAAGTCTTCCTGTAAATGGAGAGGCAATCTCTTTGTGTAAAAAATCTGTAAATATTTCAGAATTTGGGCCTGAAAGAGTATATTACGCCTCTAATTTTTCTTGATGAGTGCAGCACTACCTCTGTCCCTGAAACTGACCCTAAATCAGTTGTGCAATGTGGAGGCAAGTATTGAGGACTGCAGGCAGGGCTCATTTCTTTTGTCCTGTAAGCACAACTGACAACCGATGCAAGAAATTTGTTCAAAGTTATTATTTTCAGAGTTTTCTTCCCCATTGCTGCACAAGCACACCAGCAGCTGGTTCAGCATCCAGCCCACCTGGGGAGGTGAGAGGCAATGGGGACCCTCTAAGACAGGTATGCTGCTTGAGGGGAAGTATCTGTCTATTGCCAGCTGATGCTCTTTGGGAGTTCCCAGCTGTCCAACCCCAGCTGTGCATGCCCCTCCTGCCAAAATAAGGTGCTTAAGCATTTCTGAGATTAAAAATGACCTACGATGTTATCAGTTAACCACCCTCCTGCTAATTAGTTTGGAGGCCCCAAACATGTTGCGTATGAACAACTGATGCTGTGGCTTTGAGGGTAACCTGGGCACAGAGGAAAGTTTGGAGAAGAGTTAAAACATTTACTGCTGCTTCATGGATTCTGCCCACTTTCTCTCAAAGGAAATAGTAGGGTAATTGGAAGGCTTCTTCTCTGCTGTCATCCTTTTTAACACAAATGTAAAGAATAATTTTCTGAATGGATGATGCTACAGGACTTATACTCTGGCTCCATCCAGCTACTAAAAGGAAGGTACACGTTTCTCTTTGCCTGTTTCAGTCTTTTTCAATATTTTTAATACTAATATTGAATATAATTATATATTATTTTTATTATTGACTAAAATTTCCTATTGTTATGTTTCAGGGTTTGTTTTTTAAATTATTCTGCTGTGCCCTTGACCTTGTAAATAATGCCTTCCAACAGCAAACACCAGCTAGTGCACATCCGTCATCTCTCATCCCTGCCAGTGGTTCACTGCTGGTTCCTTCACTGCTCCACTTGCCTTAGCACCTAAGTACAAAACCGTACCAAGGACTGAACCCTGTTTTGTGTTTGCCTGAGCCAGCTGTAGCCCGCAGCAGGCTGGTCACCTCCCTCTACCTAGTTGAGCTGTATTCATTCCAGCTGTGAATACATCAGCATTCACTATTGGTTGTGTCATCCAGGTTACCCTTATCCAACTGTGATTGAGGAGGCAGCAGCCCCCACACCTCCATGGTGCCTCGCCTTGGGGGCTGTGGCACTGCAGGGGTCACTGTGTTCCCTGGTGGATCCAAACCTTGCTGGCTTCTTTACAGTAAGTATAGTGACTTGCACTACCAATGAATGTGACCGGGGTGTTTTTCTATGAAACTTACTACTTTTTTTTCTTTTATTTTTTTTTTTTAAATATATATTTCTTGATACCACTTGCTTTATATGCCTCTTTGGAGGACTGAACTTGCATTTAGTGCCATGACAATATGTCACTTCAGATCTGCAAAAGACAGCGTAAGGTCGGTGAAGAGAAGCCTTCCCTTTCCAATAGCCGATGTCTATATATAAATTGGCACTTGATGCTCGTCAAAGAACAAGAAATATTGGATATGGTCTAAATGTCCATTGTATTTTTGAGCCAACTACCTGATGGAAGTCATCACTTATATGTAAATGAACTGTCAATGACTTGCCTCTGTTGGCAGTCGCTGGACTGTGAAGGGTATGTCTTAATAAGAACCAAAGCTCTTCACAGACTTTGATTTACTGGAAATAAAATAGAAAAGTCCTCTGAGACTACAAAGGACACTTGTTTCAGATAAAATGTCTAGACAGTAGCAATATATTTGGGGCTTTTATTATAGCAAAACTGCAAATTAGAATAGAGTGCTGAGAAAGTTCCTATGACCCAGCTGAGTTCAAAAACACTGTTTCAGACTGATCCGTGAAACACACTCAAATTAAGTTCATGAGCCTTCAAAAGGGAAAGAAAAGATGTGCAAGGTCGATGTTCAGGTTTTGCTAGAACTCTAGAGCTTCCCAGATTTTACTTTCCCTCTGACAAGGAGAGATTTGCAATTCAGCTATGATTTAAACCATTTAAAGAAAACACAAATTGGGCATTGTGTTTCACTGCATTAGATAACAGTCTGCTTTACAGTCCATTCTTGTATGATGGCCTTTTTCTTTGATTATTGAATATAAAACACAAAAGAAAGATTAATTCTGTGAAATGTTAGATTTTAGGGAAGAAAATCAAAATGAAACTGAAGCATGATTTGACTAAGACATGTCTGTCTCTTGTTTTAGGGAAGGCAAATCATGCGGCATTTCTGATATGGAATTTTCAGAATGTCCAGTTCCTCTGAAAACTATCACTGTTAATAAAATTGTTATTTTATTATTATCATTGCCAGTTTTTTATCATCCAGAATTTTTAAAAGATACGCCGAATTCGAGAATACAAACCAGTTAGGATGAACCTGTACCTTTTATTACAGTCTGTGTAACACAGGCTCAGTATTTTTGCACAAGAGAATTTACATGCCAAATATAAATACAGTATGTGAGAGTTTGGGTACTAAAGTTAGAACCTTGATTGCCTACATGGCTAATGGAGACTCCCGAAGGCAACACAGTAAATCATTGATTTTCAGTACCAGAGTGCTCTGAATCATCTTCTCTGTTGTCCCAGCTTTCCAGGAATTGTCCTGCACTCTTTGTGATTACCTCTGTTTCCATCTGTACAGAGATCAAATGGAGAGACATGGTGATGCACCCTACCAGCATTTCTTCCCAGTTGCCATCTTTGGTATTGGCAGCTCTGGCTTTGTAAGAAACACATCAGTCACTGATTTCCAGAGAATTAATGCACTGATAGTCAGGTTTCCACATGCTGGAAACAATAGGTCAGAGAGGTGTCAACTGCCTGGGAATCCGTGACACATCGCATCAGATAATTACCAAAAAAAAAAAAAAAATCAATTTTGTTAGCTGTCAGTTTTTTCATGGTGGCGGTTTATGATACTTGAGTAACTTGTAACATGGGTCTCAAAGCAGAAATTCGTATGATGCTCCTAGTCTTTGAGTGTTGGTTTTGAGGTGGAAGGTCAAGATGGGATTCAGAAGACTGAATAATTCTTGCAGACCTAAATGAGATCATCCATTTTCTATTTCCATCCAAATATAAAACCAGAAAGAGTTTAAGAGGATCAAGTTGAGTCTGCAAGCAGTCTGAAATCTTATCTCTTAGTGGTACAAAAAGCCCCTTCCAATTCACTAGACTACCAGTCCTGGAAGCTGAACAGTAGCAATTCTGTGCCTCTTTCAGCGTATAGAAATCTAGATTCAGCTCAATGCTTGTGTACTTGGGTAGTTTATTAAATGATCATGGTCCATGGTTTTAGTTCCACTGTAAAATTGATATAAACCCTAAGGTTAAATGGTAAACATTGTCAGCATGATGACTGCATTAGCTGTAGGTGTTCCAAAAATAAATTTTACTTGATAGTAACTGAATTTCTGTGTAGTCCAACAGATGAGTCATTAGATAATGTCCACAGAGATCAATTTTATTTATACTTTCAGGAGATTAATATTCAATATTTTATAAATCCAAGTGTATGCATAACAACAGACTGAATCAAATCTAAGAAATGTAACTGGATAATCATAATGTCTTTTGGGGCTTCCTAGTGATTCAATATTTGATACTCTGATCATAGCCATAATGTACCATGTAATCTTTTATCCTGTCATAGGGCTGGTAAATACTGTTACAAATACAAAATTAACAGACTCAATCCCATACATACAAGTATAATTTGATGCAAGTCATAGTAGATTGTTTGCAGACTCCTCAACAAGGCTTTGTACCCCATCCATCCAGGCGTGCAGTCTTTCAAATATTTGAACAAGTCACTGTTGTCATATGATATAGAATATGAAAACAAATACATACAATTTTAGAAAAATGAGGCTAAAAACCACAAAGAAATCACATTTATAATATTAAATGAGCAAAGGGCAATATTCCTACCTATGTCTTCCTTGTTTTGAAGTATGTGATTCAAACATTACCTGTTATCACAGAAATCATGAAAAGGGCTGTTTTACCATGAGCAGTACACTGTTGTAGTAGTTTCACTGCCTGAAGTATTATCTGGAACATCTACTTTACATTCAAGTAAGTGCTACATTTAGAACGTATTTTTATTCTACCTAAAGTATGCAGTGCATTAGACCTTAATGTACCCTCTAGCTACAGACATGGGCCCAGAAGATGTGGGCTAAAAATAGGAATTACTCTAGAAGCAATAATTTGTTTGAAAACCATAAGCTGGATTCCCAAGCAGTAGTGAATGATTGTCCTCTCTGCTGGAGAGAAACCTCCTCAGCAGATCCTCTTTTGCAGTTTGCAAATTTGAAATTTGTACAAAAAAGAGTAATAGAAAAAGTTAGAAAAATTTGAACATGCCATTAATGCCTGCAGGAGGATGAAGCGCTGTTTGTGAATTCCTCTCAGCAATACTTTTCAGTGCTTTAGTTTCTCCATTGGGAATAAGGTAATTATCAGTAAGAGTAGTAGTGAGGAAGAAAAATAAAATTGTTTATTATTGGACCAATTGAGCTCAGCAAGATGAAGGCCAAATTGTTTTTTGCTTGTCTGAGTTTGATTTTTAGTCAGTCTGGATGTGTTTTTTGTTTAACAGAGAACTTCAGTGAGGAGTATGTTATTTTATAACTGAGGCCAATAGAAAGTCATTGGCATAATAAAACCCCAGATTTTACAATTTCAACGCAGCTGCTCTGTGACTTTTAAGCAACTGTGAAATCACATTGTTTAAACTGATGCCTGGATCCCTATTTTTTCTTTTTCTTTTTTTTTTTTTTTTTCTGGAGAAGTCACCAGAAATCCCTCAGATCAACAACTGGTGTTGCAGCCTAACCATTCTAGTGAGTGTTCACAAACCTCCAGTTAGAAATAACCACCAGGTCATCCTGTGTTATACTCAAGTATGAAGATGAACATAATGTTACCAGTATCATCAATTAATTTGCTGTTACTAATTTACCAGGGGAAATACATTTGTTTAATGACAAACATAGTTCTTTGGCTGACACACTGACTATGTGCAGTGCCCTGAGCAGACTGGCATTTCCATTTTTTTCAACTCTTTTATGACTTAAACTGCAGCAGTTGGTAGTATCTGAACGTACAGTTATACTGTGCTATCAAGAGTATATATACCCCATTTATAAGAAGTATTGCTTGCTTCTCATGGACCAAATTCTTCTGCAGTGAGAGGTGAATTCTGGACCTTGGTTGTAGTTGGGACTTGCCTACCCTGAGCATGTGATCACACAAACATCCACACAAGTGAGCATTTATGGAAGTGATACCTAAGTTTTTGTTTGTTTTACCTGAAATTCCAACACCTAGGTAAACTTACTTGTTTAGCAGATTAGGACTCAAAGCTAGATTTTTAGATCTACAACACAAAACCTTGTATGTCAAATTAGAATAATTTTTCCTCCCCTTACTGATAATGGTGTCTACATCTGACGGATTTCAAAGAAATAAGTGAATCTGGAGGGTTCAACCTGGCGCCTTGCATCTGCAGATGTGTTACAGCCCACTCTCACAGCTGCAGCTGAGGAAAGTGGGTGTTTGCAATAAAAAGGGGCTAGTGATGTGGGGAGGAGAGGTATGAAGCCAGTGGGTTTTGTGTGCTTGCCAGGAGAATGCTGACAAGGAACAGCTTGTCTTCAATAAGGGCCATTATTAAGTTACAGGGTAGGAGCTAATTCTTGTGGTGATTGACCCTTGGGACTGAGAAAACCAATAGGTCAAGAGTCCTGTAGAAAAATGGAAATCTAGTTCAGAGGTTTCTGTGTATTTTGTTTGGCTTTTGAGCTTCTTCAGAGCCTCAAAGGAGGATCCCAGCAGCTGCTGCTCTCAGAGAGAAAAAAAAAAAAAAAAAAAGGCTATAGAGGAGGCTCTGGAGGGACAGGAAAGTGTGACAGTGCATTTGAATTGGAGACAAGTTTGTGATATATTTGAAAAAGGGCATATGCTTCAGAGTAGCCTAGAAAAAGGACTGCATACACCTTGATCAGTATTTTCTGGGATAAAAGTACTGAGGATATTATCAGGATGGTGTACATAAATTGTATGAGCAACACAGTGGGTTAAATTGGAAACTCTGAGAACTCAAATAGAAGGGATTGTATAACAACTTTTTATCTGTTTCTTATTACATAAAAATTAGTACCAATGAATAAAATTATCCTTCTATTTTCAATAGATTAACTCAGTTTGTTGTATCTGATTCTAAAGGTCAAATCATTATATTTACACAAGTTTTACTCAAAGGTGGTTTGTACATGTCAGTGGAGTTATTCTAACTATTATAGATGTAAAGAAAAATAATCGTTTATCCTGAAAAGGATTTTTGGTTTTTATGTCACAGCCCATGTAAAGCACGAGACAAAAGTTACATCCTATGTTCTTTGGCAGGTAAGTAGCCTCACTGAAATAGCTGTGCGTCACTGGACCACCTCTCAAGTTTACCCCCATCCTAATGTTACTACAGCCAAAAGGTTTTTACACAGTCGTCAGCCTCAGGTGTAGGCATTGCACATTATAACCCATTGCTGTGGTAGACAGAGAAGATGTGTACTCCCTAGGTGTTATTCCTTTGCAGTATAAAGTATTTACAAAGTGTACATGGGAAAGTCGATAAAGTAAGGCACATTTTAGATCTGAGTTGTATATGCACAGACATTCCTCTGGATGTAGGAGAGCCTTTTGCAGCTGTAGAGCCATCCTTGGCTTTCTTTAATGCTAGCATTGCTCACTGACATTAATATGGTCATCAGAAGTGGTTATTCTTGTACCTGGATCTGAACAATGCCTCCTGAACACTGAGGAGAGAAGAGAGACATTGTTATCATTTCCCCTGCATACAGTGCTCCTGCACAACTGAAAGGAGACATCATTTAGACTGCTGTGCATAAAAGGAGTGGGTTAGTGCATGAAATGTACTGGTTAAATAAAAACTCAAGTCAAGTCTGATATCTTTTTTAACATGCATACAAAAATAATGACTCAGTGATTCAATTTCTTTGTTGTTTTTCCGCTGCATAAAGAAAACAAGAAGTAAATCTGTTGCTAGTCTTTCTCACTCATTTCTCTATCATTTCAAATTAAGATGAATTGCTTATGCTTGTCCCTTGAACAATAACACTGCTCAAATATATAAACTGGGATCTCCTTGTGACAAGTTTTAATTGTGGGGTGAGTGAAGCTGGCATTTACCTAGAAAGTTCAGACACACGAAGTCTCTGGTGTCAGAATTTGTCTACGCTGCGTTATAAAAACAGGAATTTCACAAATGTAGTGAAGAAAAGGTGTGGCATTTACAGTGAGCCTGAAAATTCAAGCACAGTTAAAAAACTTCCCAGCAATGCATGTAACAAGAGCACATGATGTTCCTTCGCAAGGAAGGGAAGTGAAAGCTGTATCTAACTGGCATGTCAGAAATGAACCCTTGGGTCCATGCATAAGGGTAAGAGGTGGGAGAGGAAGTGAATGGGAATGAAGACCCCAGTAAATTCATGAAATTTTAAGAGCAAAGCCCTGCTTCTTCCTGAAAAGATAAAGTCTCTTTGAAGTGAGTTCTTTCCTAGCGGTTTCAGAAAAAATTTGGAACCAGATTAAATATGTACGGTTTTAAAACCAGGACTGTGGCTAATATTTAGTATGTTTTTAATATGTGGGAGTATATTCTTTCATAGCCATGGAACTAACAAAGGAATTAATGAATGTGGTACTGTGTATCTACTTCTGAGAAGAGAATTCATCTCTTTGTTAATACATATTAATGCATAGTAAAAAATATGAAAACAAAATTATTCAAGAAATCCTGTGTCTCCATTCTTATCTTTCAAGGCTGCCACCTTGCTGCAATGTAGCATGAAACAGCTTTAAGGCAGCCCCAGATCTGGGGTCAAGAGAGAAGTGCAGAAGGAGATACCTGTCTTATACCTGAAACTTGAGAAGAGGGGACAGAGCAGCTTGTCAGCTCTCTGGTCTTGATGGAAGATCTATACATCTCTCTGACCTTCTTGCAATCTCAAATTCTTGTGTGCACAATGCCACACTTGATCTGTTAATTATTTGTAAGCCTAAAAGCTTTGATATAGTGGCATAAATAACTAATTATTGGCAGAGAGAATTCCTCCGAAATTATAGGGGCAATGTAGAATTCACCCACTTACTACTGACCTGGGACATAAGCAAATTAGTTTATTCCTTCTGCTGACATCTAACCTACTGCCTGTAAATATACTCCAAATGAAACACATTTAAATGGTACTGGGTTCTTGCAAAGGTGGAAAGTTTTATTTTGGACTTGACCTGATGCCATGAGATCTAATAGATTTTTGCAACACCTTGATATTATGTAACTGACTCACAGTACAGGACAGAGGAAAAAAAAGCAAATATCAAGTTCACTGCGTTCAACAAAATGACATTTGAGAAACCCAGGGAGACATCAGCATGGTGATTTAGTATGGGGCTGCAGAGCATGGACTTACTTCTGGGAGGGTAAGGAGCATCTTTAAACCTACCCACTAAAATAAGAATGGATTAATATTTCTTTCCTTCCTGTTCAGCAGAAACAGAAAGAAACCAGTAAGTAGGAAGTTCTGAGATTGCAAGGTTAGAAGAAGCAAGAGCCTTACCTTTCCAGTAGAAGTGAGGATCTGGTAACATTTATATACTTTGCTTTGAGTTTGCAGAATACGACATGCACGTTGCTTTCCACAAAACAAAGAGAAGGTATTGCATAATAATGGGAATTGGGCTGCTGCTATTTCTTCCTGGCTTCTCCACTTGCTCAGTGCAAGCATTGAGAGAGCAGAAGAGCAGCACTGATGTAACCGTGAAATAGAAATTTCAGAAAACAATAAAAGCAAATATATTTTAAAAAGCAAGGGAGTTCTTGATAGCTGACATATTTGTAATTGAAAGCTGTTCAGAAGGGATTTACTTTTTTGTTCACTCTAAATTGTTCTAATCCCAAGAAAAAAATCTTCATGGATTCTAGGAAATAATAAATCTATCAATCAGCAACCAAGGGGATAAAACCAACTGAAATTGCCAATAGGAAATAAAACATAAGAGCAAGAACCCTCTGTTCAAAAGAAATGTTTGTCAAATGCAGAAAATCAGTATTACAGAAAGCAGAGTCTGAAATATCTGATTTTTTTTTTTTCTTAACTAAAGCAGGTCACAGTGTCCTCTATAACTATGAATTTCTGAGCTCTGATTCCTTTGTGTGATGTCTTAAAAAATCCTTTAAGGAAGTTTTGATGAGTGCACTTAAAAAAACTATCGACACAGTTTGGCTGAATTTTAATCTATGAACTAAAACACATCTGATTTTGCAGCAAAAGTCTCTGAAAGTGGTTACAGTGCAGTTCTTTCGTTGATATCACATTAGTGTTTGGAGCTAATCCAGACTCAGTGGAGGTTTACATGCAAACCTGACTCACTATGGGTCTTCCATTCATATCTGATCTGCTTCCAGATCTGATGTCAATGGAAGCACTGTGAATACTCTGTGCTGCTGCTATCCAGTTGGCCTCCCTCCAGAAACTTAATGTTTTTCTTCAGTTGCATCAGTGCCTCCAAGCAAAAAAGAGAATGACATCCATATGTTTTAAGATTAAAGCTGAGTCAACATTTCAAGTGAAAAAATGGATGCTTTTCTAGACCTACAGTAATATAGTGAAAGGGTAAATTTCTTAAAATAACAATTTTGGTCTCAAAGCTGCTGAGGCCACTGTGTCTGTTATATTTTCTTGAAAGAGATCAGCAGAAAGATACGTGTAGATTGCCATGGTTTTCTTTTGGGAACTAAATTTTGAACCATATAATTTGCTGTGTTTTTTAAATCAAAGTATTTGGCAATAAATGTGTCAATAAACTCCCATTTAAAGCAAAGGGAAGAGCCTATCATTGTCTTTTTCTGCACGTGAACAGGGCTCAAAGGTGTTTTCTGATGAGAAAATTGGATTACTGCAGCTGCGTAATGTAACAAACATGAGTAGATACCTAACAATATGAGTCACTTGCACATATAGTGAGACCAGCCTGGCATTTAAAAATCATTCATCAAAGAATTCTTCAAACCCTTGCGCAATATTTAGCATTAAGCATACCAGTGTGATGGTTTCTGTTTTAAATAGATGTGCTCCTGCTAAGGCAGTGCTGCGCTTGGCTGTGCCTGCGCACCTCTGCCACCAGGCATCAGATAAACTGGTTATTTCCTCCAGCGTGCAGAGGGCCCTGCCGGGGAAGCAGTGCTCCCCCTACTGTGTAAGACATCGAGGACAAAGTAGTTACAAATGCGTTGTGGAGAGGATAATTTAACTTGTAATATGGTGAGACCACACACTCATACCTTACTCCAGGCTAAGCAGAACCTTACTGGAGACACAGCAGTGGTAAGATTATCTCATATGCCAAAAAAAAAAAAAGACTTTAGGAATCAGCACTCAGTTCATTTTGTCTTATGTCACTTATATACTAGTTTTATTCTTCCAAAAGCATGAAACCTTCCAAATATACTTTGTAAGAAGTTGTAAGAAGTTGTGAAGGAGATGAAAGGCTAAAAAGGAGTGCATAGGCTCACTCCAATAGGTTTGGTTATGTGGGTTGGTTTGTTTGTTTGTTTGTTTGTTTTAAATGAGAGTGAGATGGGAAATGCTTGGTCCTTAGCAGATTTCTTTATCTGTTGAAAGCAACTGCTGAAGCTGTTTCCAAATATTAGCACGTAAAGTGAGCTAAATCTTTGATTTCTATGGGATGAAGACGAGTTCAGCTCCTTCCTGTTTGCTATGGAAACTTAACAGACAAGTACCACCTAGTTAGATAAACATGACACTGATTTTAGGTCATCTTTGTCACTTGACCGAAAATCTGATTATAGCTGCTTCTCCATGGTGGGGAGGGGAAGAGCCATGATGGACAGAGCTTGGAAAACAAGCAAATGGCAGCTGCCACCACTACCACAATGTGCCTCTGCCTTCTGCTCTGTCCGCAGGCATGTTCAAGTGCACTTCACAGATATTTTTCATAGCTTTCAAGAGCATTCTCTTACGCTGCTGTGTGGAAAAGCCACACATGAGAGATTTTTTTTTTTTTAATTAAATCTAAACATAAAAAGAAAATTTCACAAATCTGTTGGTCTGGCTGTTTCCCAGTCATATGTCATCTGAATTACATTACCACTATATTCCAGACATAAAATTAAAGACAGTAGGAACAAGTATAGTTGACATCTGTGCAAAATTTAAAACTAAGGAACTTGCAGTGGTTTCTTTAATCCGAGCCAAATTATGGGTTTTACCACAGTCTTCCTTCTATTATGCCATTTTTTTTTCTTTCTCTCAAATACGCTCACAAGATCACAACCGCGCAGCTGCAAGGCATCCTGTGTGGGCTGCCCATGCCAGAAGTCACACCAGGGTGAGGGTGCCCGCTCGTCTCAGAGGGGACTCTGCCCTGGCTTCCTTTTGGTATCATCAGTGCAGTTCCTGGAAGAGGTAATCTCTGATGTGCCAAGTGTAGCTTTCACACCTTTCTTTTGCTCAACCCAGGGAAGAAATCAGTAAGAGTTAACTTCCCTTGCTAGGAGGAGTGAGCAGCACTGGAATGTGGTATCCATGGAGACTGTGAAACCTCTGTCCTTCGGGGTTTGCAAGACTTACCTTGGCACAGCCATGACTGACCAGAGCTATTGCTTGGATTAGGTCGCCTCCAAGGTCCTTGTCCAACCAACACTTTTAATAGTCACTGCTCTGTCATTGATGAAACAGGCAATAGCCATTGCTAGTGGTGGAGCAGTGGTTGTTAATTGTAACTGCGACTTGTGACTATCTATCCACAGTGCGGTGGAGGAGTTTTGCTGTTTCTCCTCTTTTTTTAGGTTGAAAGATGTTAATAGCTTCTAGTAAACATGTCTGTGGAGCAGTCAAAGATGTGGTTAAGAGTGAATGAGCAGCCTTTCATTCAGGGCAACTAAATGCCCTGGTGAGTGGTAGTAGTGGAGAAAGCCACAGCTCAAGGCAAAGCCTGCTGTGGTCAGACCAATTAGAAGCTAAATCACATGCACCCTCTTACATGGGGGAGAGAGAGACAAACCACACAGCTACTTGGCTGAGGCTGGCACACTCCTGCCCCAAAATAGTTGGGTAGGCAGATGCTGCCCACTGTGGTGCTGTAGATTCCCTCAACTCCTGCCTTTCAGTGCCCACCACCATCCCCAGGCTCCTCTTGGCAGCATGCCCGTGCCATGGGCTCGTCCACACGGCAGTGGATCCAGATGCCTTTTCCTCTCCTGCATCCCCTCCTTTTCCTTTGTGTTTGTTCAGCTGTGAGTATATTTGGAAACATGGTGGTGGTGGATGGGTTACTTTGGCATTGCAGAAGGAAGAGCGTGGTGAAGGCACTGTGTTTTCCACATTATCTGATTTGATAGCGTTCTTCTTTCCTCTTAATAGAAACAATCTACTATGGCTTTAAGATTGCCTTAACCCCATAGGCATTTTGGTTTGGTATATCTAAACATAACTGGTGTTTTCTGTGGAGCTGCTCAGGCAAAGGTAAACATGATGTTGTGTTTTGCCTCAGAAGAAACATCATTCCTCTACCTTTAATATTTCCATCAAGAACTATTTTGGTGTGGAAAAGCTGGGATTTTGCAAGTTCTTTTCCTGAGGGGGAGAGAAGTAAAATAACTTGAGAAAACATTGATGTTTTCTGTCATAATGAAATGAATACTCTGCATAGAAAAATATCTGAATGTTAATAGAAATGAACTTTTAATTTCCTGCTCTAATTATCAGTTCAATATATTTAACTGGTTTGTTATTTGTGGGGACTCTGAGGAAGAGAAATGAAAGCTGGGAATATACTTCCCTGTTTTTAAACCTCGAAGCTATGTTCTTCTATGTGGCGTTAGAAGAGATTGGTTACAAAGACTGCATATTGTGATGAGAGCAAGGGGGACCCTGTCTTTATCTTACTTTTACAGAGCACCAATTGCCCTTTGATGTATCCCTCTGTGTTGTCCCTCTGAGTACAATGTCCTTCAGGTACAATCTGTTAAGTGGTTGATAATGGAGGGAAACTAGGATCTTCTCATGTTTCTGGGCAGAGAGCTCTGTGGGTTTGTTACCCCTCAGACATGAGAATTGAATTGGGAGCTCTCCTCTTCGTGTTGCAAGGTAGGGTGGTTGGATGTGGCTTCTGCAAGACGGAGGCAACAGCCACTCATGGAGGCCAAGCAGACTGTGAGGAGGACCCTGGTACATGGTGTCTGAAGTAGCAGCCTCCATTCTTCCCCACTTACCCAGCCCACACATTTGTAAGTGAAACCGGGATGAGATATTGGTGCTTGAGCAACTACCACAATGACAGAGTGGTGTATATTGCATCCTGTTTGTCAAGCAGAATATACCCATCAATCCACTTAGCTTGGGGAGGAAGGCTTGGGATCTCCCCCCTCCTGGGCTTCAAGCAAACAGTGGATATTAAAGCATGTATAAACCTCCACCATCTCTATTATAAGTTTGGTAGGTGCTTGTAACCTGTGTATGGCACTGCGAGGCAGAAATGTGAATTATGACCATTCTCTATACCATACCATCTTCACTTTACGGTCCAGACTTCAACCGGAGTATCTGCACAGACCAAATGAGTTTTAATGAAGTGTGTGGGAAATCTCCTGTGAATATTTTTCCCCTGAGGGATCAGAGAGGAGGGAATGATATATGATGTTTTATTTCTATTTTCTTGTTCTTTTTTGTTTACTTGCTATTCAATTATGATTTTTAAACAGACAAACAATGAGATTCAAATACACAGTCCAACTGTTTTTTACATCATCCAGATATCTGATATCTTCTTGGCAATCTGGGATCCAGAAATCAATGAATAAATTGCCATCATCCAGTGAATAAAATAGTCATCTGAATAAGTACAGCACAGGTGTGCCCTTTCACTGCACTAATATATACTGTATGCAGAATACCTAAAACATGATGCAATTTCATGTTTCATAATACAGGCTTTTGTTTTGTGAAACAACATTTATCTTCAGTTGTGATTGCTTGAAGGTACTGCTATAAACCTGATGGCTATTACCATGTGTGTTGCAGTTGGCTAGTCATTCTAGAAACCATTTTTCCCTGCTAGCAGAAAAGATCACTTTAATATAAATTAGCTCAATAAAAATATTTATTAAAACAACAGTCAACAATCTGCTTCTCCTAGCATGCATCTTGTCCTGTATTAGAGTGAAAGCACATATTATCATGTTACTAAAAAGAAAACTACTGAAATAAAAAGATTTATAAAAGCATAACAGTAAACAATCTGCTCAATCAGGCTTCCTAACTACATAGGTATGTAATTATAGAAATGACACAATGTTTATGCAAGTGTCTTAAGAATAACAATAAAGTGTAATGTGTTTTTTACTAGGGAAGATTTACTTAAATAAACATGCTATAAGCCCAGCAGGGCTACTCACATGACAACAGAGGAATAAACAGGAGAAGGCATCCCCTAATGCATAATCAAAAGGGCATAAAGGCAAAGCTATGGAATATGAGGTTTCATCAGTGTCTGAAAGGTTAATGCTTGCTCTCATTTTTCTTTTGTCATATTTCAACTATAGAAGAAGTTGAAAAGCTGGGAGGATGCCTGTTTGTGTCTAGTGTTTGTATGCATCTCACTTTGTCACTATTCCACTTTTTATACCTTGTTTTCTCCCCGTCTAAAAAAGAAACCTTACCTCTGTGTCTTACTTGCAGATATCTCTCCTAATCATTCAACTTACAGAACAAATTCATGCTCATTGCATCAAATTCTTACTCTTTATAGCCCTCTTTCAACTCTAATCTTCCCATTGTGACAGGAAAATGTGCCCTGCAGCAATGCCTTATGATGTCAGAATGAGAGGCTTCTGGGTGGGTGAGCAAGAGAGTATTTAAGGGGCAATTTTAAATGAACAAGTTCTGACCACGTAGTCATCAGTAGACAAAAGAAAAAAAACGAAGGAAAAGGCCTCTCCATATCTTGACCTGCAATTTCCATTCTGCAACTTCTAGAATAATACAGAGCAGAAAATACTGCTGATTTGAGGGGCAGCCTTCTGCACTTACTCTGTTCAAGATTTCACCAGTCCCTGATCCTCTCCCTTTCTGATCAGCCTGTTTTCTGTGGCATTTCAGCAGATCTGAAACTGGCCAGCTGCTTTAATACAATGGTGAAAATGATTTGTCATGGTATTTGGGTCACATTAGTAGCCTGATCCCAGTCCACGTGCTTCCCTGCAGTGTTATGGTGTGTTTAACCCTCCTGTCTGTGGTGGCTTCACAGCTAAAAAATTACTCCCTCAATATGCTGTTTAGCAGGATGCAGGAGCATCAGCACATCCCTCTGCTGCTTTATCTGCATCCCACTTGTAACTGATTCTACTCATTGGTAGACATTAATGTACAGCCTTATCCTGGAGTGGCCCAAGGCGATCTCCTAGCAGTGGTAGTAAAACTGAATTTGGTTGCCTCAAAGATGCACAAAGATTTTAGCTGTCTTTGTCATTGGTGGAAGTGGAAGATGTGACCTAGGTTCAACAGAAGACAAATTGGCAGCAACAATTGCTGCTGTAGGTGACAGTGTTTCTCTTCTTACCTAGCCAGTCAACCCTGTCCAGGTACTTCTCAAGCCTGATCCATTGTGTTCTGCAGATCACAACTGTTTTGAGGTTTTCTGGACAGGATTTTGGTTTTCCTTTTTCAATACACAATTTGTATTATGTTATTGTAGCAGATATGTAGGAATATTTGTGGCTTGAATGATATCCTGGGTGTGGTAGAGACTCTAACCCCTAAGGAGTCTGGAAATTAGCTCTGTTTCAAAGGAAGAGGATGAGAAGCTTAGTGTTATAACACTGTTATTGAAAAGTAAGGTTATCGTCATTTTTATCCATGATAGTTACCCTTGAATTGTTGCTTTTTCTTCTTAAATAGACTCAATTTACTCCTATGTTTTGTAGCATTCCTCGTGTTTCCAAAGGAGATCCTGGAAACATCAGCATAGTGTTTGCTTTAAGTTATACAAGGCAGTTAACACAGTTAGAAGTAATCCAGACTTGCATACAAGTGCCAAGAACGACTAGAAATATTTTGAAGTTTGTGTGGATTGAGGTTACCAGGGCCCTTGGTGTATGAACAGCCAAATGCATTGTGTCCTCTACTCACTCACTTAGGGGATAAAGAGGATTTCAATCGTTGACCAAAGGAGAGCTGCAAAGCAACACCTCGTAAGACATGAGCAATATGGAGGTCTGTGTGAATGTGCTTATCACATTGGGGTGCTCAGTGAGCCTTGTGGCAGTGTGACCCTACAGCACTAGTGCAGCCAGCCAATGCCAGTTTACCCAGTGCTGCGGTGTTCCAGGAGCCCCCGAGTGCGTGACCTGAATCAGGCCAAGCTGCGAGTCCTCCTAGGTGAACTGTGGGAAAGTTAAATGACTTTTGGGGCACTTAAGGAGACTGCAGAAAAATGTTGGAGGGCTGTCAGCACTTGCATGATTTAGCCTAAATCCTCTCAGCAGAGCAAATGTTCACAGTCTGAGGGGAAATCTCGCCTGTAGCTGTGTGCAAGCCAACTAACTTAGTCTGAAAGGACCAAATTAACCTTGGATAAGAGGTTTTTGTGCATGGATGGTTAGTGGATTAAGGGAGATCTCTAAGTGAAAGCCCTGGCTAAGGGAGGGGAAGGAACAGCCCTTGCCCTGCACCTGCTCAGACCACCCCGACTTCCCTCTCACCCCACACTACCCACCTCCCCTTCTCACATGCTTTCGAGGGCTGCTTACAAAGCTCAACACAAAACTTGGTCCCCCTTGATTTACAGAGAGACAGTAACTGGGGGCCTTTTTGGTGGTGTTTTGTTTGTTTGTTGGGGTTTTTTTGTTTGTTTGTTTTGGTTTTGCTTTTTTTTCTCCATCACTCGACAAGCAAATAAGGGACCTCCTGCTGCTCCCCAGTGTTTGACTGCTTTGGCTGCACCCCACCAGCTGCCTGCTGCAGACCCACTTGCCCACCTGCATTTGGAGAGCAGAGTTCAGGTCAAGGAAAAAGGGTGTCAGTCCATCTGGAGGCCATGTTTTGTATGAAAAGTGGATCTTATGTGTGATCACCTTATCATGCCTCACTTCAAAAGCCATTGTACCTTGGGAAGCAAATACTGCATGGTACTTTTGGTAGAGAGAAAAAACACATCTTTAATTGAATTTCTTTTAAATGGGGTTCAGTCACTTATTCCTTACATGGGAACTGTCTGTTTAAAATCAGAAAGCTGTGCATTGTCAAGCTGAGTACAAGCAATTTGTTTGTTTCAGAATGAAAAACATGTCCATCAGGTCCCAGCTCTAGCACGGATGGTATTACAGGGAGTTCATGACTGCAGTAACCCTTTTTGGACATCATCTGCTTTCAATGAGCAACAGGATTAGTGTGGGTCTGACATTGCTGTCTATAGCCTAGGCGATACATCCCAGCTGTACTGCACTTGCTGTGGGGAGAATAAAGACGGCTTATGGCAGCGGGTGGCATTTACAGGACATATAGCGGCTGTTGCGTATCATCTCCATGCTGATGAAGGGTCAGCAATTGCCTGACTGATTGAGATAAGACCATTCATTGACAAGATGCTTCCAGGCTACTGAAAATGTAAAATCAAAGGCTGTCTAGAAATACTGCTCAGTGCTGTTAGTGTCTTGGAAAATCCCACACGCAGAAAAAGGACACCAGCCAGCATGCATATGCAAAGCAGGACTAACAGGCAGGACAACTAAATCAGTGGGTCTTGAAGACTCAACATAACCTTGAAGCTGCTTTAAACCATTTCTTTCAGGGTTTCTTTTGTGTACCCATGGAAAAGAGGGGGTAGCTGACTTGCTGCTGTACTTTGCGCTCTCCTGTGGTGCCACAATGGTCATCTTGCAGTCAAAGTCATACAGTAAATGTCTCAGATGTCTTTTAAGTTGAAATTTGAGTCCAGCCTGCTGTGTAATGAGCAAAGATCAGGGAATCACAAAGATGCTTATGATCATTTTTTTATTCTCTGAATTGGACAGGAGACTAAATGGATTAGACCAGGATCTCCAGTCTGCCCTCATTATTACACTAAAAGTATTTTACTGTAACTTTGCAGATGCAAGATTGATGTAATATCCACCCCATTATGTTTCTGTTTTAAGTTATAAGCAAACCTGTTATTTACTATGTGATAGAACTAAAACAATGGAAAGACATTTACAGCAATTAAATTGATCTTATATATCATGCAGCAACATGAAATTAATATAAAAATACCTGTCTTTATGTTGTTTAATGAGCAGCTGGAGTTAATAACTGAACTTTGGAGTTAATTATAACTGAAGTTTGGGCTATTCATTTTTACATTTAGGACAAACCTTGTGAGGTTTCTGTGCCCAGGATTTTATAGCCAGAGATAAGAAATTTCACCATCACTGGAAACATACCTATTCCTATCAAGTTAGTTAGAGAAGGAAAATAATCATCTTGCAGGAACATGCCCAGATAAACCCGAAAGGTAGGATTAGGTTAGTCATGGCAGACCGTCTCTTTCCTAACTCCTATATATTGCAGATAGTAGGGATCATTGTGAAGACTTTAAATATCCAGAGGGAGAATGCAAATACAAAATAAATAGTTACAATGCCTTCATTTTTCAGCACCTGTCTAGAGTTAAAACTGGCCTCAAGCATATCCAGTAAATGGATTAACTAATTCCTGAGAGCTGAAATTTCATTAGCCTGGGTTTGAGCTGTCTAAGAAACAGTTTCCTCATCCTGCAAGATTGGACTTCTCCTTCTCATTCCTTTCACCAGGATGGAATCTGAAATTCACAAAGACTTTTTGTGAAGCGTGAAGGTCATTCCTGGCAGGTTGGTCCTTGGAGGATCTTCCCAGTCCTTAGGGAGGCTGGGTTGGAGTGGCTGTGCTGTCATTTTCTGCTTCTCAGGTGTGAGAGACTGTTAGTTAGGCTGTTCCACTCTCCCTTTGGCAAAAAATTGCACAGTGAACAAGAGAGATTATATAGGTTCAAGTGGAAAATATTCTTGTGAAACATTTTGATGAAAAAGCATTTTCTTTTCCTTCATAAAAGGAAAACAAGACTCCCACCTTCTAACAGATCTATTTTGCATAGAAGAAAACAATTTTCCCCAACAATAGCTTTGTTTTGCATGCAAGTGCACACACATTTCCCTTTGTTATTGTTTGTAGAGTACTTTGCATCTTTGAATGGGAAATCGTACTTGGTGCTAAGCATTACTGCAGCTTGTTGGCAGTTTGTACCCTACCTGACCCACTGGGCCCTGACACCCTTTGTGCTGCTGTGAATCAGCACCTGGCTTTGTTCTCTCCATGCCTTGTAGTTCCTTGGTGTGTGTAATAATGACCGTACACTATATTTTCATTTGCATTTTTAAGCAGACATGGTCTCAGCCATCCTATGTGACAAGAACAATTAGTCTGACCTGCTATATGAATCTGTCCCTACCTCACGAGCTGCTACCCTAATGGCATTTTGTTTCTTAGACAGAGAAAGGACAAAAACCAAGCATCAAAACTGAAATCATTACCTTATTATGTGTGAACAAGTGACATTAATATGCTTCTGGAACCCAGATACTCTGCTTTTTCATTATTTCCACTGTCAGAAAGCGATCTCATAGATGTCTGTAACTGGAAAGAGTTCACAGGAAGGAGGATTGTAGGCAGATAGGTATACAGCTACCTGAAGGACAGGACAGAACAGGCGTTAGTGGAAAGCTTTTGTCTGAACTGCACTGAACATTATTCCCTGGGCACTTTCACAATGGAGGCAAAAGACCTTGTGTCTAGCAGGTAATTGTAGTCTGCCAAGATTTAATGATGGAGAAGCAAACAAAAACATCATTCATAAAACACGTCCCCAGTACATGTACTACAACCAACTGGGTCAGCCGGCACTGTAGGAAGAGCCAGCTGACAGGACCTGGGAAGTCAGAGCAGCTGTGCTCTAACCCCAATTACTATTTATGATTTATTATTTATTCACTTTGTTCTGCTTAAGCTGGGACATGCAGACCAACACAAATTTTCTTTGCCTTTTAGAATATGTTTGAACAGATGAAATAGGTGTCTGTTAGTGGGTTACCTCACGCGAGAGTACTTACTGTAATTAACAAGGGGATGGATGTATGTCCAGGCACGACTTGCATCATTTGCTAAATTCAGAATGATCTGAAGTATGGGTTCATATGAAAGCATGTAGCTCAGTGTCCTACAAAGCTCAAAAGCTCAAGGACTATTTCAACCGTGTTGATCTTGCTTGCCTGCAGCCATCCCTGAGGGTAAGTCCCCTACAGCCAGGTTTGTGAACTGTAATGCTGCCAGGAGGCAAACTTAAATACCAGCAAGAAAACCTACATTGGCAATAAAACTTTTTTTTTTTTTTGTGCTTTAGATTGGCTTTAGTAAGATTCTTGGCTGCATAAAGGCAGATTTCTTTTGATGCTGCCAGACAACACTGCTTTTTTGCAGGAAATAATGTTTTTATTCTGTTTGTCCTGCAAGTGGCATGAAATAAGTCTTCTTGAAGAAGAAAGCACATAGCTGCAGTCATTTTGGGAATAAATACACTCTGGATTATAAAAGGCTGGGCTCTAACCACAGCAGCATGGCTTCTGGCTTCATGCTTTCTCACATCCGTCCAAAGAGAAGCATAGGCAGCTGGACTTCACATCTACCTGGAAAATAGTATGTAGACATACCCATATGTAAGCTGGCCAATCTTTTAAGAATAGACAAAGCCTATGAGAAATGAAAGGGAATACATCTCATGCTGGCTTCAGCTAGAAAAGTTTGATGTTGATTGTTACCTAGCTATGAAGCTAAGGATTTCATTCTGTCACCTTGCTCAGGAATGGGAATTTGGTGCTGAAAGGTGGATATAAATGGCACATTTAGAGCAGGCTTTTTCATGTGTTCGTCAAACTGTATGTTAAAAGGAAGGAAGAAATGACGTTTCTCTGAATTGGCCATCATTGTACACTGCTATCGCTCACGATAAGACAGGCTTGAGTTGGGTTCCCACATCTTGGACAGAGTCACTTTTAATTCATTCAGCACTTTTTCCCCAAAAACTTTACTCAAACATCAATGCCAGAGTAGCATCTGGATGGTAGAGGGAGAGCTGACCCATGGAGCCTGAGAAAGCTTCCTAAAGGTCTGGGTCTTAATCAGCCACGCAAAGTATGTCTTCAAGACTGCAGTTCGCAGCAAACCCCAACGTTGCTAACATAGTGACAGTTTCACTACAGGCTAAGTGACCCAATAGTTTGGCCTCAACATCAGCCAGGGAGATTTTTTTCATATTTCTTGCCTGAACTTTCGTTTTTTCTATTTGTGTTTAAGTTTCCATCTCTGTTTTTGCAAGTGAACTGTGGAAGCAGAAGTTGTAGTCTGCAAAGACGATTCTGTGACTATTTCAGCCATAAATAACTGCCATTTTACTACTGGGCTTCATTTTTTGTGCAGCTTCAACTCTGTGGTGTTGTCCCTGGTGAAGTAAATGATGATACTGAGCAATGCCTTTTCAATTTTGTCTGCTTCTAAATGAATTCTAGTTTTATTTCTCAGCATAATGCAGGCCCTACATCTAGTTTACTTATGATTTATATTCTGTTCAAAGATATGAGTCTTCATGAAGCCTACTGGCTAATAATTAATTAAGCTCATTTTAAGTCATTAATCTATTGTTCTGCATGATCTTTCCAGAACACATTTAAGCTGTCTGATGTAATGTTTATTCTAAGCCCTTCTAATGCAAGTCTTCTCTAACTGCCTGCCTTTATTTTCCATTTACATCACCTGCAACAAATGATTGTCTATACAAACCTAATGGTTTACAGTAACCCTTTAAAAATTAGATATGTGAGGTGAACACATTTAAGGCAATTTCTTACAAAAAAAAAAAAGTGTTCTACCCGAGCACGAGAGCATACCTTCTGAACAGAAAGTCAAATGCACTAAATTTATCAGCGTTATGATAGCCCAAATCCATTTGCTGTGGTATTGAGGACTGACACACAAATGACCTGGGGCTTCAGTACATGGAAATTACTTGTAATTATTCTATATTTTCCAACCATCAACCAGTCCATCTCATAACTCTTTGGTAGAGACTCCTTTGAGCTGGCTCTAACATTATCAGGGGAAATTCTGAGATCTCTGCTGGAGCTCTCCAATTTGCAGCTGAGTATCTGACCCAATTTTGTTTAGGGCGATGTGGTTTTGGTTATAAAATCATCGTTCTTTAGAAGTCTCTTGCAGGGCGACAAATGGAAGTATTTTTTTACTCTATGTGACATTTTTAAACTGATAGATGCTATTTGCCCAGTGTTTTTTAATCTCCATTTCATGAAAAATGAAGGTCTTTGGACTACAATTTCTATTTCATTTATATTCACAATTTCTCTCAACATGTTTCAGTCTAGCTGATATCAAAACATGAGCATTAGCTGTAATTTTCAAAAAGGTTATCCGTGTTATTTAATAGTGACAGAGCATGTTAGTTTTCCTCATAATTTTTTAATTTCTCATAAACTGAATATCAAATTCAGTAACTTTCATCCCAAATAAATTATTTTGAAAACCTGTAGGAAATGAGACCTCTACCCAATCTTGATGCTGTCTCTTGTTAGTTAGAATTCCTACTGTATCTTAAAAATAGTGACTTTGCAGTAAAATGACATCATACTGGTTCAATCTATCTGTGAGGTAGGAATCCTTTGAATTTTTGTGGCATACTTTACTGAAGTGTTTTTATGTGTTTATTAACACTAGTGAGTCAATATAGCTGTGAAAGTATGAATATTTCTGTGTTCCAAGTCATGAAAAAATAATATTTTTTTCTCTTCTGAGGCCCGGATCTTTAAGAGTGGACAGAATGTAATCCAGAAGAGAAAAGGACTCAGTTCCCACTTGCTGAGGGTAGGTCCTCATCTGTTCTCTACTGAAGTGTATGGGAATGTTTGCAATTGACTCTGTTGAGAAAGGGTCAGACCTTAATTCAAGGGAGAAGAGAGCATTTAGCTATTTTGTATTGTTATGGAAAATAAAAATACCTCTGCTAAATAGGCTTGTGACTATCTGAAGGAACTGCTCAGTAACAAGCTTTCTCAGCTTTTTGAAGGTGCAAACCGCTTGAAACTAGGTAGTCTTGCCCACCACAGCAGAAAATCTGTAGATTTGCAAGGCGCTTCAGTGTCTCTTACATCCCAAGGATGCCAAATCTAACTCATTAAGGCCTTCTCCATTGAATACACATCATGCTAAGAATATTCGCAAATTTTACAGGTCATGAAGTTTGTGCCTGTTTCTACCATCAGTCTGAGGAATCTCCAGGCAAAAGAGCCAACCAAACATAATCTCACCTTCATCTTTTGCCACCAATCTACATGAACAATGTGCTCTTGATACAGAGACTACATTCTGATCTGACCATTTTGACAACATTATTTCTAGTACTTTCTTTAGTTCAGTTAGTCTGAATAGTCACGTATTTATGCAGAATTGTTTCTTTTGTTACCTTCAGGGTAGAAATAAAGACTCTAATGTCAGCTCAGCATGGTGCGGGCTGCATGATGAACAAATTTTCCAGATTTTTATAGCTGTTGAATACAAAATTGATACCAGTTGCCTTTCATCTTACTCCAAGAGCGATGTAATTGCAATGCTTGTTTTCAGTGTGAAGTTTGCTACTTTTCCCTTCAAGTCCCTCTTATTCTCTTCTCTTTTTGCATTTGCAGTGGGTAACATATGTAATGTGAAGTCTGAGTATAACACTAGACTTTTGCTGTTCAGGGAAATAAGCATTGGGATCAATGTATAAAATAAAAACATGAAGTAGCCCTTATAAATTGTTTTATGAACAATGGAAATTAAGAATTATTGGAAGAGGAGATAAAAAATAAAAAAGAAACCCTTTGAAGTAATTATGAAACATAGACCACATTCATACCATCCAACTCAGTGTAAAATAAGAGCTTACAAAGGAACTTTTCTAGTGGGTAGATGAATGTGCAAGTGCAGAGTTCCCTATTCTGCATAATCCCAACAAACCTTCTCAGTAGCATCTGTTGCTGTTTTATTAAAGTCCTGCGTAGGAGTATGCTGGTGTGGGAAATCATCAGTTCGTGTTCAATCATCCATGATTTTCACTGGCTACCTTGACTTCCAGAGGACCTTTCTTGTGATTCTTATACAAATCTTGATTTTCAGAGCCTCTGCTTCTTAAGATGCACAGGAATGTTCGCTTATGTACAATTATAACACACATGTACATTCTTATTAGCCAGCCTCTTTTAAAAGACTCTGTCCCCTCAGATTGCTCAGTATTTTGTAAGAACCTTTGTAAGTTCTGGTTCTCAGTAGACACATCAGGTTTTCACGCAATATAACTTGCAGCTCAGCTGATGTAAAACTGCATCAAATCTATCCTTATCACTATAGAAAAATTTGTGCAGTCACTGCTTTCATAGCCTGTTAGTTACTGCCTTGACTTTTTAAAGAGCTGATACTTTTCTCTTGCTCTGGTCACTACTTTCTGAGATAAGCTATTGAAATTCAATGGAGTTGTACCAATTGAAACAGCTAAGGATGCCACCTTTTATTTGCTCATGAAGTTCCTGAAGGATGTGTGATTCAAATTCCATTGGGCTTGCTCTTTCATCTTTGCAGTCAAAAATGTCCCTATTTTTTCTTTTACTTTTCCCAGAGCAATGTAAGAGCTGTGTGTTGAAGTGTGCTGCAAAAATGTGTTTCAAAAATCGTATTGTAACTATCCATTTGAATAACTTTAATTTATTTCAGATACAGTTCCAACATCCTTAGTTGTATTTTCTAGTAATGTTCATAGGAACTTTTTTGCAAAGAAGTAAGCTGATATTATAAAACTGTTTTGTAAAATCTGATTATTCCTGTGTATTCTTTCAAAAATAAACCCAAAAACTTACAAGTTTTGAAACAATAGCTATGGGGCAAAAGCTGTAGTATGTTAAATTATACAGAAAGAACAGCAAATTGTTACAGTGAAGAGTCCCACATATATACAGCCTGTAGATTGCTTCGTAAAGGCTATTCATCGAAAAAAAAAAAGAATATACCTACACAAATATAGTTTGTAATAAGTTAAAGATGTGAGGAGTTATATCTGTACAGGACTCATTTTCTGTAATACAGAGGCAGCTGGAGCAGAGACACTGAATGGAATAGATCTGTGCTAACCACCTTGTCTCTAAGTGGTTACTGAGCACCACATGGTACCAAGGATAAAAATAGCCTAAGCAGAGAACTTCAAATCTCTATCAGAGCCAAAACTCCCTGGAAATATGAAAGACAACTCAAGGAAATTCAGTAGGCACTTTGTTCTGTGTTTGTAAGGAAGCAGTGCTGGTAGGAATGAAGATATTCATAAGGTAGCCTTGTTTTTGACAGTGATTCATTCTGAAAAACTTGTTGCAGTTAATAATTTTCTGTTAAGTAGAGCAGAGGCCAACTGAAGCGGTAGTACAGAAATGTGAAGAACCTTGAATTCCATGTAAAAAAGAACCATAAGTGTGAGATTGGCTCAGAGTAAGCAAAGTCTTACAATTTTGAGGGCTAAGAGAAGACTGGGTCCTAATATGAGGTGGGAAGAAAGTTCAGAGAAACTACTGGAAAATCCAGAGTGAAGCTGAACAAAACTCTTCTAAGGTACTGGTTAATCAATGTTACTGAGGAAGGAAGTCACTCGGCACAGTCTACAGGATGAACTCTACAGTTCTTTGAGATTGCAGGCCTGATTTGGCATGCAAAGCTGTCACCAAAACCCCAACTCTTTAAAGGAAAAAAAAGGATGCAGAGCTCTATCATGATCAAAACAAGAACACAGCAACTTGCATACTTTGGACTACCACCACTTAAAAGAATGGTGTCCGGAAAAAGAAATATAGATCCAAAAAGGCAGTGACTTGCACCATCTTTTTAGTTGATTGCAGACATCCCCGGAGTGTGACCAGTGCAGGCAAACGATGAGAAGTATGTCTGTAGCTCAGATGAACTCCACATAGCAGCAAGAAGTAATGCTCTGCCAAAATATGAAGACTGTCAACCTGAAAGTAAGTATGGCAGTATTGTATCAAAGCCGTACACTGATACTTAAACCACTGTTCCCAGAAATTTCATTAAAAGGCTTAAAGAAAAGCCTCAAAAATAGAAGACAAACTGATTAAGAGTTTTATTTACACATCAGCTATAGAAATATTTGAGGTAAAGCCACAGTTAAATATTAACAAGGGTATGAATGCTATTTCTTGAGTTAGAAGGGTGCCAGTTCTTTTATCTTATCCAGGGGTATGATCCTGAAGTCACAGAAGACAAAATAAATAAGGACATCTTTAGAACATCTCAGAGAGGGGATGCTTTTGCTCCTGCTGGACTACTCCAGAGATAGCAGTGCCCTTGCACTTCTATAGCAGTGCTATGTGCTATCTTGCTGCACTTGGAGACTGTCACACCAGAGGGGTACATGTGATATGACACGGCACTACCAAAACAAATGCCTCGCTGCTTCTTGATGATAGTATTCATGTATCAGAGGAGACATACATGTTCAGGTGTCAATAATATCGTGAACTAAGTAGACATTGTTGTTAGGGTCGGTTACCAGACAAGTTGGAATTTCCTGGGATCCTGTGTTAGAACACTACTCACTCATCATTCATAGGCTGCCCTGCGGAATAACGGGGTGGCATCTGTGCTTCTCAGAGACGTATGATCAGTACTGCCTGAGCAGGACCAAGCGCACAGGGAACGAGGCAGTCATTGCCAAGGTCCTTGCTGCAGTGTGGTGAACTGCACAGGGAGCTTGAACTGGTGCAATTAACAGATTCTGTTCTTCTACAGTGCCCCACTCAGTATTTTTCCCGCAGCCAGAGCTGAGATTTTAGAAACCAGATCTCTTATGCAATAAAGCAGAGCAGTGACTGAAGTTTCTCTGCCTGACTTGGACAGGAAAGCTGACTGGGGGAGATCCACCTTTTTCTTTCTTTCTCCACTCTGAAATACTTTAGTGAAAATAGATTGGAAATTCTGTGTCTTCATCAACAACTGAAAAGTAGAAGGCTAACTTTCTTTTTTTCAGTTATAAGTTTTGGTTTTCTGCTCTTTTGAAAAAGACAGTTATTTTTGGCTAAAGAAGAAATTACAAGAGAAATCATTAGCAGAGTTTTCCACCTAGCTCAAATGTCATTCTTCAAGCAGCTCTTCTCTTTTCAGCTTTCTTCTGGTGATAGTGTTAGACTAGGAAATTTGTAAAATTTGGTAGCTGTTCTCATTTGTGATGGGAATTGCCCTGAGACATTATGTTCATCCAAGAAATCCATTTTCTCTTTTAATTAGGATTGATGTACAAGTTGCACTCTGGTGTGAATTGGTCTCTAGCCTGCTCTGAACTTTTTGCAGCTGATTACAAAGATTGCAATTCTTTGTCTGGTTTCTTCAGGTAACTTCCCTGCTTTAGGGAGAGTGTCAGTTGTTGGTTTGAACAGAGCAGACAGTGGAGTGGATGTTTAGCAAAAATTATGTTTAATGCAACAGAACTGATCAATGTCATTTTCCTTTTAAATAAATGTTCTCTGCAAGATGCTGTTCAGCAGAACACAGTTGACAATGCTTTGGATGGCATAAAGGGCTTAAAAAAATCGCTGGAAAGAGCATGCAAGTGCACGGGGTAACTTTCAGCTACATCCAAGCACAGCCTTTTCATTCATAGCCACAAAAACAGAAGAGCCACAAATAATTTCCAGGGCTTAATTTCACATCACTACCAAACGTGCAGGATACAACATGTTCAGTGTGTTGGGCTGTACGCTACATGAGGGCTTACTGAACCTGTGTTCTACCAGTCACTCTGGATGCTGCTTGGTTTCCAGATCAATGTGAAGATGTTGCTTTTGATGAGTAAAAGGCAAATGACCTGTGATGTACCTGTCTGAGAAAGCTTCTCTCAGCTAACAGTAAACTGATTGCAACTGCACCCTGAAGGAACTACAGTTTCATCATTGTAAGGCAGCTGTCAGGTTGGGACGCCTGATTTTTTTGAAGTCTTTTTTTCCTCAGATTGGTAATAGCCTCATGTCTTTAGCTTTTCTTTTGAAGTCTCACCTAATTTTGCTACTGAGAAAAGAAAGATGTGGTATGGTGTATGTTGGCACTGAGGAAGTTACCAAGAGTGGCTAGCACCAAATACAGTGGCCACTGTGCTCAGATATTTATTCTGCCTTCATAAAGGAATCTGAATAAAAACAATTAATGTGTATTACTAGCAATTTTTACTACATAAAACAGAGGTCATACTTGATTCTAAAAGGCAAAGAGTCGGACATAATAATTTAGTAACATGACTGAATTTTAGGATCAGGTATTTAATCACATAGGAATAGCTGCATACCTCATTGACTATAAAAATGCTCCCTGCCTGCTTTTTGGAGTGTGCTACATATTGCAAAGCATATATTATCCTGTGAATATTAATGGTAAGTAGTTCAAGATCAGTAGTTGCTGTCTTTTCAGAACAACTCAGATGGAATGGTTACATTTCTGCCCTATTGGACTTGCTCTTTGGGGGCCATTTGGTCAATCCTGGCTTACTAGATTAGGAACTTCTTGAACAAAAATGTTCATTTTGATATATTCTCACAGAAGCCATTAATTGCCCAATGAGGCCAATGGACAATTAATGGTTTCTGTGGATAATACATCAAACTGGTTAAATATGAAACTTTTAAGTGGATCATGGTATAAAGGTCAAAGGATACACACAGGAGTCAGGTGTTCTAGTTTCTATATATGCCTTTTCCACTGGTTTGAAGTAACTGTAAGAGTTATGACCCCGAAGCCCCGACCTAGCAGAAGACTGCAGAGTTTGGGCCTTGAAACGGACAACCTGAGGAGCTGTCTACAGCATGCTAATACAATGAATGAAGGGAGAGTCTGACATGCCAATGGTTTTGGGGACAGGAGTAGTTTATTATGTACTTTATGAAGTTGTCTTATATCCCTTGAGTTTCATGAAATCAGACAACTAGAGCCTTGTACTCAAAGAGCTGAAGGAGGTGGTATAAGAGCTGAGAGACAGCATCTCTTCACATGTTGTGGTCCAGGATTTATGCCGACAGTGCCAGCAGCTGTGCAATGCTTTCCCAGATGTGTGCCCAAACCACCAGTTTGAGTGTTGTAGGTCATGCATGAACATTTCACAGAGTGAGACAAGAAAGGGGTTGTCTCCTCTACGAGCTGACTGCCTGAAGCAGGGCACTACCAAGCTGCGTTCCTACCCTTCTTCCCCTTCTGTCCCATGAATCTCTAGATACTCAGCACAGGCCAGCACAGCTTTGGTAAGAGTGCAGTGTTCCTATTCAAATGACCTCTTCAGATGCTCTTGCAGGGAGATTACACTGGAGCTTTGGCTTTCTCAGACCACGGAGGGGGCTGCATCTAATGTTTCCCATTCCTCTGTGAACTTTCCAAACATCAGCAGTCAGTGTGTTGGAGACAGGCAGAGGAGACATGCCATTTTGACTATGCTATTTCTAGGCCAAACCTGGGAACACTTTCCCACCATAGCAAATTTCTCCAGGATGTGGAGGAGAAAAAGTGTAACCTTGAGTCTCTGCTTGGACTTGGGCCAGGATGAGGTAGTGTGGCAAGAACAGTATTGTCAGAGGAGCTCCTTGAGATGCCTTGAGCACATTTAAATAGAAAAAAAAATCCAGTTTGGGCATTCACAGCATTAGATAGCAGCTGAACAAGAGTGTTTACAACCCTGCTTTTTAGTCACTCTAGCAATACTTATGTCCATTCACGGATTCAAATCTTAATCTTGGTTACTCAGTTCTGCCATCTGTTGGAGTGGAATAAAAATGTCTTTACATATAGACTTTGTATAAAGAGATCTCTGGAGTTTAACTGATAATTTTTTAACTTGCTTTAATTAACTTACAAGGAATTATATACACACAATATATGTTATTTCTGATGTAAAATTAGTGGTGTATGTTTCATTAAAAACAAAGAGTTACAAATATGTTGCTCTTTTTTTAAGAACCAAGATTTCAATTAACATTTGTCTAATTCTTCTTTCTACTTGTTTTCTGCTTTTATCAACAGGTACTTGCTTGTCACACACAAAAAGTTTGATTTCTTTTCTCCTCCAACAGGTTCCACTGGACATACACTGCTATGCTTCCACCAAAATATGTCGATGCAAATCATGCTAAGGTGAGAGAACACAGTGGAGAATAAAGCACAATATTGAAAAAAAAAATATCCAGAGATAAATAAGTAATTTATTGCTTTCAGGTACTGAGAGTCACAACATTCTGGAATCATAGATCATCTCCATTGTTTATATTTGAGAAATTTCTTTTTTTTTTTTCCTTTAAAAAATTTTTTTAGATTTTCAATTGGAATAGCATAGACTGATTCTACAGAAATTTCCATACAGAAATAATTTTACACACAAATAATCTTGTTTAGTTCAAATAGAACTTATGAATTCATAATGTTACCCTAGTGTATGTTTAGAAGGACTATGTTTTCACTTGTATATGGAACATGTGTTGTCCTTTGTAATATGCACACATACATATATGAAAACAGATAAGAAAAGGAAAAAATATGCAAGCTGAAAGCAAAATCCCTGCTTGCCCTTCAGTTTACTAAAATATGTTTGTTTAATAGATGCTAAACAAAAATGCCAAACCATGTTATTCTACAGCTGGCTATTTTCCTGATGAGATTCAGTTTGTCCTCCTCTGCTTTTAGTTCTGAGTTTGACAACCTGAAAAATGCATCTTCAAAATCAGAATATCTTCTCTATGAGATAAATATTGTACTTATATATTGAAGGATAAATGTACCTCTAATACAGAAGGTGTGATAACTAGGACTGCTGCTAACTTCTTTTCTTGGCTGCTCTCCCACCAAATGAGTCACATTTAGTCAAGATTTTGCCCTTATTACATGCCTGGGGTCAGTATCCTGGAGATTCAGTGATTACTAATGGTTACTCAGCCAGAGAAATGCAGGAAGAGGTAAGGCAGAAAAAAGCATACATGTAAGATGTATTTTTCTTAGTCCTGCTGTGAGAGTGAAAGCTGAAAACACTTCCACCCAAAATATCCATTTTTTGGGAGCTGCAAATGCACTTTTTTATGGTCTTAAAAAGAGAAGAGTGATCGTAACCCCCTTTTTGAGTCGTCTTAAAAAAGCCTGCGACAGAAATGCAGGGAAACAGCAAAGGTCTTATTTGGATCCAATATTTGTGAAATAATAGGTCCGTAACAATATACCATAGGTGCTCCCAGCCTTAGTCCCCCAACATCCAGATGTGTACCCCACGCTGTAAACAAGAGCATTAAAGGATGTAACCAATATAAAGATAGATTCTAGATACAGCTAAATTAGCCATTAGCCTAATCATATAAGATTAATTTTTCTGTAGTTCACTTAATTGTCTCTTTTCCAAAAGTCTGCTCATGTATCTGTCTGGAATTAAGTTCATATTGTCATTCTGTGTCACTCTCGTTTGATCTAATATCTGAAAGTTTTATTGGTGGTTAAAGGCCGAAGTGAAATGGCCACTTAACCAAATGCCTACTTTTCCATAGCTTCACCAGATGACCAGCTTGACAGAATGACTGTAATAGAAATTAGAGCTAGCTCAGCTCCCTTATTAATCATGGCTTATTGGCCGTTATCAGCAGCCAAATTGTATTTGAGTGCAGTTAAGGTGTCCGGGGGGTTTGTGTGTTGCACGAGGAGGGGACTGAGTGGAGAGCCAGGAAGGAGGAGAGAGTGTTATTATTTTCTGAGGGGACATTGTCCCTGTTAAAATAAACGACAAAAATACCATGATGCCAAAGGTGCATGGACCAGATCACTGAATCTTGAATGTTGCTGTGTGATTAAATGCTGGGTTTTGCTATTTGAAAAGAATATGTATTTCTCTATCTAGGGCACTGAAATGAGTAATCCCTGTAACTGAAAGAAAGTTATGTGGGAGTAAAATAGTCCTTGGGACTGGAATTCAGTTGCCAGCTTAGCTCTCTGCAGCTAATCAGGGCACACAGAAAGGGTTTCCAGCTGCTCTGTGCATTCCCTGGGGAGGGATTTTATTGAGCGTTTGTGTGTATATGTGCAGCAGCACCTCTTTTCAAGCAGTGTATGCAATGGCCAGGGAGACTTATTGGTGGGTCTGGTTTGTTGATGGGTTTTTGTTTAGTTTATTTGAGGTTTTTGTTTGTGTACTTTTTTTTTTCCTCTCTCTATCCCAGAGGAAACAGCTGGGGAAAAGATTTTGGAGCAGGCCTGCAGGCCTCTTATGCCAGTTCGAGTTGTTTGTTATGTTTGATTTAATTTGTCCCATGTTTAAAAAATGTAGACTCCTAAGGAATGTAGAAGTGCATGAGAAACACTACAAATAAATAAATATTCCAAAAATACCACCCAAATGGTCCTAATGTTGTTGGACAAAATAAATCACTGTGGGTATTTTCAGTGGGATGAACCAACACTTGGGAACATATTCCTAATAGGAGCTAATTCAGCATTGGCTGTGACCAACTTCGTTATTTGAAGTCAATGAAAATACATTTGCAAGTAAGGATTACTCATAGACGAATGATGTTCAGTGCTGGAACTTGAACTGGCAGCCCACAGAATGAGACAAAAACTCGGCATAGTTGTGTTAAAGGTTGAGGTTTTTATTTGCTTGGGGAAAGATGGAAACTTATTTATGTCTAACAATGTTGACCTAAAAGTGCAGGTTTTGGTAAGGAGAAGTTCTTTAAAGAAATTTTGTAAAATCTCTAGTTTTAGTATGGTTTGCATTTTTTTAAATAGTTTCTTCTCCTATTGCTATGTTTGAGTTCAAGGCTTCAAAATTTTGTAAGAAGCACTCATTCTTCACATGATTAACAGACAAAAGGAAAAGACAGGCAAAATGACATCCTCTTTTCCTTTAGTATTTTTAAACATTTAGTCCATTTAATCTTTATATAAAATAGACTTTCTTAATTTTATTGTAAGAACATGATATATTCATGAAAGTGCCCTAAGTACAGCTTTTTTCCTTAAATCAAACCACCTATTTTTTTTTTTTCTCTTATTTATTGGAGTGTTTCTTTACCCTATACTAATGAGCAAGAATTATGCTGAAAGCTACATTTCGCTACATTAACCCTTTATTTTCCATCAATTACAGGGGCAGATCCTCAGCTGCTGTGAGATGATCATCAAAGAGGTTAGTAGACTTGTCTCTAAGTAGAATCCTGAAGATCAAGTCCTGCTTTTTCAAGGCTGTATAACTGAGGTTTTTCATGATATAATTCATGGATTGTCTATCAATTTGTTGCTAATTCTGCCACTTAACTGTTGCTGTCTTCTCTCCTGTAGATACCAATTTTCTAAATTGCTGGTTTACTTTTTTTTTTCCAAGGTTTGTTTATTTGTGTGTGTGTGTGTGTGTTTGTTTGTTTGTTTTCTGGGTTGATCTCACTTCTTATTGTATGCCAAAATCATGGACACACTGTGATACTTGCTTCTCAAATAGGTCCTGTAAATCTTGTGGCCACAAATCCATATTTCCTAGCAGTGAAGGCTTTGCCTCATTTCCATAAACAGTTTTTTGCATACAGATTGGGTAATTGGGAAACATTGGTACCACCTAACTAAAGAAATTCCTAAGATACCAAAGCTGCTTTTTAGTAAGCCATTATCATGGTTTCACTTACAGGTAGGAGTAGGATTCAGTCACCCCAAATCCAGTGTCACTGTAAAATCAATGCAGACAGTTTCAGTCAAAAGCCAGTAATATGTTGCACGTACTGATCCTGCTGTGTTTATATGAAGCATAACTGTGATTTTCCATGTTGGTATGAGATATAGCAATCAGTCTGTGCAATAGGCTGGGAAACCAAGACAGGAAGCCAAAATACAAAGCCAGCATGTGGTGCCAAGAGAGCATGCACTCCAAGGCTCTACTGACAGACACAGATATGCAAGTGGATCTATTTCCTTATGAAATGGGCTAGAATCTGTAGCCTGTCAGCTGGATACAGAGGAGTAAAGAGCAATCTGTTAAATTTATCCTCAGTGCAAACAGATTAAATGCAGCTTGCTCTTATTTCTGTTGTCTATGTCTATGTAACCTATATGTTTGCAGTTGTTTTTTTTTTATTATTTTGTAAGTGTAAGTAATCTGCTTTTAACTCTCACTTCAATTAAGAATTATTACAAGGTCACTATCTAGCAAAAAAAGTTCTGTGGCTGCAGCTGTCCTTGCAGCCAGAGCTCTGTACCACCCCTACAAGTGTCTAGCAGTTCCCTACTTTTCTCTGTAGTTCTCAAAGGCAAGAGGATATATGCCCATGTTAGATGCGATAGTCTGTGTTGATAGTTGATAACACAGTGATCTAAGGAGAAAAAAAAAAGAGTTTGTCTGTGACCAGGAAAACTTTGACATGTAACAATTAATGGAGAGCATGACTGAACCTGCAGAATCCCAGCAGATTTGGTAGCCATGACTCAGGATGTGTTAATAATACAGCAGCAGTTCACATTGATCAGGGAGCAAATCACTAGCAGAAGAAGGAAAGTCTGCATGCTCGCTATTATCAGCTCAGTCTGGAAATAAGTAAATGTGGAGAAACAGTAAAATTATTTTTCATCATATTAGTTGTATTTTATAAACATAAGACTTGGAAACAAAACCAGCCTATAGAATCCTTTATCATTATTATTTCCTTCCCATTTCCATTCCAGCCCTGCTAGTGCATTTGGAGGCAGGTGAGGTCTTTGAAATGATCCTCCCACATGAGACGCTATGGGAGCTATGAAATATTACTGCAGTCCAGTTATCTCTGAAATGCTGATCTGCTTGGCTAACATGGAGACGAAATGCAGTTATTCCCTTTGACATGAAGTCAGTTCTGAATTTACCAGATGAACTTCCTTGACAAATGGCTCCCACCCACTCAATCCATCACTTCAGGGAAGCTGGGCTGCCTCATGCTTTTTCTTTCCTGTGCTTTTATCTTTTGTTCTGCTTCTCAAAAAGATCAAGGGGTAAAATCCAACCCAATATTCAAGTATGTGATTTAGAGCACTAAACAAGGAACAAAGGTCTTTTGAAATTGCATATTATACAATAATCATGTACTTTAGAATTTCCTCCTTTTTAATATAGAAAAATCAGCTAGAATTCTTCATTAATATTTTAATTGGTGTGAGTGTTGAGTTCCCAACTATCCACATGGTAATTCACACTTACACTGTAGCTGGTGGGAGTTGGTTTATTTTTCTTTGTGCTAATCCAAGGATCTCACTTCCTGTGACAAGAAAGTTGCACTACAGGGGTGAAAGGCAGAAAAGGAAAGGTAAAATAAATATGGAATAATTTTCTTAAAAATTAGAAGTCTATGTATTAATCTGTTACCTATTGTATCAGACAAATTAAAATAAGCATTTTGTGTTGATGAACAACTCTCAGCTGTGTCTTATCTTAGCAGCTGATGGAGGAAAGATGCATTTTTAGAGGATTAATATGTAAAAACCAATTTTTCTGTCCAGAACCTAGTCAGAGAGGAAGAAGGGAATGCTCAGCAGATATGCATTGTCTTGGATAATCAGGTGGCAGAGCAACCTATAGATTTCCTAACTCTTTGCATGTGCTACTTTCACATATGCTCTGGGGATACCCGTGACAGCCACCCACCCCAGTGTCTTCTCCTGCAGGGCACTGATACAGCACAGAGCTGTGGATGAAGGAGAACTACAAAGGAGCTGTGGAGGGAGAACCTAGCCCAGCAGAAAACCTCTCCTTGCAGGCCTGGGTGTGTGGGGAGAGTGGGGTGCCCTTGGTAAGGCTCAGTGGATGGCAGGGCCAGGACTCTGAGGGAGAGAGAGCCCAGACCTACAGCTGGCGTGAGCCTGGAAAGGAGCTGCCAGAGGAGAGGGCAAGCTTCCAAGATTGCTCTCCTTGTCTGAAGCAGGGTGTTCTCCAAAGCCCAGAGCTGCCAGGACTGCTGTCACATGTCTCCCCTCCTCTGCATTTCTCAGACTGAGCACCTTGTTACCTTGTACCTGAGGTTTTCATTGCCAGCAGTTCCTGCTGATGGGATGGGTAGGAGGCATCACTCCTCACGCAGCTTCCCCACTGTTTCTTCAAGAATCCTGTGGAATGCTTTAGAAAGTGTGTGATCTTTGTCATTGCATAGCTTTGTTGTTGTTGTTGTTGGTTTTTGATTTGTTTCTTAAGGGAATAAGGCTTATAGGGGCATGGGGTTTGCCTGGGTGTCTGTCTCTTTTCTCTCTTTCTTTTTATTTATTTATTTATTATTTTTTTTTTTTTTAGCCCAGCGGCAGATTTCAGCCAAATGTGGCAGAGGGCTAAAGCTATCCCAGATAATTAAGTAACAAATGTCAGGAAAATTGACAAATGGGTAGAGGAGACACATGCTATAAGTGCCCTTACTGTGGGAAAAGCTGCAGAGTGGTATCTCACATCATTAGGCACTAGAACAGCCACATGGGAAAAAGGCCTCTGTAAATGCCCCAAACAGAGTTAGCTTCAGCTGGGTTTGTGTTTCATGCATGCCAGAACCCACCACTTAGAAGACAAAGCTCCACAGAAAGTAGGATTAATTCCTTCTGTGCCCGAACAGCTATTGGTTTTCTTATTGGACCCCCCTCAAAATGTTCCTTGGATTCAACCATTTACATTTTTATGAAATATATTATCTACCTGTAGACAGGTACACTGAGGTGTGTATGATTTAAACAGAAAAAACCACCAGTTCCCTTATTCTGCTCACAACCACTTTACCTGTGCTAAGATCTGCCCTTCAGAAACTTAGAAAAATGGGCACAGCTAAGGCTACATTGTATTACACCAAGAAAACTGTACTTGCCAGGACCATGGTATAGCAATGCCCTAGCTGTGATGGAGATGTAACCATTCCCCCAGCCCAAATGGCTGAAGCTAGCAAGACCAAGAGCTTCTTACATTTCAAGTTAACCACATTGTTAAATGTTGAACTGTTGTGGCATCCTGGAATAACACTGAATGTGAGATATGTGGGGACAAACAAGGCAAGCAAGTACTACCAAATATTCCAGCTGTGTGTGGCTGCAGCAAGTCTCACTTGGTTCTGGTCAGTTTTAGGAACACAGTGAAGTCCAGCTTTGGACAAGTTACCTGAAAATTCAGAAGATGCCAGGAAGGTCATTTGCAAACTTATTCCTAGGATTCTGGAGCTGATCACCCTTGCTCCTAGCTTTCTCCTACATTGAAAACTCATGATGGGTTTCGTGGGACTTTAGCCACAATCCAGAAGAGTAGAGGTTAGAAAATAGACACCTCTTGGCTTTATAGCCTGTAATTTGGGGAGTTGTTTAGATCTGTGGCTCAGCCCAAAGTTCAAGGGAGGGAGTAGGGTCAAACTTCTTTCTGTAGTCCAGCTCTATTTAAAGATAGATTTTAAGATAAAAGCCTTTTCTTGATAGCCTGTGCAGAATTTATTACTAAGCAGATGCTCAGTTATCTTTATAGTATCAACCACTTCTTTAATATTCCTTGCTATTTCTTATATTTCTGCTACCATTGAAAGAGAAAGAAAGAGAACAGTCTTCTCCTTTAAGTCTATTTTAACTTGATGCTGCTTGTGAACTCCTTTGGGTGATTTCAGGTTACCTGCCATCTGTGGCATGACATGGAGACTGACTATGGGTAAAGCACCATAGTATTTTAGCACATGTTCAGTACCAACAAGACACCATAAGCGAGTGGAGAAAACAGAAGCCTAATCATTACTCCATGTTCCTGGTGCATGAAGAGAGATACTGTCCACCCACACAGTCTGTGATCAATGCCAAGTCTTTTGCAAACTTAGGGCTTTAGTTCAGCCTCTCTTATTTACACTTGTGCGTTCTGCCTGGCTCCCACATTTGCAGGGACTTAATGAACTGACTGCCCAGAAGCTATTCTGCCACGATGCACAAAAAAAGGATGCTGGGGACATAAAGCTGAGTTATAAATGCTGAGGAAAGTCCTCTCATTCAGAGGCCAAGAATAAAGCCTCTTTGTATCTTCGGGGGATTTGTGAGATAACAGGGTGGCTTAGGCATGATAGGATTTCACCAGTGTACAGAGTCACACACAGCTACTCACCTGAGACCTCCTTCCTCCTGTTCGCCTGACTTACCCACTCCTGCTAATGTTTTAAGAGCTGCTGAATGTCTGTCCTCTCTCTGTGGGTGCTCTGTAATCTCCTGAGCAGGGAATGAGTCCCTTTTGAATGAGCTCTGAAATACGACTGTGATGACATCATTTCAGTAAAAAGGTGGCAGTAGGAGATGCTCAGGAAATTCAAGAACATTTATCTACTGCCCTTGTTAAAAATAGATCACTTAAAATATTGTATTGGGTTCTAATCAAGAGTAGACATGTCTCAGCCATGGGCAGATAGTGGAGAAGTTTCATAGGAAGATAATTTAACCATCGCAGACACATCAATTAAGAAAATGTTTTTCACATTACAAAAACAGACGAAACATAAAACACTGGGAGGTGGGCATCTTGACATGAAAATAATGAATCTTACATGAAAGTTACTTAATGACATATAGCGTGGTTAGGAACTGTTTATTTCAAGGGTCACATCCCCTAGTAATATGAATAAAGGAATATTGTCAAGGAAATCTCTGTAAAACAGTGTGTATGAGCTAAAACTGTTTGAATGCTATCCTTGCTTTCCTCTTGGACAATTCTTGTAAGTCTGGTTAAATTATAAATTAGAACATCATAGATTCTTCCAAAAGCTCAAAATGAGTTCAGAATTTGTGTTGCAATGAGAACTTACTTAGGAGTCATAGACTCTAATTCAGACTCACCTTTTGGTGCAACAACTATAGAATCTGTAGTGTTTAAACAAATGTAGATAGTCTTTAAAAGAACCAGTTATTAGTAAGGCTTTGCCTGTTCATCCTATTTTGTCTATGGAAAAAAAATGAAGATGGGCTTTTTACACTGGAAGTTATCATCAGGAAACAAAAAAAGTTATAATCAGAAAAGAAAATGTTGAATTAAAACAGCCTTACTGAAGGCTACCTTCTGGTGTGTTAGGGGACTAAAGAACCTAATCTACTTGTTTATGAATATACAACAGCAATAATGGTTATCAGCAAGAGCAAAGGAGAGGGATTTTTAAATGGAAATAGCTATTATTCACAGCTTGGCTGCCTTCTGCAGGCTTGTGTGTATGTGCACTTGTGTGCATTTGCTTTAATTTAGAAATCTCACTGATGTTTTACACGTGAGAGTAAAGTAGTTTCCTAGTAAGAAGATGGGGTCAGCCATGCAGGATTTTTCTTTAATGTTTTCCTACTTTCTCCCTCCCTAGTTTCCTATGGGAAGAATACTTTCGTTCCTCTGTGGCTTCTCCTAATCTCAGTCATATTTGTCCCTAGACATTATGGGCCCATATCAATACCAGGGTAAATTTTGCCATTAATGTACTGATGACAGGATTAGGCCTTCATATATATTAGATATCTAGAAAGATAAAACCAGAAAAACAACATAAAAAATCAAAATACCTGTATTATTTTATAAATACTTATAATAACAATACATCTAGTTATTTTTTAAAAATTCCTAAATTTGGGGGGAAAAGTGCCAAGACACTGGTTAAGGAATATGCATAATTATTTCATACACAGTGATAGAGATTATGAAGTCAAATAAAAATTAAGAGGCTTTGAGTTTACAGGGTTGGGTTGATGACAAAGCAACAGTCCAATATACTATTAATTGGCTTTAATGAGTACTCAGAGAGTTTGCTTTACCACAGGGCCTGATCCTCCTATGCACTACAACATATGGAGTCTTTTATATGCAAACTAAGTAGGTGTACATTGTGACAGAAGCAGGAAAATTATAACTCTACTTATTGCTTAGCATCGTAGTGAAGACTACACTAATGACTGTACATTGCACAAGACTGTAAAGAATTGTTTTGATGAAATATTAAAATTTAAATTTCTTGTAAATATAGTCATAAGCATCCTTTTAAAACTGTCTGCTTTGTTATATTCAATTAACTCCAGTGTACAAGATTCTTGACACAGATTTTCTTTAAATTATATTAATATTATGTATTTTGCCTTTTCAGATCTATTATGAATAGAGTACTTTTGACTATTATAAATTCATTAGCATGATGCAGTTTGTATTTAGAGTGTACAAATTATTTTTGGCCTCTGCAGAGCTGAATGAGAACAGCACCATGTCCCTCTCAAGGCTATGCTGGAAAGCAATATTTTTCTGCAACTAAGATTCCAATTCAAGTAGGAGACAGGGCTTCTCTCCACAAGGAGCTGTATACAAATGAAAGTAATTGTCTAGTTATATTTTCTTTCTCAGGATGTTACATTTCTCATCATTGAAGGTTAAACTCAAACCTAACAAGGAGTCTGATCTGTGGACACTCATTGCAGCAGGGCTGTCTTCATGCATGGGGAAAATGTGCTGGAGAAAGCAGTATGGAGGGAGATGCTGAATTTGCGATGAATAGTGAATATAAAGGTGCTAATTTACAAACTGTTGCCTTCTGTAATTAATGCTACCTGGAGACTGATTGTACTCCACATTGAATGGGTGCTACCCTGAAAAACCTGGAGACACTCAGGTGCTGTGTGCTTCACTTTGGGACCTGTGTGCTGCAGGGACAGTGCAAAGCCGAGTGGACCTTCAGGGCAGCCAAGAGTCCCAGTCCGAAGAAACGCCACAAAAGGGTGGTGTGAAGCCCGGCTAGCTCACCCTGCCCTTGCCCTGAGGGGTACCTGGAGGGACCCCAAGTGCTCCAAGGCTGGTGCCTGGGGTGCGGCTGGCCAGCAGTGCTGAGTAGGGCCCTCACAGCCCCTTGGCTCCACCACCAGCTACACAAGTTACATCCTGAAGTATTTTAAGACAACTCTGAACTATGCCAGAGCCTGTTCTGGCCTGTGGCCAGGCAAAAGCTGGAGTAGTCAGAGTGGGAAAATGGCTCACAGTGACATTTCCCTCAGCTGCTCCAGGCAAGACCATGGTGCAGACCCAGGCAGAAGACTGGAAAGGTGGCGGTCATTGCAAAAAAAAGTGCTGGGCTGCTCTGGGACTGCAACTTCAGGATTGGAAGAAAAAAAAAAAAAAAAGGATTAGCAAATATTTGATTCAAGGCTGCTCAGCTGGGATTGATCATGAAGGTTTAGTTGTCTGTCTTGCCCATGAGTTTACTTCCATGAGTGGAAAATTGTTTTTAATCTTGTATGGTTGTTTTTGCCCTGATGATTGGGTGTGAAACATGAGCACTTCCATAAGCCTGATCTGACAGTACTTCGTACCAGCCGTGCTCAGGGTAGGCGGCCACGCAGGAGACAAGAAAGAGGAAAATTGAGCCACTGATAGCTGTTCTTTTTTTTTAAAATGAAAGCTCAAGCAACTTTATAACTGATCAGTGCTCCAGTCAGAAGTGCTCTTTCCTGACAGCAGAAGTTAACAGGGAAATCAAAATGTTATTTAGATCCTGCCTTCTGGAGCCTGAGATGCAATTGCCTCATGTTAGTATTCATAACTAGAAAAACTACTCATTATCATAGTGTTGGTTCATCTGAACAGGGCTTGGTTGGTTTTGTTTTTTTTTGCTTAAAGGAAAGCTTGGTAATGTTTGGGCAGGACAATTTGATCAGTGGGTACCTCATGCAACATAAAACATCAGTGGTGATGCTAGTTAGGATAGAATTTGAGGTCAGAAATGGGCCAGGTTTGGCCACATTATGTAATATAAAAAGAGGACCTACCGAGGGAAGTTTAGCTTGCACTGTCCAGGCTAGTACACCTTGTTTATTTAAAGGCAAGTGATCTCCAGGGATGACTTCAAAGCACTATAGAAAACACTATCCTTCAGCATTACTAGTTCCTTCACTGTTTGCTGTCTGTGAAGACACCCACTGATACTCACTAAGATGTACTATAGATAAGGGAAGACAATGAGAAGGAGAAAGAAAAAGAAGATAACTTTCACTCTGGCTTTCCTGCATCAAGGAAGGGTATCTAACAGAGAGTGCAAATGTGTGCTGCAGCCTGAACCCAAGCAATCATTATGGTCTGATACATGAAATGGCCGCTCAAGGAAGATGAACTTGGTAAGTATCCCACATGCTTCTAGAAATAGACTCTATGAAATATAACTTTTGCTGTGGGATGAGTTTGGGTTTTTTGGTTGTGGTTTTTTGTTTGTTTGTTTGTTTTCTACTTGACAGGAGAGAGTAGACTTAAACATAAAACACTAGTTAATAAAATATACTTTTTACCAAAGGAATGAGATGAAGCAGGAGGATCTTGGGCTGAATTCTTCATCTTTTGGAGTATTAGAAGTAAGTGTTTATTCATTATGATGAACAGCTTCTCTTACTGCTCCAAGGAGCATGAGTCCATTCTGTTCTTTCTTGTTCTTTGATCAGTGTGGAGCCAATGTTGAATCTATGCTAATATTTAAGTACAATTAAGAGGTAGGTTTTAAGATCACAGAACAGGTCTAAGCCATATTCGAGAGCAGAGGTCCGTTCAGAGCCCACTTAAACCTCTAAGTTGTGCAACCAAGGAACCAACAAAACAGTTGTGGTTGACAGGGCTGCCAAGAGAGAGTTCTTGAAAGGAAGGGAGGCAAAGAGGACACTGATCTTCTCACCCAAAGAGTTGCTGCAAAATGTGTTGAGTGGATGTAAAAGATGAAAACCCTAGCAGGAGACATTCCTTTTGAACTTTTTTGGCTAAGCTGCTAACAGTGAAACCTGAAGTTGTCATTCAGCCCTTGTCAGCTGTAACATGCAAGGCAGCTCTGTACAGTTGAATGGAGTACTGCTAGATAGCAGGGTTGAATTTTGTAGCCTACTGTCAGGACAGCCAAACATGCATTGCTGAGATGTGAATTATGAAAGTTAGTTTCCAAATGACCAAGGGGCAATAAACATTAATATAAACTAGACATGGGCCCACGACAAATAAGCCCAACTCTCAGGGTGTTTGGATTGCAAACATTTGATCAGGATCCAAGCTTTGCAGCTGGCCTTATCTCTACAGTGGCCAAGCCAAAACTCCAGGGTTTGTGGCCACCTGGCACATTCTGTGGTCCAAGGATGCAGTGCCTGATTACCTGCTCTTTTGCCACCTCCAGCTAACAGTCCTTTTTATCAAAATTCCATGTTTCCTGTCTTGCTCTGGTGTTCTTTCTCTGGCTTCATGGTTTTTTTTCTCTCTCTTATTTATATTGGAAGTTCTCTGAGTAACAGACACACTTTAAATGTTTTGTGAGCAACTCTGGGTAGAATTTTGCAATATTGTGGAAAATCAGCAATGGAAAGTGTGGAATCTGAGCAGGAACTTTGTACCTTCCATGTAAGGCTGACAAAGGACACAAGGCTGCTGTGCTTGTGAAAGAGAGTTGGGTAAGAAATACATTTATTAAACATACCCAATTCAACTCAGAAGACCTTCTTATGTTTTAAAATACATAGTAGGGCTGTTTAGCAGTAGGTGTCTGTGGGATCTGAGCCAGAAATCTCCAACCATTCCTGGGGTCGAAGACTGGACTCTGTAACCCTCTGTGTTTATTCTTTCCACCTCAAATCCCACTGACTAAGTTTCAGATGGAGACTGGCAGTCTAATTGTCTGTGTTTTTATTGACCAGGATGTAATGCACAGAGAACCGCTTGAACTTGCCAAAATACACACTTGATCCCCTTGTTTCACCTCCAGCAGCAACAGCCACAAAGGGAGTTGTATGATCGCCCCGTTTCTCTGTGGACTCTCCTTTTCTCCCTGGACCTTTGTAAGGTGCAGGAAGAAAACACTGTGCTGTGCCCTAAATCTTAGAACCAGACCAGCACTGTGATGCTACAGTTTCTGGGATTTTCCCCATCTTCTGTAAAAGAAATAGTCAGACATTATGTAAATATCAAAGAATGCTGACTTCTGTTGAATTCTAAGAGGTTAATTGGCATGTTAATTGTCAGTAATTAATATATGCATATACAGACAGGACAAGTAGAGATTTTATTGGTATGAAATTAGTCCATTTGCTACACTTCACACTCATCAAATCCACTGTTTATGAAGCAGTAAGATATTGATCTACATTATGTATTCTGGTCAGGTAACTGTGATGTGTATTTAAGACTCTCATCTTAAAACAGAACAAGGGAATGCTGAGCTTGCATCTTGAGTTGCCTCGATTTCCTCTTCTCACTCAGAGGCTGAAAAACACATGGAATTTTATGGTCATTTCATCCCTGGTTATAACTGTCTCTGTTTTTAGCTGAACAAGTTTTCTGAGTCTACATTTCTGGCTATAGTAATTATATTGTTGATGCACGGTTGTGTGAGGAAAACTTTGTAGATTCCAAACTGATAAAATATATCTAGGTATCTTATCTGAAATTCTGCAAAACCAAAGGTTAATAATGTTGTCTGTGATAGTCAAGTAAAATCTTCAGTTTCCAACTTTTTGAGAAATAGCTCTAGTCACTGATATTCGAGCCTTGTTCTGAGGCAAGTGTTGATGGATTTATATATCTAAACAGTTTATATATTCTTCCTCTGTTTTTCATCATTATGGGAACATACTAGACCAAGTTTTCTATACAGACCTCCTGGATCAGAAGTATAGCTTTCTTTAGAATTGAAGATCTTTTGAAACAGTCTGGATCTAGGACATACCTGGGTCTCTAGACTTCCTGGGTATAGTCTGGAAAGAAGACCCAGCTCTGCTCTGTTCAAGCCCTACAAGCATCAAGGGCCTGCCAACATCATCAAAACAGAGTTCCTTAAAGCGTGGGTGTAGGTATGAAAATTAGTCTATGAATACCACCCAGCTTTGTGTCCCGACTCACGTGGGAGTGCAGAGTATGTCTGACAATGTCTTCAGCTGTTCAGGGATGAGCACTAAGGCGCTTGTGTTTTCTGCTTGGCTGGGGGGTTGGAGGGGGTGGCAAGGGTTCTGTTTCTTTTTCAGCTCACATCTAACAGATCTGCCAATATGTTGTCATCATCTTCTCCACCCAGACTGCTGCAGGAACTGCAGTTTCATTGCCTGTTCTCATTGCTGACTTTTTTCTTTTTTTTTTTTTTAATTAACTATTTTTTGCAGGTGCAATATTCAGAGGGGATGGGCTTCACAAGGGCTGTCCTGGCACACATGGCTCTTGACAGTCTCACTGAGACTATGGGACAATCCATAATACTTATGGGTAATAGCAAGTAGGGAAAGTACAGCACAAATCTACTGTAATGCAGTTCCAGCCAGAAACAGAGAGCTCTAGGTTTTGCAGTATCACCTACTGAGACCTCAGGAAAGGTTGGAAGGTCAAATTGTGAGATGTTTCCCTTTCATCTATTTGTGAAGGCCGTGAAACTCTTTGTAGACATTTTAACAAATAATGCTTCAGAAATATATTTTTTCCTAACACCCTGCTCCTTTTTACTTCCCAAGTACAAAAGCCAACAACAACTCAGCACGCATGTTTTAAGTTGAATAAAAGGAGCTGTTAAGAACGCATGTATCACCCTTCCAGAGGGGTCATTATAAAAGAAGTAAGGTTAAAAATAATGTTAACATGATCTGCAAAAAATGAACTCTTCATTTTTCTGCATCTTTTAAGACATTCTGAAATGTCTCTGCATGAACTCTCATCTTCCTTCTTTTCCCTTTTACCTCACACCCAGTCTCTCCATCTCAGAAAAGGAAAGTTTTTGGTACCTCTGGCTATAACTAAATCAGAGGACCCTTAGTGCTCTACCAGCTCCATCTTAGGATGAAGTCAACATGAATATTTTCCCTCCTTAATTTTCCCTTTGCCTCTGGCACTATGTCACCATGGGAAGAAAATCAGGCACCCAATTGCAATGGTAGGAGGGATGTTGAAGGATGCACCTCTCTGCTGCTCTGGTCTCCATTAACCTATATCAATACAGCTCTTCAGTGAATCCCAGAGAATTTACAGGAAATGTGAAATGATACTGCTAGTGCTTTAGCCTTAAAGAAAAAGAACCAAACATAAAACCAAATGTTACTGAGTGTTTAACAACATACATTTTTCCTTTTCTTTTGTCTTTTTATTTCATTTTCTTTTTTTTTTTTTTTACCAAACTGTTAACAGATTGAAGGCTATCTTTGTCAAAAATGTATAACACATCCCGAAATATTTGAAAACATGTCCGTCTTGAGCTGCTGCTGTTGTTGGCCTCCATGGACTGTGGAGCTCATGATAGGCTGCTGCCACAGGGAGCTGCCTGCTGAAGAGCCTTCTTTTAGGAGGGTGTTCAACATCATCTTAGAACTAAGTTCCCTTCAGGTATCTCAGACAGCAAGAACCACGATTCTGCCCATTCAGGCACTTTTGTAAGTATTCTGCAAGCCTAAAGTTCTTTTAGCATCTTATTTTTAAATGCTGGACCCTAAATATCAGGACAACTTGAAATTAAAAAATCCCTACCCTGAAATTTCAGTGTGTGGTACAAATCAGTTTAGCAGCAGAGTTGTGTTTTCTAGATTCACCACACAGGCTTAATCTCGGTGATAAATTTGTACTTGCTGGCCCTGCAGGGAAGCAGAGACACACTGGTGGTTTAGTGGTTATCTCCTGCACAGTACAAGAACGTCAGAGCTCAGGACTCTAGAGCATCTGTAATACTAATAGACTTGTTAACATAATTATTAGCAGTATGTCAATAATTATCTTATCACAATAATTATGATAATAATTATTAATATAATAATGAAGATAATTAACAGTGATAATTATTAACAACACAGTTATGACCTGTTTGTATATTCTGTGAGGAGGTATGCTCTGGTATACACAGCAAATTCTTATTTTGTCCTCCTAGATTTTCTCAGTCATCTTCTGCTTTTTCCCTGCCTTGTAGCTTTCTTTCCTGTCTCATATTTAATCCTTCCTCTGTGTTGTCTCAAACATCACTCTTGTCCCTGACTCTTCCACTACTCCAGAGAATCATCAGTCTCCAATTCTACAAGATCTGTTCCCAGAGTGTCATGAATGTTGGAGTTGTGTAACCAGGGCTGGATGCACAGCGCATGTGGGACATTCACCTTCACCCCCAGAATCAGGGTAGGATACCCCAGCTTGTGGTGACATAAGATTGATGTTTACTCGTGATCTCTTTCTCTAGAAGTCTCCTGTGCAGAAGAATATAAAACACTACAGAATAAAGCAGAGTAGTACTACTGAATATAATTAAAATATTAGTATAAGAAACATCACCTTATAATAATATTAAGAAAACAACTCTTATGAAATCTAAGCATCTTCCTGAAGTGAAAAGTCAAGTTCAATGTGATTACTACCTTGGCTGCTTAACATTTTTGGCCATTCTGTTCTGTGCACTAGCTGGACTTTGAAACTACTAATGGTATATTACAGCAGCTTATAAAGCTCAGTGTGAGAGGGGCAATGTTTCTGCTGTTTTAGTGTTTACAGTTTCTGTTCTGGGATGGACTTCATATAAAATGTGGGAGGAGTACAGCATCTTCAAACAGACTGAGGCATATCCCTTCTTTTTTAACCCCCAGACTTGATAGCAAGAAGCCTGTACCTGCAGAAATACCAGCCTGGAGCTTCTGAGATGGAGGCATACAAATATATTTATGTATGGAGAGAGAGAGAGACACACACACACAATAATATATATATATAAGTACACAAACATTGCCTAATAAAATAAGTCCCTGACGGTGCCACTAGATGTTAGCAACTATGAAATTAGCCAAAGATAATAATATATAAACATTTATTTTCCAGGTAGGGTTGTTTGTTCTTATGCATGGTCCAAAAAAAAAGAAAACAATGAATCCTAAAATTTATTTACAACAGCACCATCAGCAGCATCTTTGTTGCACTTCCTAGGGGGTTAGAGTTCAGAGGCCCTGTCAAACCTGGTTGGTGTCTGGATAATCCCAAAAGGGGAAGGCACGAAACTCCACTTTTCCCAGTGGAAGTTTTGCAGGGGCTGTTGTGGCTGAGTCCTACCATAGTCAAAAATGACAGGGAAGAAACAAGGCATGTAACGGCAGTGGATGGCTGCAGCAACTGTGGAAACGTGCCATGTATTCTGTGTACCGTTTTCATAGCCCTGATTATGACATATGATAGACACCAGAGAATAGTCTCTTATCATCATTCTTTCAGTATGTGCCCTGGGTATGATTGTGCTTGTTTCACTGGCACAGATATGGAAGGAAGTATTTGCTCTTTTCTGTAACCTATTTACAGGGATTTCTTCTGAACTTCCAGAGTTCCCCTGGAGTAGGACAACCCCATGCTGTTCTCAGTTAGTGTTATGAACATTTTCCAACAACAACAAAAAAATGCTGCTGTGCTCAGCCCAAAAGATTCCTGTCACAAAACAGTTGCTAAATCCAGAACAGGATTTAAGCTGTAATTTTGACTTTTTGGGCAGACTGCTCCTACACTGTAGACTTTGAAAGTCCAAGGTCATCAGCCCAGCATAAGTGAGTTCTTCCGTGCTTGGCACAGGGAGCAGAAAATCCCAGGAAGCCTTGGTTATAAAGCAGACAACAAACCTTGGAGTTTCAGGCAACTGTTTGGCAGAACTGACTTGCCTTGTATCAATGAAAACGAGGAAAATGACAATTTTATTGAGCAGATGTAGGTTCTGGGGAAAATATTTGATCTGGGAAGTATCGTATGTCTCAGATTTGGTAAAAAACAGTTTTTGGAATTTCTAGTTCATAGGAAATTGTGAAATATTTTAGGTTTTGGTTGAATATTGATTTAAGTAAAATTTGGAAAAGGTTGTTTTTCACACACCAAAAAAGCCACTTTGCTACCAGTTCTCCTCCTGCTGCAAGCTAGAGGTGGCCAAATAAAACAAATAGCTGTGCTACTGATCTCTCTCACATCCGTGAATCTCGAGGAAAGTTCACAGAATCATTGATGTTGTTGTAAATAGGGTTTGAATGTAGGATAGGAAATAAATGTCATAGCCTTTTCAAAGAGATGTTAGACTTACACAAGCTCTCCAGACAGTAGGAAAGTACTGGAAGGAAGGATGGAAAAAATAGAAGCACTTGAAAAATATAATGGAAATATAATGGAAAAGTAAGGCAAATAACCAAAAATTTATCGTAGTTCTAGCTAAAAAATTTGATTTGTTTTTACCCTACTGAGTCTTGAAATACCAGGGTAAACTTTGCAGGGGTGTTTAGGAAGACATCTCAGGAACCTCACTATCTCTCAGCTCCATAGCTCTCAGATAAAGAGAACAAGGCAGTGTCATGTAATGTCCTCTTCGTGCTGCAAATGCACTTCAGGATCACAAGTGGGCAGAAGACACCAGCAAGGCTGATGCTGACCAGGGAGGTACAGGAAATGATGCCATAGCCCGAGATGTTCAGATTTTGCCACTGAAGGGTTTCTGAGCATTAGAAAGCTGTAGCACCTGGTTTGGGGCTTCCTCTCTGTGCAAGTTTAGATTACCAGAATCTCTGTCTTGTACAAGGAAAATAGGTTTACCTAGCCACAAAAAATGAAATAAGTGACCCATCTGCCAGTGGATTGGCAGATTCTAAATACGCAGACCCTTGTGTGCTCACTTATAGCAGTTTGGTGCAGTCCTCTTGCCTGCACAAAATGGGTAATAATGCCCTTACAAGCCAAAGGAAAACAAAGTGTCTTGAGGGAAGCTTTTTGTTCTAAATAAAATGAACCTGATCAGCAGGTGCTTTTAAATAAGTTCCTTCTATATGGAAATGGAACGCAAGTGGGAAATGAAGACACAATACTTTATGCAAAATTAATTTTAAAAAGAGGCAGTTAACAAGGGGATATGGGACCTAGTGTTTTCCTTTGCATAATGTAATTGCAAAATGTAATTCCGTTTTTGCTTTGTGGAATGAGGACCAGCAGGTCAGTTTCACAAGATGTTTGCTGCTCCCATTTTTCCATTGCTCATACCTTTGGCTTGGATAAATTCCTCTGAAAACCAGCTTTACAGAGCATCAAGTCAGGCAAGCTTGCCAGTGACACTCTATAGCCCGGCTAGTCAACGGGCTGCAGCAGTTGGCCCACGATGGTGAACCACCTCCCCTTAAAATGAATGTCTTGAATTACTAAATAAATTCATTGGTTTCTAAAGATAGATGTCACAGGGTAACAGCTCTCAGGCTGGGCAGGCCAATTACTCCATTTTATAAGGAACTCGCCTTCTGTGCAATGTCAAAATTTGCCTGCAATATGTTTGGCCAAAGATCAACACTAAAGTGAAACTGTGATTGCCTCACTTTGGCCTCCTCATGGTTTTCCCTAGTATGTGCCAGTCTAATCTGGTCGAGAGCTTCATTTTACTTGCATTTTAGATTTTATCATAATTTTAAAATTAGTGTCCCTGCAAGAAGGCTGATATAATTTCAGAAAGAGGACCAATCAAAGAGGAAGGAGAAAGGTACCAAAATCTGTAGCCTGAAATCATTGTTTTAAATGAAACTCCTTGTGCAAATATTGATCTTCCCTGGTGAAGAAGACAGAAGAGAGCTGTGAAAACACATCCCACCTGCCTCGCTCAGAACTGCAACTGGTAAGATGAGCATTAGCTGTGGTTGCACACGTGCCATGTGAGAGCAATCAGGCCCATGAGGCTTTCGAGTTGTAAGTACAAAGATCTGAATTCCAGCCAAGAGGGGAGATCTTTATAAAGAGATCAACAAGAACCGTGCTGCTGAGATCTCTCTGCTGCTCCATACTTGCATTCTGGCACATGGGCTTCTCAGAACAATGACCAATTTAGCACTTAGCCTGAAGACTTCATCAGTTTAAAAACTCATGGTTTTCTCCGAACGCTTTGTACATTACATTACATTACTAAAGAAGTACTAATGAAATGGTTAAAGAAATGCTTCTATTTTTTTCCTCTGTAAATCTGATGGCATTTTACAGGTAGTTTTGCTTATAGATTTTGGAGCTCTGGGCTCTGATTTACATGTTTTCGATACAGGAACAGAGAAAAACATTTTTTAATCTAAACAAAAAAATTTATCTTTTTGTCCCCCAAAATGGTCTGGGTGACCTAGTACACAATCTACTGCTATCTAAAGCTCACTTCTTAGAAGTAGGTTACAGAAGTCTTCCTGTATCTTTAAAAAATAGAATGGCAAAATATTTATTAACAGCAATCCTTTCACACTTCATCCAGAGATCATGAAAATGGTCTTCTTCCATTATGCTTTTAATAACAAAAAAAATAAACACATTTACCTTTGAACTGTGACATACAACTATGGAGAAATCCAGCTGCTTCAAGTTTAGAAGTCACAAACAAAACTCTTCGAAATCAAAAAGCAAAACCCATCTTCAAACAAAATCACAGTGCAATGACCTTGGTCTGACTCCAACTTTAGTTCTGGATATATTTGGAACCAAATCCCAGGCTAACAAAGAATGAACTTGTTACCTTGTAAATGGTCAGCAGAAAGCCTTTTCCTCAGTTCTGTCTTGCTGAAATCTTTCAAGTGAGCAGAGCAGCCTTTGTGAATCAGCCTTGTGCCTGACTTATGCACAGAAGTCCATGCTATCCTGAAATAGGGGAGGAAAAAAAAAAGTGATTCAGACTGAGTCTTGCAAGAAGTAAATAACAGTTTTAAATTTTCAGAAGTCAGCCCACAGCTGATTAAATCTGCAGCTGTCTAGGTGAAAGCAAGTGACTGGTGGATCTCTGAAGATTTGGGTCCAGATTCACCCATATTGTTTGAGTCATTCTGAGAAAAGAAAACAGCTGTAGAACTGTTTCCCTGGCCAGAAAAATTTGGGTTTATGGTTGCTGTGCAACTTCTCAAAACATCTGATGAATATGGTCCTTTGTCTCAAGAAGCATCTGAAAACCCAGATGCTTATCTGCATTTCTCAGCTAAATAAATTGTGATAGTAATTTTGTGCTGATAGCCCTTCATGAGATTTTTCAGTAATTTTTGGTATTGAGTAATTGGTAAAAGAATATTTGAATACAAATTCTCTCTGTGCCAAGAAGAGGTTTTATCTTTCATGGACTCCATTTATTAAAAGGAAGACCCTGCTCTGGGAAACTCAGTCTAGGTATAAAACTGTAGAAAGACAATTATCAATCAATCTACATAGGCAGAATGAGACAAACAGTGTGGGAAGAAAGCTTAAAAAGGAAGAGTAACTTTAGCACTTGCATTCAGCTCATTTTCATGTCTTAGTAGGGCTGCAGGGGGCTGTTTGTTTTTTATTTCGGTTTCTTTGATGGGCTCGATGGGAGGACTGGGGCTTAGAGGTTTTATGAGACAAGAGTATTTTGAGAAGAGACTTTAAAGAATAAAGGGTGGAGGCACAGTGGATTGGGTCAGGAAGGGAATTTCAGACAGGGGGGCTCCATTGAAGAAGACACCAGAGAAAGAGCTGGCGACACAGATGTGTGCGACTGGAGCCAAGCAAATGAGACAGGGGTGAAAGGATGAGAGCAGAGCTCTTCCAACAGACTTTCCATACTTCTACTCCCACTCCCACTTCAAGCCTGAGATGTGTAGAAATAAGAGTGGCGAGATGTTGATGGAGAAAGGATAGCAGTGGCAAAAACTAACTCAACATCCTCAACCTTCAAAAAAACCACTCTTACTGTTCTTAATTGAGAGTTTAGATCAGAAATTTTGTCTGTTTCCACTTCCTAGCATTGGCAGGTAACAACATTTTCTAATTCTTTTTATAGATTCATTTGCAAGAAGTCTGCTGTGTTTTCCTGTTCACTTGAGACCACTTGCACATTTGGATTGTCCGAATGCAGAGACTCTAGAGACTGAGGTGCTTTATTGTTTGCTCTCTTGCTCTGTCTCTCTCTTTCTTCCCCTCACACAAGTGCTCTTTCTCTTTTTTCTCTCTCCTCTATATCTGAAGGAATTATTTCTAAATGTGCACTTTCTCAGTCTTGTCTGAATGCTCTTTAGATTGAAGGTCAAAAATACAATTCTTGTCATTGTGAAGATACCAAAGAAAACAGTAAAGATGGAACACTATGAGTTCTGTGGACTACATTAAAAATGACCAAAAGCAACATCTTTAGGACTGATTTTAAAAGTCAAGCAAATGTGTAAAATCTAGTAGTCTTAGGACATAGTTTAACACTTTGGAATATATTGCATATTTTCATAAAGATCCTTTAAAATTTGGCGGGAGATAAATCACCTCTTCCAATTATTTTGAAATTATGCAAGATAGGCAATACTACAACTTTTGATCACAAGTACTTACTGAACTGCATATTCTGCAAGTACCCCCTCTCAAGGTCACACTCAGGTCTAGACCATAATGGCTTTCAGTCTAGTGCTGGTTTGAGGGCTCTCTGCCCTTCCACAGGCAGCAGTGGGAGTTAAACAAGTACAACAACATGGGAAACCGTGATCACTTTGGTGCCAGTAAGACTCTGCGCCCATTCTAAATAACTTTGCATCAGTAAAATGGCGATGCAGTGATAAAAGAGGCAAAATCAGTGTTTGACGGGTCTTGAATTCAGGTATGCCTATTTCTCTATTCCTTGTGAGTACAGGATCACTATAAAATTTCATCAATTTAACTAAAGCTATAGCTATTGAATGGAATGGAGAAGGTAAAAAAATAAAATCACAGGATCACAAGAAAAGCCCATGTAATAAATATCAATTGCAGGATATTGTTCAGATGTTCCTATTGACACTATGAGCAGTATTAAGTGCTTTGCAAGTATGGGATACATATTTATTGACCATGGGAGCAAAAATCAGCCATTTAGTTTAAGAAATTCAACAGACAATGACATGCTAGCAGTAAAGGGAAAAACTTCAGTGTCCTTTTAGAAACAAGCATTGCATTTACCTACACAGAGAGTAATTTATACTCCCGCTGCTGAGAGTTAGTGTAAAATCAACATTCTCTGACTGATAGGGATACTTGTGAAAGGGTTATTCAGTGATTAAGAGACTATTTGTAATTTGCGTAATTTTAATAGAATTAGCAGACAGTTTGATGGGATTACTTCTTCTCATGATAATCCATTTTCTTTGTAATACTGGGAACTTTTGGTGACAAATGTGACTACTGGCTTAAATAGATTTTTTTTAATCTCATTTTTAAAAGTCATTGAGCTTTGTTATTATTATATACGGACACTTGCCAAAACCCAGAGCTGAGCGGTCCCAAATCATGAGAAATCTGAAAGTGCACAACTTTCCATTTGAAACTACCCCTCATTAATTATAATTCATTATTACGATTTCTTTTTTATTGTTAAATGCAGGTTCAAGCAAGAAGTATAGACAATAAAAACATCCTGAAATGTTTATAAATAGAGATGACATTGGAAGTAGAGATTAAAGGATGGGCAAGGAGAAAGCAGGTTAACTTCACAGTAAAGAAAAGCTGGGATAATAGGGGAAAGTATGTTGTGAACAACTTTTACCTGGCAGTGCAATAAAACGTTTGACCAAGCTGAGTACTTTGGAAGATTCCTGCCTTCCCAGGAGTCTTACGAGTAAGGGCTGAAGAAAGCATTTGGTAGGGAATAGGAAAAAAAAGCCTAGATTGTTTTCTAGGATCTATCTGAGGCTTAATTTGTAAGATTCCGTGCAACCAGATGGTGAGGAAATGCCTTCTTTGCTAACCATGGAAAAAGACCACCATGGTACAAAATTAGAACCAGTGCAACTTCTCCTACAACATGTCTTCTGCTGCTGATTTAGAGTCGGTATCTGAAGTAGAGAGGGGAAGGAAAAGACCTGTTTCTGCCTCCCTCTTTTCCATCTGCTATTTCGGCTCATGGAAGTTTTTGTGAGCAGGATTAGAGTCACCTCCAGTGTTCATGATGCACAGCTGAGCCAGGACAGAGAAGGATGAAAGTGACTCTCATGCTGGGCAGTTGTGATTGAGACTCTGACAAATCATTTGTAGGGATGCAGTGTAACAACTGGTACAGAAGTAGGAGTCCTAGAGGGGCATGAAATTATAAGACAAAGGGTGAAATGGACCCCAGTCATGTCAATGAGGAGATAACAGAGCTTTGTGTTACTCGGGAGTAATGTTTCCATTGCTACCTCCCTATGGGAATACGGCATGCTCCAGATCTAATATCACTGCTAAACTGGAGAGTTTAAAGTAGTAAAGTTCCTTTTGAGGACTTCCCCATTGCTAACTTATTTGGCAGTCCTCGTCCTTATGTCGTTTGAGGTTTAGATATAATCTTCCCTCTCAGCTGAGATTGTTAAGACCTTTCAGGGATCTCATTTCATCTGAAATAAAAAAGGAATATCAACCTGGGATTTCAGGGCTGAGCTGAGTCAGAGGCAGTACCTAACAACAAACAAAGAGACCATTTAAAACTGTCTCAAAATATGAACATAAGAATCTTTCCAGAGTATCTTTTCTGATTAATTGGAAATAGTTGTAATAACACACCTGAAATTTCAGATGTAAAAACTCTGACATTGGTGAAAATCATATTTATTATGGAATGTTACATTAATTTGTACCTGATTTCTGCGTGAGCTTGTATGTGTACACACAGAAATGAGATTGTTCCTAGATCTGGGGCAAATATATGTAGTCTAAGAAAGGGTAAGTAAGAAAAATGGTGTGAAAATACATAAGTAGTATAGTACCTCCAGGGCATAGAAAAAAGTCTCAATTTTTGCAGCACTCTTTAAATGTGCTGTCCCAAGAAAGCAGAAAAATGTCCCTCATCACAGAGATAGAATACGTCTTACACTTATTAGATATTCCTTAATATGATCTCCTTTTCTACAGAAGCAGTCAAAATGTGCAAAGAGAAAAATATATATATCCTGGATGCTGAAGACTGTGACAGGTGAGATTCTGCTGAAAGTGTAGTGAAAAATGAAGAGATCAAGGATGTTGAAGGATTTCAGTTTTTATTATCTTGCTTGGACTAACGTGCATTTCAGTTGCATGTAGTGCATAGCATATAAATGAGGTGTGTTTGCAACAGAGCAAAATGTAAGAAAAGCAGTAGTACTCTTCTAACAGAGGAAATATGGGGCAGGCTGATCTGTACAGCATCCTCACTGCAATGTTTCTAAAGGAAGGAATCCATGCAATTAGAAATCAACTTTGGTGAAACGAAACACAAATTCCCCAGGAGACCTGATGGAAATCTGGGCAGTTTGAAGGTCTGTAGAGCACTTGGGGCATTTTTATATGGGGTTTTTCTCTGGATGCTCTGGAGTGTGACATCCTGGATCCCTAGGAGAATCCAGGCTGGCAGACCCAGGGGGCTAAGGCAGACTTAGTAGAGAGTGAGCTCCTGGTGCCATCAGGATCACAGAAAGCTCCTCTCCATGTGGCTCTACTCACAAGCCTCTGGACGAGGTGCTGTGAGACTCTGGGTGTAGCAGTACGAAAAATTTGAAAACCAAACAAAACAGGAATTTAAAAAATTAAGAAAGGAGCAATAAATTGGCAAGTGATCCCATGCGATACAGAGTAGGAGCAAATGATTCAATGAATGGGAGTGGGACAGGGCTGGTTTGACAAGTTCCTATCACAGAAAATACAAACAATGCTTATGGTTTATGTCTCTTTGTAGCTCTCATTGTTTCTGAATCTCTACAGATCACCAGTAGGCAATTTTATGGATTGTGTATAGGGAAAAGGCAGCCTGAAATGAGAGTTCAGCAGCTGCAGAAATTCACGCCAATGATCTTCCTAAGAGCATCAGCTGTTTGGCATCTTGACCCTGTAGACAGGAGGAGTGCTTCTGAGTGACTTATCTGCAAGATGAAGGGCATTTGTATCTTAAAAGTTGATGTTTCAAACTGGGAAGAAGTTATATCATTTAAATTCAATAACTTTGATTTTCTGTTTGTCCATAAGTATTTGAGTCAAAGAAGGGCCCTGTGGATGGGGGTCAGCACGTTCTCCCCTCTGCTTACCAGTTAATAGAATTTAATTTATTTGCAATCCTGTTTTCAATTAGTTTGGGAAAGAACACAAACCATATGGGTTTTTTAGTATGTTTAAGTTCTTGCTGAGTTTGGTTCACAATGTAGTATTTTTGTTGCATTGTTGGAGCACAATCTTCTTCAGGGCTTGACTCCTCTTTCCAAAGTCTGCGGTGTGAAAGAGTCTGCAAGGTTAACTCACAGATTCTAAGACATTCTACTTTGTCCTTCAGCTACTTTTGAAACTTTATTTTACATATGAATGACTTGATTTTTGAATATATTCTCTCTGCAATAGTTGTGTGTTGTTGTAACTGCAACAACAAACATCAGTGAACACTGTAGCTGTCCTTCAACAGGGGATGAAGTCTTTGAAGCAGAGCATTGTTCATGTTTGTTCCTAAAACTTTTAAAATGGTATTTTATTTGAATTTGCATTTGTTTGAACTTGATTTGATATTGAAAAGATCCAGATATTTAACTATAATTAAATATTTATCCAAGATATTTAGCTGTTGCTTATTTTACTATTAGGTTATAGATAACTGGAGATGAACATTTCTTTTCTAGTTTACAGTATTTAGTACATGAGTAATTATTCCAACATACATGCATAAGAGAGTAAATTAATATAGGAACAATCTTTCCTGTGGTTAAATTTTTGTGTGGTAAATGTATCCTCATGTTAAGGACTTGATAAAATACATACGACACAGAACATGGTATGTATTACTTGATCTTGGGTGGTCTAGCAGATCAATTCTACAGCTCAAAGCCCCTTGCCATTAAGTGAGGATACAATACAGTATTCTTCCATGACTATTTACATTCTCTTTTTGCAGCAACTTCAAATGCATACATCAGGCTTTCTTCCCTCTTCTCTTGTTTGATCTCCTTGAAAACAAATTTTACTGTGGTGTCAAAATATAATACAGTCCACTCATTCATTAGACACAGATCTTATTTACAGAAGTCTTATTTATTGTAGTGAGAAAGAGAGCATATTCCTGAAGACTGGTCATGGAAGAAAAATAAAAAGCACAAATAGCAAGCTTTAAAAATATATAATTGGCTCTTTTACCTCACCACATCTTTAAACAGCTGTAGAAATTATTAAGGAGATACTGTAGATCAGAAAGTCTGAGAAGTCCTGCAAAATTCAATTTTATTATGTTAGAGCTTTCTGAGCAGGCAAGTTCTGCAGTCCTTTTGAAACTCAATTATAATTCAGCAGCAAGAGGCAAAGGAGAAAGATTTTAAATCCTCATTGGAAATGGGAGCTACAGAGGGACTGGATGTAGAGTGAAGATAATGAGACCTTTTTGCCACTGATCTGGCCAGGGAAGATGCTGCATGCAATTCTTAAATTCAACCATATTTTGGATAAAGTGCCCCCTCCCGAGTTTCTAATTTGTAAAACCAGTCTGGATTTTCATAGGAGAAAAAAAAAAAAACAGTTATTAAAATGAAATTAAAATAATCTAAGAAACTGTAGCACTCCCTGCACTGATGCCTATATACTTCCACTTGCAAAGTGACTGTCCTTTGAGGATCTCAGAGCGCTGTAGCCACAAATCAAACTTCACAAAGACTATGCAAAATACTTTATTTATAGCACAATCAGAATGTTTTGCAGTCAAAAAACATTGATTTGTCAAAATAAGGACAGGCTTTGTAAAGATTTGTCTTGATAAGGTTGAGTGTGTTGCGTTGATAAGGTTGAAGAGCATGTTTTGACTTTTGCAGCTGTCAGATCATATTATATGCCCGTATGGGAAGGATGGAAGTCCAGCTGAAGGTCTTGAAATTATTTTGACCCCAATGAAAGCGGATGCTTTTTTTTTTTTTAAAGTTTGTTTTAGGGTTTTAATAATGAAAATCCTCAGAAATTTAGTTTTGCAGGAACATAGAGCTATCAAACTTCTTGTGACATTTCAAGATGAATAGGAAGTGCATTTATTTTTTAACTTTCAGGTACTGAAAGATATGAAGTTTTAGTGAAGGCAATTATGACATCTGTTTTTCAGAACTTTGACCCTGATTCTGTACATGCTATTTCATATGTTAAAATTCAAATACATATGTATCCAATATACAATAGATATAGTAATGATCTTAATTATATACTTGTTAGCAGAAATGGGGTTTTACAGAAATTTAACCTATCAATCTGAAACCAAATCAGTATTTTCTGCCATGATTTTGCAGTTGTGTATAAACCATACATGCACCATGTCAACCATTGCCCATAGGCATAGGGACACAGAAACCTGAACACAGACACTGTGATTTAAGCAGATACACATTCACTATTCCCTTTGAAAGTAGCTATTTTAGATATGTTGAACAGATTTTAAATATTCAGGAAAATATTTTGTATAATTACTGAAAACTGGACAGTATGAATATTAGTGTATTTAATACCAAGCAGTGCTGAACTGTAAAAAAAAAGGGGAGAGAAAATATTTGTAAATAGTAAATACCATTTAAAAACTATCTGGGAACTAGCAATACTAGCAATATACTTTTTAAAATATATATTTAAAAGCAGCAAGATATGGTCCTTTACTTCAAAAAGAGCCCTTGCATATTTAAAATTAAACAAAGATTTGTAGCTGGATCAAGGTTTAAGAACAGAGTGAGCAGTAACTAAAGGGCACTTACAGTAGTAAAGATGGTTCCATATAAAGCAGGAATCAGCTCTGATCAGACACTTGAGAACGTATTAAAAAGGGATGTTAGTGGAAGAGGTATGCATAAGGGGAGAAGAAATGGCAGGTAAAGTCAAAAAGAGAGAGGAAGCCATCATCACAATTTACATGGACAGCTTGATAGACAAGGTAGCTTGATAGACAGCATGAAGTGGAAAAAATGCTAATTTACAAGGTCAGCAAGTATGGGTGAAAAGGGTAAGGTATTTTCACAGATACAAAATAGGCTTAAACATGGAAGACAGAGGGTAATTTTGAACTTCAGAAAGAAGAATGCAACTAATGGACCTCTACAAGGATAATCATTAAGGATGGGCCTGTTCGGTTTTTATGTCAGTGACCTGGAAGTGGTAATGCAACTCACTCACAGAGTAGGAGCCCCAGTGAAAGACCAGTTATCAAGTGAAAATTGACTTGGATGAGAAACTATATGGTTTAGGGTAGAGCTGAGACTATTAGTGACAGAAATTAAATCCACGCATCAAGCAGATGTGCAATAGAAAACACTAATAAAGAGGAAGATCTCAATGAAGTAATTTAGAATAGAAATCTTGTTTATTAGATTCTGAAGTTAAACAACTGAGAAAATTACCATAAATATAAGTTAGAATAATATTTGCCAGAAGACAAATATTACTGAATATTCAAACAAATCTTGAATGCATGTTACAAATATATTTATGTAAATATATCCACACTAGAGAAGCACTCCAACTGTAAAGGTAACTATCAGCCAGCCCAAAACTTAAAGGAGAGAGAAGCTGCTTTCATTTCCTTATTAATAGGGTAGAGATGGGATGTGGTACTGTGTACATTCAAGGCAGATGCAAGGACTCAGAAAAAGGAAATGCCAGACTTTTTTCCTATGCAAATGCACTGGGTTATCATTATAACGTGTGAATTAATAAATTAGATGAATGCATAGTTGCTGTGCTTTTTTTTTTTTTTTGCTAGTTCTTGTCAATGTTTTCTTGTTCTACATTTTGTGAAACAGTTTTCATGCAAAATTTTTAACAAATTTTCAAAAACTGAAGGTGCAATTCTACTATCCATGCTTTATCTTTTAGATAATTTGTTACACCAGAATATTTTGATGTTGATAATACATCTTAAATAATTAATACTGTCTCTTATTAATCTGAATTTATACACACCAATGTAGCATATATAATCAATATTATATAATTACTGCATAAGATATTATAAATTTTCTTATCCTGGAAGCTTCTAAACCGTGATAAAATTTTCTGTACTGCAAAACACTCTTAGCTAAAATCTTTTCTTTTCAAATACATAAGCTGAATTTTTTTTCACTCTTTGATCTGTGAGTCAAGTTCACCAAAGCCTGACGCAAATTAAAATGACTGCGTTATAACTATCTCTGCAAGTCAGTTTATAATGGAAATACAACCAAATCCTTCACTACAGCAGTACTCATGGGGGCTGTTAAGGCAGTTTATAGAGCTATCAGCACCAAACTGTAAGTTAATGAGGAGAAGAAATTGCCTGTAATAAAGCACCCCTAAACAAGAGGAGAGCATTAAAAAATGTAGGTGCTGAAAAATTCTGTTGGTTTTTCCATTAGCTACGTCCCTGTCTACAGCTTCTTTGTTCCTCATTCTGCTTCAGGAAAACATTGCCTTAGCTTCTTAGATTTTCATGTGCTGAATTCAGTAAGTGGACATTCACAGGGCTGAGGAAGGGATGTGTCTGAAACCTAAAATTAGAAGCCAGTTGTCAAAAAACAATTTAGTATTCGCATCTAATCTCAGACTTCCCTCTATTCTTATTATTACATGACTGGGAATGCACCATATGATGACAGCAAGATAAAATTAGAAATGGCTCCATTTGACTTGTGTGCCTTTTCACATCATTCTACTCCTGCAAGTTTTATTGTTAACGTTTGAACATGACACAGGATTCAGGTGTCTGTGGCAGACAATCAGTGCTTGAGAAAAGAATGCATAAACATATGGCTTAGTTAAGGATAGAGTAGATGGGCAGTGTGGACAAGGGAGACAATTGCCGTTATTCTGGTCATACAAATGTATCACTAAGTAAATTTAATGCATGCGATGACTGTTGTTATAAAGCCGGCATTCACTGTAGAAGAGATAACAGACATGTTCTTCTCAGTTGAGAGGTGATTTGGGAGAGCTCAGAATGATCAGGTGGTTTTTTTTTCTTTTCTAACCAGAAGTCCTTGCACTCCATTTTGGAAAAGATATTTGAAAGATTGATATTGAGTGAAACTCATTGGTAAATAATGGTGCTGAAGGTAGATGTGTGCACATTTGAACTCACCTTGATTATTTTACACTGGGACGTATGTGCTGCAGGAAGTGTTGAATACATCCTATGTCTTGGCTTGAGACACATTTATCAAGAACAAAGCAAATGATGAAGTAATCCTCCTGATATATTTTTTTCCCCTCCTTGGTGACTATGTGCATTTTTTTTTCTGAACTGCATATATATATATACATACTTAGAGTAATAAAGAGAGAATTTGGACAAGATGCATGCTTCATAAAAAGATGCATATAGTTTCTGTGTGTCTGGCTTAAATTAGTGAGTGGTTTAAGAATGTAAAATAATTCATTGTTTATAATGAACCCTCTTAAAATCAAACCTCCCTTTGGGATCCCTAAGCCTGTGCTTTCTACCTGTCACCTTCACTTGCAGAATTGCTGCCACCTTGGTTTTCTGTCTCTGCTTGGCCTTCTATGATGGAAAACTGTGACACGCAAAGGGTAAAGCCAATATGAGGGTGGCTATGCTACTTCACAGTTTTGTTCTAGACTGCAGCAAAATCACAAACCTTCAGAGTGCAGGAACTGAAATCCCCTTTGACAAAATGGGGTGTGCTGAAATCTGTTTTCTACTGTCTGGGCCGCAAAAAGGTAAGTTACAGCCTCCTTTCCTCTGTGCATGGAATGAAAAGGGATAATTAAGAAATTAAGCAGTTTGCATTTCTCTTTTTTTTTTTTATCACATTCCACTCTGGTCCTCAGCTAAGAATGCAACAACAGTTTTTAACCATAAAAATACAGACAACAGGTTAGCATTAGCAGTGCTTCCAAGTTCCGTACCTGCTATATGCCTGCACAGCGCAGCATTTATTACACTAGCAACAAAAGTGCTTAAATGCCACTGATACATAAAGTGCTGTATGGGATACAGCACGCAGACCTCTTCAAGATAAGTAATCTGACTTAATTCAAGCATCGTTTTTATCCTGCTGTGGCTATAGGAAGTCTAACAGATCAAGACGCAAGACCCTTAGATGTCATTACAGATTCTTTTGATTTTTAATCCTACAATTATTTGTATATGGTAAGGAGAGAGAAAAATAATCCTTCAGCATGTCTGCTGGGCTCTTCAGACACAGCCTGTTCATAGACTTACTATATATACTTCATATGCTGCATAATTGCAGTGGAGGAATAAAAGAAAAAATCGCACATTTAAACTAAATTGAATTCAGAACCTCTAATATGTTGGGTCATAGAAGGCATGTACACATTTAAATTGGATTGCTGCTTTGGAAACTGCGTAGCTCTGAAGTATATCTACATGTTGGCTTTCGACTCCATGCAGCGCCATTAGGTAATGTTTTAAATATAAAGTCACTTCATGATGAACATCCATAAATGAACAATGCACATTCCACATAAAATGCTTGTCAAACAGCACTACCCACCTATTATTAGAACACCAGAAAAAAAAATCACATTAATCTATATTGTTGTGAAACTCTTGATCTGCCCTTGAGAGTCATTTCAAGGATTTTAAATAATCAGTCTTACAAGGCAGCCTTCTTATTTTATGAGTTCCTCATTTTTTACGGATAGCTAACAAAGTAGAGGAGCAACAAACGCAGAACGGCTTCAGTTTGAGGTGTTTAATACCAGCACAAAGTTTCTTCATCTGGACTTGCATGACTAACTGCTAAGAATTCTTAATTCCCTTAAGAAAACTGTAGTGTTGAATTGACAAAGATATGCTGATTACAGAGCCAAAATTTCTACAGTGACAGACCAGGCAGACGGTATTCTCAGTAAGGGACCACTGTTATTAAATACACTGTCATAGAAAATTAGGCCAAAAGCAGATCACACGTAAGGAGACTGCACAGCAAGACACACCCTTTTAAATTAGACTGTCCTCCTGCACTCCACAGAGTTTGTTCTTTGCTGGAGTTTAATTAAATTCAACATAACTCTTGCTGTAGTCAACCTTTTGGCTTCCACCATCTTTTCTCCCATGTTTTGCATCTTATGGAGACTATTTTTAAAGATAATTAGCTTATCCAAATAAAGCCGAGAAAGAAGCAAATCCCAAACTAACATTTAAAAGCACTATAGTACGAAATCAACTATACAGTAGTAGCTGTTAATTTTCTTCTGTAGTAACCGCTTTTTCCAGAAAAATGAAAAAATTTGCAAGGAAATTATTTTGAAGTCTTTATTTATATAAGTCCCTTAAATCAACTTTTTTTCTCTTTAAAATGAAGTAGTAAGTATGGAAATAAAACATTAGAGAATGGGAAAGGAAGCAACTAGAAGGTAGTGGAAACATGAATGCAAAGCAGAATGATTTTACAAAGACCAAATCTTGACCAACAATCGAGTATCCACTGTCAGGCTTTTGCTTGGCCCCGATTCTGTAAGCTGCCTGCTCCACAGGAACAAACTTTGTGCTCATTAAATATAAAGGAAATCTTCTATATGAGGAGACCTGGTTACTTAAGAAACATCTTAAGGAAAGCTATGGATAGCATGATATGTGATGCACTTAGTAAGATCTGGTGAAACATTAGAAAACACACAGTATGCTTGATTATTATCAATTAATTATTTGAGGAGTACTTCCTCACCTTAGCCAGGACTGGTGACTGGCGTGGTAGGTACCACACAACAGCCCTGAAGCAGCCAGTTCTTGTTGCCAGAGATTTCTAATCCCAACTAATAAAATAGGGCTAGAACAAGAGAAAAAAGGAAAAAACAAACAAACAACCCCATTAACCACAGACGAAGACCTAACTAACGGCAGCTCAAAAGGAAAATGAAACATCTCAAACCCCATCAAAAGACATTAGTTACACCCTCTTCGGAATTGTGTTTCTGTGTATCTACCTTTCCTGTGGGTATAACGCAAACAAACCCTTTGCAAAATGCAGACTTCCTGCCATTTCCATGCCAAACACGAAAGCCGTAGAGTTAGTTCAGATATCGTGTATGTAAGCAGAAGAGAAACCTAGTAGGAGAATCTGCAGGGTCAAGGGGAGCCACACAGAAAATGATTCCAGAATACCATAATGATCATTTATTTCTGGTGTTAGAATCTCTGCCCCATCAGGTTGCCTCCTATAGCCACTGTAACTTACCTGTCAATAGAGGAAACATATGGCAATGTTCTTCTTAAGAAAGGTGGAAATAAATGATCTAGTTGAAATTGCTGTGAAATAAAAGCAACAATTTGAAAATTTAGTCAATGAGAAGTTGTCTGTGGTTTGTCATGAAACATGTATCAAGTCAGTTTCTATATAGACCTGTCCTGCACCTGATACTGAAGAATATCTTCATTTTCTGCTCATATAACAAAATACATTATTAAACTTTCAGATAAAACAAAAGGGAGCAAAAACATCAGAGTATAGGATTAGGAAACAAAGTTTTGTTAAATTATGTAAGTAGTCTGAAATACAGTAAGAAGCATTTCAGTAAAGATGAGCGATAAGTATTCCACTTAAATAGGCATGACCAACTGCAGGCAACTGCAGGGGGAATACTGAAGTGGTAGGCAGTAACACTGCAAAAAAAGAACCTGATGGATTGCAAACTCAATGTAAGTAAAATAACCAATAGTTACAGTTGGAATAAAAACAAGTTTCATGCTGAAGTGTGTCAGTAGGAGTACCACATATATGAAGCAATCCTTCCACTTTACTCTTCACTGATAAAATTCATGTCCAGTTCGGGACATTGTTTCCTATATTGAACTAATACAGAGAGCATAGAAGAAATCATCAGGGACCTAGAAACATGGTCTATATGGAAATATGGGCTTGGCTTTTCTTAGAGAGGACTGAGAGACACCTGATGGTTGTCTTCAAGTATACATAAGGCTACTGCAGGAATGTAGAAAATAATGTCTTTTTCATGCCCTTGATCAACAGAACAAAAAATAACAAGATTACACTGGGTAAAGGATTGTAAGGTCAGACAACAGGAAAAAGCTTCCTTACACTAGAGACTGCACCATTTATTTTACAACCAAGTAGATGTTACAAGCCTGAATTTAGGGCTGGCTCTAGTTTGTTTGAGCACAGGGAAGATGCTGACGCTTTGCAGCACAGGTTGCTTCTACTGCCCAGGGATACATCCCCAGCACCAGCCTTGCACCCGCTGCCCACCAGCAAAAGCAAAGCAAAATGTGGTGCTGCATGTAGGCAGGGAAGTGCCTTGAAAGCCTCCCATCTCCTGCAGGGTTGGGTAAAATTATCCTCCATTTCATCTGTGACCTTGGTAACTGTAGGTGACATTCTTTATTGCTCCTTAATGTGCAGTGTTTATAGTCTTCCGTGTCACTGAACAGGCTTAATATTGGCCTTTGCAAGTCAGACCAGGTAAAATCCCCATCGGTTGCATTGCTCTGTGCAACTTCTGTGCCTGAGACTTGTTGTACTGCAATGTGCCTTCACCTTTGTCTATGCTGTATACTGCGGGGCTGCTTCAGATCAACATTTGTTTTTTTTAATAACTCAAGACTGGATTTGGGAGGCTGAAAATGTCCAGGGAATACAGTTTACTTGCATTCACAGGCAGTCTGTTTGTATATGTTTATTAGACAGTTTAAATAACACAAAACCAACAACAACAAAACACTTCTGTATCTTGTCAGCTTCACCTGGCATTTAGAGAAAACCCTAGATGTGCTAAGAAATATCTGGCCAAGTGGCAAACTTGTATATCTTATTAAGCAACAAATATGCAAGTTTCTTCAAATGCTTATGGTTTTTTTCATTGATTTTCTGGCAAATATCTGTACTATTCTCATTTCAAAACACCAAATGTCTCACACCAGGAAAAGTATAGATTAGCTAAAAATGTCTTCAATCTTTGAAAAATATATCCTTTTAGATCAACTATTTGATTAAAAAAGAAACCAAATATGAAGGTGTAACCTTTTTTTGTGCTTTATGTAAATCTAACCCAAGAAATATAATTTAAGTTTGTTTGGGTTTAGTGTGTTTTGTTGCTGTTGTTTGTTTTGGGTTTTGTTGTTGTCTGGTTTTGTTTGTTTGTGGTTTGTTTTTGTTCTTAAATAGAAAATGAAGAACAATTTCACAGTCAGCAGTTGACTTCGGGACACTGAGGACCTGAATTCTAAAAAGGATCTTTCAAATATTTTTTCATATTTGTATAAATTAAGAGAGCAAGTAACTTCTGCCTATGCTTGGAGAAAAAGAAATAGGCACTCCAAAAAAAGAAAATGGAGTTCTGATCTTTAGCACACACAAATCCAAATTCAGTGTAGCACACCTGGAATAGTTGCTCTGTATACAGTAAAGACATGATTCACCTCCCTTAAATTTGTACATTTGCAAGCTTCATGTCTGCATCTAAGGTGGTCTTTTTCCAGACTCTAGTCATTAGAAGGAATAGACACATCTGGAGAGAAATTAATCTGTCCTATGTTAGCCACCTACCTTCAAAATGAACACTTTTTTTTTCATTGTGTTTGCTGGCTGTGGAAAGAAATAACATCTGTTTCTTCCACTGACTGTAAAAGGAGTCTAGACAACAACATGGGTATCTGCACTGCAGAAATTCCAAGTGTGGAAGATGAAACGCAGCCAGAACAACAGAAGTGATCAAATCCATAGGAATGCTGATGGCACAAGATAAGAGCTTTATTCTACTCTAGGTAGATGATCTGACAAATTATACATTTCTCCCCACCAGCAGGTTAGTTACGCAATTAAATGATGGTGACTACATCCAAGTGATGAGAGCTGAATTTTATTTATACCCACAGCTGCGAAGTTGAAACAGCCCACTGGAAAAGAAACTTGTGCTGGACTCACTCTGAGCCGCACGCTATAAAATGAACACTTAGTATCAGATAGCACTTGATGAGCCCCCTGTGCAATAGAAACTCCTCAGGACAAGCAGTTTCAGAATTTAGAGTCAACCAGGTAAATATTCCTCTTACTCGGTGTCTGCTAACATAGAGATAATTGCCAGTAGTTGCAATTAGTTGGGAAGTTACAGTAGATAATTCAATGTGCTATACAAATATATGTGTTCTTCTATTATTCATGCCATGACATTTCTTGGTTGTCTCTGGAGTAACAAGTGAGGCTCCTATGGTTCATGAATTACTTAAATTATGCATGGTTATGGGTAGGCATTCACCATGTACAAACTGAGTTTGAATCATGCATTTCCTGGGGGCAATATTTCTCATGGTTAACTAGCAAACTTTTTAGGTCTTTCCGAGCCTGCTGCGTATTAGTAATTACTCCTGTGGCTGTGATCCTGGCATGCGTGCTTGCTGGTAAATGTGGGAAATAATGACTGTGTACATGTTGATAGATGGGAATCAGCATTTGTATTTATTCACATACAAATAGCTATCTACCTCACTTGGAATATAAATTATGACATCAAACTGCTAAACAGCTCTCTGCTGTCCAATTGTCACTATAAATAGAAGTCCACAAGAGGGAGGTGGCAGTAGATCATATTTTTTACGTTTGGAACTGTACAATCATTTCCTAGCTAACAACCCTGCTTTGTGAAGATAACCTATATTCTCAGCTTTAGGCTTTTGTTTCTAGGTGCCTCTTTAATATGTTTTTAGTTGTTCATTTTTATGAACAATACTGCCCATCTGTCAGGGAAATGTACATGAAAACCCATTAATACACTATTTGCTGCATAAATACAGCAAAATGGTTTTACCAAAGGACAAGTCTTTCCTAAAAACACTAACAAAGCCTTTTTTTTCTTTATTAACACCCTCCCTCCCACTTTTTTTCCCTCAGAATCTATTTTTATAAAAGTAAAAGCAGAAAGAAAACTCAAATGTTGCATAGTCTGTTGTTCATGGAACATTTAACATCACTGAGCTGTCTAATTGTAAGTTTTCTTTAATGTTTTTAGTAAAAATGTTCACAGAATCCTGACGCAGGCAGGCTGCAGTAAATGGAGTTTCTGCTTTACCCTGGCTTGGACAGGGGAGTAGCCACACCAGGAGCCTCAGCAAGTCTGGTCATGGAGCAGGCTGGTAGGTACTTGATGATCTTAAACATCTTTTCCAGACTAAATGATTCTGTGATTCTAAACATGCTACTGAAGAAGCTGGGGGTTGGTAAAATGCATTAAGTCTGTTTATTTTTCTTCCTGTGAAGACAGAGTTGCTTATTACATTCTATTTTCAAGTGTTTTGTCTAAGTGCAGCCTGAAATTTTGAAATATTTTGCCTTCTGCTTTGGAAAATAAACTGAATAAACCTTGTAGTCAGGATATGTCTCCTGAAGTTCAGCTTGAATTTATCCTGTTTTCAGTTTCACACCTTATTACCACACAAAATAATGTATAGCGCTCTCATGAACTAATTTAGCCTTTGCTTGCCCAACTCACAATGGATATGGTGAGAGAATAGTAGTCCTGGAAGGAAGAAGGCATTGTTAGGATTTTTCTGTCGTGTTGGGTCTTAAGACACAGAACTGTTTTAAAAATCCTTTGTTATTTTTTCTTAGGGTAGATATTTAAAGCACATATTGATAAAAGAACATACCACAACTTGTTGGCAATAAGTACAGAAACTTGCTTTATTTGATAGTCATTGTGATAGGAGGGAAATTAATATCTGCTGTAAGACACTTCTCTAATCTGTGTAAAAGCAAATAAATACTGAAGCCATCTCAGGAAAAAAAAAAAAAGTCATTCAAGCTCAGTTTGTAGACTTTCTGCATGTTTCATTTGCAGGCTCTCGATTTTATGACCATAAACTGAAAGCACTTTGAACACACTGCATTTGTATTTCCTGTTCCTAGTCTCAACAGTTGCACTCTGCAAGTCTTTCCTTACTGATGTTCTGACAACATACCAACAACAAAGGGCTCATACTGCTCAATGGGCCAAACATGTCTCCAGAGTGGTGATCTTCATCAATTCCAGTGCCCTACTGTCGTCCTGTTAGTGACTACCTATTTTTCTCATTTTGATTGTAGACTCTACATGCCTAATTGTACCTTGCTGATCACAAAATCACAGAATGGTTGAGGGTGGACTGAACCTCAGAAAATCATTTGGCCCAGGCCCCTGCTCAAGCAGGGCCACCTAGAGCCGGTTGCCCAGGACTGTGTACAGATGGCTTTCAAATATCTCTAAGGATGGAGATTGCAAAATCTTTTTGGGCAACTTGTGCCTATGCTCGGCCACCCTCACAGTAAAAAATACACTTCCTGATGTTCAGGCAGCGCCTACTGTGTTCAGTGTGTGCCCACTGCCTCTCGTCCTGGTGCTGGGCTCTGCTGAGAAGAGCCTGTCTCTGCCTGCTTTATACCCCCCTGCAGCTCAGGGCAGCAGAGCTGCACCCCAAGCATGTGGCTTGTAAAAGGAAAGGGAACCAGGCCAGCTGGACACTTCTGCAGGAGGTGAACCCACACATCCATCCCTTCTACACACAGCAGAATGCTGCTCCAATATGACCATCCTCTGCTGTAGCTTGCTTTAAATCTGTGCAAAGGTCTTTTAATTAGATACAAAACTAGGTAGTAGGTGCACTAAGTAAGGCCTGAAGTGATAAGCAGGAGGCTGTTTGTCATCATGTTACATTTCTAAGACCTGTGAAAAAATCCAGCTCATTTTTATAGCTTAATTTAATGGCTCTGTGTTACAGCAGACAAATGGGAGAGTTCCTGTTTGATGCTATTTTGAAAGTATGGGCGCACATGACTGACACATACCTAAGTAGTCAACGTGGTCTTCTTCAGTAGTGAAGACATTTGTAGTGAGCAAGTTACACTTATAAACCCTGTATTTGGTGGTATTCCTATCAAATTCACTGTTGAATGGCACTTATCCCTGAAACAATTCAGCAGTCACTACTCCTAAGAAGGTGGGGTTTAGTGAGATTAAGCATGGTCAATAATATCCTCAAGATCAACATTTTAGGATGTTTTAAGTCTGTGTTTGTGTAATTCCCAAGAGACAGGAGTAGCTGCTCACTCTGCTGTGATTGTGATGGGTGGTGATGGAGCTTCAGACTGTGCCAACACCAACCCATTCACCCTTCAAAAGCAAAGAGGAATGCACTGGTAGTATTCTGCAAAATTGTAACGTAGTAAACTAAAAGAAATGAGAAACATGGAACTGTTAGCATCTTCTACAATCTTCACCCCTTGCACGTTTTCATTGTTTATGTGTATCTGGAAGGAAGAAAAGTATCTCAGAGCCAGTATCTTTGTACACTGAAGTTGTATAATCTTGTTTTCTTTATCTAAAATTTTGCTAGCTTGGTGATATAATAAGAGAAGCTGTTTGTCCATGAAAAGGCATTTTAAGCAGTAAATTTATTTAAATTTCCTTGTGTTTGCATTCCTTTCTCTTGAATATTGTGGGGCTCATCTATTTAGTTTTCAAAGGTATCTCTCTAAGTTTATGTTACCTAGTCAAACTGAGCTCTGTAGATACTATGGGAACAAAAATGTTCAGTAACAAATAATTGTGTATTTCAGTGGGATGTATTTCTGTTGGTTGGTTACCAGGGATTTTTTAAAACTGTTTGTCATTATTTATTACTTCAGAATTGTATCTCCTTTTATTTTTCTTTATTTTTTTTTATTTTTCTTTACTTTTGATAACCTTTTAAGAACAAGGAAAGAAGTTATTGTCACTGCTTTTAAGTGTATTGGAGAAGTTTTTTTTCAAATTCACTATAAGCAAATGCAAACTTGATTGCAAAATGTATTTCAAATTACAGGAAAAAAAAATGTAGATGCAAGACATGCATGCATTTAGAACAGGGCTTTAAAAAAGCAATGCCTAATAACAAGTGAAAATCAGACAGCTCTACTCCTGAAGGACCTTACTCAGCTGAATGTCACTTCCACAGTTTCTACCTGCAAGTTGGAAAGACTTTTTGCAGGAAAATAAGGAAAATGTCTTCCAAAAGTGAAATTTAAATGCTTCTCTGTTATAGTTAGCAGCAAATCATATTAATCCCTCTACTATTTGTTGCAATAATGGTATTAATCAAGCTGCTTCGTGGGTACTTTTGTGATGTAATATGTAATATGGATACTCCATTGTAATTCAGCATGAATTAATGTTCATTTACTGCAAAGTATTACAGGAAAGAATTATTTGTGGACTTTATGTAGGATCATATTCTTCTACCGTGAAAGAGGCTGTGTAGATAAAGCTTGTGCCGGAATAGAATTCAGGTGTAATCATTATATGCAGTTGTATGTAGAGTGCACTTGACAGTCTCATGGTGTAAAAACTTAAGGCACTCAGAGCTGTTAGATTTTCAATGGCATAATCAAGAAAGTGTTGAGAGACACTGATACTGCTGTTAGCATTAATGGAATCCCTCAGCATCCCCATTAAATTTAGTATACCTGTTTAAAAGAAATAATAATAACACTTCACATGCATATTGCATTACTCCTTTTATCAAAGATCTCCAAGCCTGTTAGGTGCGTTCATGAATGGAGCATCACTGTCCACCTCTCTGGGCTGAGTTTCTTCCTGCTGCAGACGGTACCTTCACCTGGGAAACCCTTGGGAGAGGGTCCTGCAGGAGCACACATGGCTCTAGGCAGATGCTTGTGTGTTCCTGCTGCCTGCAGCTCTGCTGGAAGTTGTAGTAGGCTTTACTTATTTGCTCTTATTTCTTGAGACATTTTATGCAGTAATTTCCTAAGGTCTTAGTGCTATGGATTAGTCCTCTTTTTTACCATTCCATTTTTATTTTTAAAAAATTATCACAATATCTGTCTACACCTTGTAAGTCTGCACTCCTCTAGGTTTTAGCAGTACCTTTATCCTGATTTTTATTCCGTATTTTAAACTGTATTACAGTCAGATTTGTGCTGTTCAAGCTCTGCTTTGCTTCATTGGGACAGTTTGTTGAAGACGCTATGCAGCCTACAGTCCTGGAATGCTCATTTCAGAAAAAGATTGCTATCCTTATTTTTGCTGGATTTTCAGCAACACAGAGACTTTGTTGACCTGTGACCTGTCCCGTAAGATCAACTGATTAACAGCTCCTCAGAGTTTTTGAAAGTTTCTTCAGTTTTTCTGCAGCAATAGCATTGCTACTCTTGCATAAAACCTGAACCATCCAGAGCTATAGGATTTTACTTTATCTGGTGAAAAATGACCACTAATTTTTCACACAAATTTCAGTTTCTCAACTATTGTGCTACTTTAAAAGTCCCTCCTCATTTATTAAGAGTCCAGCTCTCTTCTGCTGTATTCACTTTTGCCTAAAATGTGGAAGGTGTTAAGCTGTTCCCTTCTATGCTCAGGAGAATGACTGGGCACTTCTTTTCAACAGAAGGCTTTGCACGGTCAGGGAACTGCAGATCTGCTGGGAGCTAATTAATCCATCATTTTGCTCTCTGCACACTGTGTATGGTCCTTTGCTTGATGCTGAAAAAGTTGTAGAAAATGAATAGTAGGGAGAGGACTTAAGGATTTTCACTTTTCTTCCCAGAGCTGTAGATTTTGTACTTTGCATTGTCTGCTGGGGACTAGTTAGAGTTACGTCCAAACTCTTATTTAGAAGAAAGAAAGACAAACCATGTTTACTATTATATTAAAGAGGAAAGGATTTTTTCTGAGGTGCTGTGGACAAAGAATGTTACAAAATCCACTTTGACGTGCAACACTCTTCTCAGCATCTTTTCAAGGCTGCCACATTTCCCCTTAGTTCTTTTATGAACATAAACCTGTTCTGCTCCTTTTCTGCCTCTAGCTTTCATTCTTGCTGACCTGATTCTTTATTCTTGCTTGACACCTTCTGTCTTTCAGACTACCACTCAAATGCACATTCCTGCTCTTTTTACCTCACACAAACAAGTTTTTACTATTAATTAACTTTGTCTCTAAGCTCTGCTATTCGCAATTCAGTAAACAGAGATGCATCTAACAAAGACAACAGGAAGGGGAAGGAAGCTGGAAGGTCCCTCTCCAGGTTTTGCTCCTAGGTCAAATATCTTCCCTTATTTAATTATGCTCTGTAAAATTCTTTGAAATCATTGGATTAAAGAAGCTGTGCAAGTATATGGTGCAGTTAATTATATTGCATTTGTAATCAGGCCATAAAAGAGAAACCCTTGAACCACAGCTATATTGTTCCAGGCACTGCAGTCTGTGGACGTTTTCCTTTGAATTTTGTTCCATGCCAGCCAGTGGTAATAGGTTCTCACTGTATCCAAAACTCCTGCAGTCTTTTTCAGCCTGCCCTGGCCAGCAGCCCATCAGCCATTCCACAAACAAACATATATTTCTCTCTCTATTTCTTTCTTCCTTCTTTTCATTCCACTGTGCAAGCAATTAGCTATTGAATCCTTAATAAGCCCATCTAGTCCAGCCCACATGACTATTTTGCTCCTAATCAATTTATTCAGCTCACATAGAGGGATTTATCATATTTACAATATCACAGCTATTTGTGTAGGAGTTCTAAAAGGTAAGGAGTAATTTTAGGGAAAGGAAATCCAGTTGTAGATTTTTGCTGCTTTTGTTGAGCCCCAGTATGTGGGGATTCATTTCATCACTTGGAAGGGGAAATTTTGGATTTCAGTGGGCAGAATTGAGATCCATCAAGGGAGGACAGAACAGAAATTAAACAAAAAGCAAATAATTTGGAAAAAATGTGGCCAGACTTTTGCAAACTATCTTTTTCCAGAAGTATTTTCTTTTGTTTTACCACTCTTTGCTAAACCTTGTAGATGGACTTCACCCTGCTCTGTTATCACTTCAAAGTTAGTTTATTATCACAAGGGAGAAAAACATGAAAGACTCAGTGACTCAGGTCAGACAGGTACCTGTGCAGACTGAGTATTTGTGGAAGGTGACTTTTAAACATCTCCTCTGCTATAGCCTGATATCCCCACTGGGTAAGCACACAATTGGGTCTCAACATTTCCTGCGCCCCATGTCCCTTGCTGTATGTGCTTGGCGAATGCTTTTGAGTCCAGGCAACCATCCAGCTCTACTCGAGATTTAACTGCAAATCAAACTAATAACTTCCTTGGCCTGCAGTGAAAAAGAATAAAAATGCTTTCCCAAGTGGTTGATTTTTGCTATTATTAGGATTTATTGACGTAACAGTAGTATTAAGAGGCCCAGCTAGGACTCCTGGATTGAATCCCTCTCCCAGCTTCCCCAAAACCCTCACCATTGTCCCTGATATTTCTGTTTCATAAATTATATGGCTCAGTTGGGCACATTGTACATGGTATTATCCCAATACATGACTGTCATATTCTCACCTTGCCATAGAAATAATACATAGACTATGCAGAAACAGCACAGGGGTCACAGAAGCAAATAATGCATATGATTCTGTTCCATAAGACATTATGAACTATCTTTTTTGTATGAAAGGGTTAATTTGAGATTGGCTCATGAGAAAGGTATGAGCTTCTAAGACTTGTACATTAAGAAGCCTGATTTCTGCCATAGCTGCCACATGCAAGCTGCAGCACATGCTTTCTTTAATTTCTGAGAGAAAAACTCTCCTCTTAGAGATTCAAGAGCAAAATGCTTTCCTCACAGATACTTTCCCTCTAATTCAAGTCTTCTTCTCCAGAGATACAAGCATATTTCAAGTTTCCATAAAGACAGTCTTCACTAGTGCCAGCGTTAATGCACACATACCTGGAAGTTTTCAGTTCTTATACTGATTTCAGTGTTTTTTATTCTTCATCAAAATACTAGGCTCTCCAGAGTGGTAGAATGGATCAGTTCCAGCAAAACAACACAGATGAAAGCTGTTATCCAGTATTTGCAAGGGTTGAAATAAAATATGAATACAGTAATAATACGCTAAATCCAATCTTGCAAATGCAAAAATGACTGAATTTGTGTCTTTCAGAGTGAATACTGAAAAACTGCATGGCCTGTCATTACAAAGTTCTTCATTGTCACATTATGTATTTATGTCACGGTAGTTGCATTGGACAATGCTTATTGTTAGTTCCTCTCTTAGGAATAAAGCTCATTCAATCAAGTTTAGTGCCTTCTGGTACTGTGAGTGAAACCCTGTTGGTGTTGCCATATTTGATGATTCCTTTTCATCTGGAGATGCAGACTAATGCCTACAGTGCCCAGACTGAGCTTCTGAGTAGTGGCTGAGGTTGCACTTCTTCTTCTGCTGGGGGAAATGGGCAGAAGTTCCAGGGCACTGGCCATCTATCTCCGCTCGTATTTCCCAACTGTTTCAGTATGCAACATTACAGTTTCTCAGTGCTGTCACTCATAAGACATGTTCTTCTGTAATTTAGTAGTTCACAATCACAGCAGATTTCTGAGCTTTATTTTTAAAGAAGTCAGGTTCAAAGGGAGATCCATGTTGTATGAAGAGATACCCATAAATGGCATCTGTTTCTCTGTGTCTGTATGTATCCCCTGTATCAATTTAGAAAAAACATTCTGTATTATAAAGTTTTCTTTCAACCTTTTTTCCACACTTGTCCTCATACAGCTTGAGGCCACAGCCCTACTTAATACAGAGAGCTTTGGGAAGATAGGACAAAATCTGAGAATAAAAGAGGTGAGCATGAAACTAAGGAAGAGAGACTTGCAAACAAACAAACAAACAAACCAACAAAAAAACAAACAAACAAACAAAACACCAAAAAAAACCAAAAAAACCCAACAAACAGAAGAGAGAGAGAAGCATAGTGTTAATGTGAGGGAGAAAGAAAGGAGGGTTGGGAAGGACACGGCTTCCAATAAGCCAAGTTTTCTTGGCTGAGGAGGTGCTCTTCTTCACCTTAAACTATGCTCAGCTTGTATTTAACGACCTAATTCTTCTTGCTTAACAGTTACAGTGCTCTTGCCCAGCCCTGAGCGCGTGCTGACTGCAGTTCCCTGCTCGCTCTCCAGGTTTCTTTGCTGCAGCCCTGGGCTTTCCATTTTGTTGATGTGCCAATGAGCCCCTTGACCTTCCTGGCCCCATCACAGATGCTCAGACAAGGGCTGTTCCGTGCAAAAGAGGGCTGGGAGACGTGAAGAGGTGAGAGGTATACATGCTGGGGAGTCTCCAAAAAGGTCTAGGTAAATTGAGCCCTGCAGGGTGCAGGTACCTACCACCGTGAGGCTGAGTCACCAACGGAGGCTTCTGAAATCCATAGTTTTAGCTTGAAGAGCCGAGTATATTGAAAAGAAATTATAAGTCTTAATGAATGGCTTCTTTGAGTATGGATTATACATTGCTAGCAATATGCCACTGTTTATAGCACATCATTAGCCTGTAAGAGCTGTAGTGATTGAACTTTTGTGTTGGTTTCAAAAGTGCCACAGTACAACATTTTAGTTTTTCTGCTGCAGTAACCACTGGTTGTTACAAACCCCTTCATGAATGCATTATGGAAAACTGGGGCAGAGTTCTTCACTAGCTAGCCAAAGTGCATGCCTGCTGGGGCTTTGTGCTAGGAAACAGTGAATAACGTTTTTAAAGTCAAAGTACAGTAGAAACCCATTTTACACACATAAGCATGTTGCACAAGACTAATATTCATTGAAGTTCCTTGCTGGTATATGAAATTTATATCAGTTTGTAATGTAGAATTTATTTTCCAGTTGCTTCTTGAAGTGAGTTCATTCTTGTATCATTTCACTTGCTGGTATCCTCAAAATAACTTAAACATTGGTAAGTCTATTATTTTATTGAGTATTCATGTAAAAAGGCCTGTTGTACTTCCCTCTGTGGTCTGGTGCATAGAAAACGTAGTCTCTAAGGAGATACAGCATGTGTTTAGTCCTGCTCTGCTTTACTTAGTGATGTTATTGCAGGCAGAAAATCATCTTGTTTGACACACTGTGACACCCTCCATGGCAATTAGTTGCACCACCTTCCACAACATTGTGACCTCTCTAAAGGGGTTATGATCTATGCATGTAAAGCAAAAATAGTGAAACCTAATAGGTTTGGGGTGCATTCCTGTAAGTGGGACCAAATATATCCACTGACTCCAGACACTTCTGCAGAGACACAATGGATATGCTTGTGCCTCTACCTTTTGCTTCATTAAGGAGACAGCAGGTATTAATGATAGCAATTACATATTCCCAGTTAATTTAACATATGACAATAAGACACCGTAAGTAATTCTCAGAGAAGTTTGCTGATTTTACTCAGTACTTACGAATGTAAGGTACAGTTTAGAAAACTGATCATATAATGAGTAGCAGAATGTTCTGTTATTGAAGCAGTAGCTTAGTCAAAACCCTTAGAAAATTAGTTGACAAAGTTGTATGTTTGGTCATTTAAGAACAAGGATAAAACAGCAATATTTTAACACTATTTGCTATAAAACACATAGGTAGCTGCATAATAGAAAAGTGAGGAATTTGGCGCTTTCTGACTTCTTCTCATTCTTGGACCAGCCTAAAATTGAGTTGAATGAGGATTCCTTGCTAGCAACTTCCTCAAGGGATGTTGTTGCCCTCCTCTTTCACCACTCCATGTGCCTTTTCTCCTGCTGTCTATCTAAAAAGAAAAGGACAATGGCAAAATAAATTATTTTTTTTAAGAGGGAAAGGAATAAATAAATAAAGGTAAGGCATTATCTTTCAGAAGAGTAAGGGCAGCAAAGCAAAGGGAATGAAAAAGCAGGAAAAAGATTAAAGAAAAAGGATACATATTTAACAAAGAAAAGGGGAGTAAAACCAAGAAGACTGAAATCAAATAACCCCATAATCTAGCTATTAGTATTTAAATAAATAACCTAATTCTTTTACCATTGCAGTGTATGAATCTTACAAAGAGCTACCCATCTACATTACATATACTTATCCTCTTCCTTTTATAGGAAACTATGATTTAAGCCCTGATGACTGATGTAAGTTTCATATTTTAAGCCTATGTTCTTGGCCACTAAATAAATTAAAAAAAAAAAAATAAAATTAAGAGGATGAGTACAGAAAAGCAACTATGGGGGCTACAGGTGAGGGAGGAGCTAAGTATCACTCCATTATCTTTTAAATCATAACACAGAATTTAGCTATTTCCTCCTTTTTTTTATTTATAAACCACCCCTCCATACCCACAATAAGAAGCAAAATGCGTAACACAAAATTTAAAAACTTTGCCACCCACCTAGGATAGACAGTTAGGATAAGTAATGTGTAATATTAATGGAAATTATTTTCTAGGTAAAGGCGTGAGTTGGAGAAACACTATTTAAGGCAATGCACCCCAAAAGAAATGTAGTCTAAAAAGCAGCGTAAGTTTTCCAGCCACTGGAGCAGCAATCCTGTGCCAGATTCTAGAGCATCACCCCAACAGCTGCAGTTAGGGCAGGAAGCCGTTCCACCTTTGAGATGGAGCCGATATTTTAGAGCATGGTTGCCCAAGACAGTAGGCTGGACTTGACGACCAGGAGATGCCTCTGAGATCTAATCCATTTAAGCACCTTAAACATTTATCTGTTTTGCATCAAGCTGAAATCATCTCACTGTGCAGCTAGCTGAGGTCACCATGACAGCAATTACAGTGCAGCAAAGAACTATATGCTTTATTTGTTTAGACAAAAGCAACTGGGTATAAAAAAAATTATATTGCCATCAGTAATTAGGCCTGGAGCTGCAAACTTCATTTCAACAACAACAAAAAATCATATATACCAAGTCAGTAAGTGATTTAGCATAACCAAACAAACTTCCTGATCGTAAAGAAGGCAGTTATAAATGAGAGAATGAAATGCGTATACACTACTCTCTAGTAATCTTTTACATTTCTGTAGATAGTTTGTAAGATAGGTTTAGCTATACTTATTGGTTTGGGGTTGGTTGGTTGTTTTTATAAAAAGATATTTTAAGTTAGTTGCTTTTGGAAGGTGCCACTTTTTACATTTTCTTAACAAGCTCTGGATTAGTTGAAATAACTTTTTTAAGCCAAACCACTGAGGTAGCAAAATTCTCATTATTTTTTCAATACAGGTATCATGGATATATGAATATAATATTTTACACTTTAAAATGTGGATCTTTACTTTTTTCATTACAATATTTGCTTTACAATTATTATGATTGGAGGAAATTAGGAGGAATTGGAAAACTACATTTTTCGCTGGGAAAGAGGGGAGATAGAGAAATTGAGACATTGCCTTGAGGACAGGCAAGGACAACTTGGTTTTGACTGAAAACTCTGGATCCTAAAAGATGCTGTAACACAGTGTTTGGCTTGAGTCATTTCAAACTTCTGTCTGAGCTGAAAAGCCAGATGTGTTCATTCAGGAGCACACAGTGCAGTTCTCTGCTGTGTAAAATCTATGTTCTCCAGGTGCAATAAGATGCATTAGTAGCAAAGCAGGGGTAGATGCCTATAACTTTTGCAATTTCCCAAAATTCCCCCATCTTTGCCACTGACCAGAAGCGGGCATTTGGGACTCTTCTTCTATCACTCCTGCTAAAGGCAGATTTGAGTCAGGATTGCAAAGAAAACTGGTTGCTGATTAACCTATTTGACCTGTCACATAAGAGACTTGTGATATAAATATAAAATATAAATATAAATATATATAGATATAAATATAAAATATTACATGAATTTTTAAACAAATAACTGTAATTTCCATTTAATTGATTTTTCACCTTGCACTGCAATTGTTCAATGGTAATTTATCTCAAAATACAAGGACAGCAACTGCATATAAACTGGTAAGAAAGATGCTGTAAAAAACTATGTGCACAGGAGAAAGACTGCATTTATTATGACAGCTTACATTTGCACAGTAGCCAGATAAAATACTGCTTCCTTTTCCTGCAATGTAATTACCAAAGGCAGCTAAATTCACAAGGAATACTTTGAGAAACTCATGGAAGTCAGTGCTATGCAAAGCACAACAATCTTTGTTTGAAAGCAGTTCTCTTGCTCTGGTTTTAGGACTGGTTTTTATTATCTGTTACAGGACCCAGAAGCATGCTTGGGATTTTACAGAGCAAAGAGAAATAGCAGGTCCCTTCCCTGAGCAGTACACAGCCAGGAGAATGAAGAAAAAAATAATGTACAGGAGGTCAAATTTTGTTCTTTGCCTAAAACAACAACAGTTTAAGAACAAGGTAGTTCAAAGTCTGTCCTGGATATTCAATCCATGATTTTGGAATTGAGAACCGCTTCCTATTGATCATTTATCACCATTATCATTATCATTGAGATTGTCTCATTGATCTGAATATGTCTCTATTATGTTTATGTATATTAATCACAACTACCACAACAGTTACTTTTATCCAGGGTATGACAATCTATATTGCAGTGTTGCACAGGGACTCACATAGGAGAAATATTTTTTTTTACCATTGAAGCCAAACTATTGTAAAATGTAGGGAACAACCATTTTCTTAATTAAGGTGCAGAGCTTGGTTTCTGCAGACTAAACAGGAAAAGAAAGAGAAGATGAGCAGTGAAAGTCTTGCGTTTTTGCTCCTCCAAGTGCAGATGAGCAGTCAGTGCTACTTAAGAAAAATATTATTTACCTATTGGATAAATTGTAAATCACCCCTCCAGAGTTTGAACTGTCCTGACTTTATTATTACATGAAATGTCATAATTCAGGACTATCCTTTTTTTTTTTTTTTGAGAATTTCTTCTTTAGGATCTTAAAAAAGCAAATAGAAGCTTCGTTGCAAAAGGGTGAAACCTAAATTTGACTATATAAAATGTGGCTCTGACTTGAAATAACCTTTTAAATTAACTGATAAAGGATTCAGTGCTACCCTTGAAATCAACTGTCTGTCACAACTTCATAATCTCTTTGCAGAGGGATAGAATTTGGAGAATGAGAATTACAGGAGCAGTTGAGAATTGATCTTGATATTCAGGCACTGCCAATGTCCTGGTTTTAGATTTACTATCATGACGACAACTACTGTGATGTGTGTACTGGTGAGTAGAAGGGCTGTATGCAAGGTTCTTTATTCATCTTGCCCTTTCAACTCTCCTCAGGGGACTGGCAACATGGAAGGTGCCCATATCTTATATTGCCACTGACTGTGGTAGCAGAATACAGCAAAAGTCCTCGCAATTTGCCTCCAATATTTAATCAAGAGGCCAGGGTCAGTTTTACCCACATTGGCCAATAATACACTGTTTCACTGCACCTTTTCTGCCTGTATACGGATGCGATTCCCTGAATTAATGATCAAGACATCACATTTGAGGTATCTTGGTTTAGTTTAGGAAGTTCCTGGCACCATACGAAGCATGAATTGCCAGAGTAAAGGCAGCAAATAAAGGCAGGAGCATTCTAGTAGTGTAAGGAGAAACATGAGCTTGTGAGAAATATTATTGCTACCTACATTGTCTACAGCCTGCCTGAATGAAGTTTCCCATTAGGGGTTCATAAGCATGACAATGGTCAAGCACTTGACATTTACAGCTCCTGCTACATTTATATCCAAGGAGAAAATGATGGGAGGTTCATGTTTGTGGTAAGGGAACTGCTGCAAGGAAATCAAAGTCCGAGCTTGAAGCAAACATGGAGAATATAGGTACATTCATTGGAAATTCTGGGTTCTGTAGAATAAGAAACTTCAGCAAAACCAGAAGTAAGTGTAATACAGGTGTTCAGAGCACAAGTCCTGTGAAAAGGGGAATCAGAGAACAAGGCTGGGTTGTAGCATCTCATAAATTTTGTAACTTTCTGAAGAATTGGCTCATTTATCTCTTCAAGTATTTAAAAAATGCATTCTGCTAACAATGATGTGTAGTGCAGAAATAAAAAGTCTTTACAGAATGTGGTTTTTTTAGCACAGAGAAGTATTTAAGTTGTTGAATATTTCAGGGCAAGTCAGTAAGATCAATGAATGAGTTTATAACAAACATCCATCTAGGAAATTATTAATCAGTGATACATGGAGATGTAATTGCAACTAAGAAGGGCAGCTAGCTCAAAAACACGACATGCAGTGGACAAAATTAAGTCACAGAATAGCAGTTGTGTATGTGGAAGAGAAATGAAGGTTGCCAAGAGATGGCAAATGGATGTGATCACAGCATTTATGCGGACGAGACAGATGAGCAAAGTACAAGGCAGAGAAAAATGGCATTAGCTCTCTTACTCTCAGTCACCTTGTATCAGCAGCTGCTACTGCTAATAAGATGCTATCTGTGTTATCCATAATCAAAGGTTTGTATTTTCAGTTGATTTGCAATATCAGATAGAGCTCCTGTGTAAAAGAGGAATGTGCACTCATTAGTACTGCTGAGATTAGGTTGTGGCAGAGCTTTGCAAAGAGAATTGCTGCTGGGATTCTAGTGTAGCTGCTACTAATGAATTAATTCCTGTTTTGAAATATTCTCCATGGGATCACTCATAAAACACAGACCTTGTTTGCACAAGGAAAAGAAATAGGTAACAGTTGTCTGCTCTTAATCTCTACATACTTCACAAAACTGCATATATACAGTTCTTTCTGTGCCATTGTTCACTAGATGAATAATTATATTTGGCTGGTATAAACACAGGTATGATTCCTGAGAAATTTACAGAGAAAAGCACAGGAAGAAGTGTCAACTTGAGGAAATATTGAATGAGCTTCAGTGACTCAAGAAGTGTCAGTTTTCTGACTATATCAGCTGATCAAATAAGGTGTATTATCCTCCTGGACAAAACTTGGTCAACTTGTCTATCTATGAGGAATAAAGGAAAAGAATGACAGTTCTTATTCAGACACAATTATGTAGATGTACATATGCATGTGCATATGCGCATACAATCATAGTATATTCCATCCCCAGAGTCTCAATCAGTCTGGTCCCAGGTGTGCTGGCTAGGAAGCTAATGCAGATTTAGACGCAGCCACTAAAAGAGAAATCCTCTGGTCACATTAATATGCTCAAATTACGAGCACAGGAGGCATTCACAAAACATGACCCTTTTGTTAGTTTCCTTCAAAGAGATAAAAATAAAGCAACTTGTAGTTTATGAATATCAGAGAAATATAACTGCAAAAGAGAGTTTAGGGGAGTAATTCTATATGAATCGAATTTCTCTTGAGATAATGCTGCTGCTGCTGCTTAAGGTTAGCAGTAACGAACGAGTGCAAGTGAACAGGTCAGGAAATATGACTGGAAGTAAGTGTGGAAGTAAATATGCCTGGCTACCCACCTAGATGTGATGTGAGGTGACTGAGTGACTGATTCAATATGGCTGAGCATGAGGAAAAGAGTATACTGATTAAATATGACTGCAAGGAGAAAAGATCATGTGTGTAAATTATTATCTCACTGGCTGTAGAAGATGAGGTGAAATGACAGGAATAAATGAAGGAAAATTGGAGCATCTGAAATGGTGAAAAAGCAGTGACAATGAAAAGTCCCAGATGGTCCATTTCTGATAATCAATGGAAAATCCATGTTAACAACTAACAGGTAGGATGGAAGTGCACTACTGAGTGCATGAATTTAACAACCCCTGCAGCTGACTTATCCTCAAAATCTAACATGTTAAATTGTGACTTGAAGAGTAATTGCAAAGAGTTCTTACTATTAATTTAATTTTGAGAGGACTTTCTTAAGTGGAGACTCTTCTGACTTCTCTAGAGTGACTTTATAAACAGTCGTGCAGGACATATGCAAAGGGACAACTCTGCCAGGCATCTTTGCAATATGTCTTGTTAGTATAATAGGAACACTTTTTGAAGGGGAGTGGGGATAGGACACCTCTTTCTGGTAGAGAATTGCTTAATTTACAAGATCATTGATTCATTCATATATATTTAGTTTGAAATTATCTAGCTCATGTAAATGACCTTATTAATTTTTGCTCGCTCTTGAACAGCTTCCTGTGCATGTGGGTGGAGGGCATTAAATATGGTTATAAAAAAGCACTTATTCATTTTCATCAACCATTTTGTTCTCTGTTGTGAAAAAGAGAATTACGACACAAGACATAGCAGTGGCAGATAAAATCCTCCAGCACAGATGTCTACCTGATGAAAAGTGCAAAGTATGGTTCACAAGATGACTTGTCTACCTGACAGATTTAACGAAACCAGAATAGCTGAAATACCACAATTCTTAGCATGCAGTTAGTCCAAATAAAAGTAGAATCATGCTCCATATGTGAATATAATTGCCTTCAGACTGATCTACCATTCCTCCATAGGTATTTTAACACTAAAACTGCAATAAAATAAACACACGTATGCTTGTGTGTCTGTCCATCTTTCCACCTCAATATAACAACAGAATTAGTAAACAAATAACTGAGATATTCCTGCTCTTTGCATTTTGTAACACTCTCATAGAGACTTTATCCTCTGCAATTTCTTTAACATGGAAGTTGATGGTAACTCTTATCTTCCAAGTTTAAATCCGGTTTATTTTAATCTAGTTTTGTCTGACAGCAGCAATTTTCAATATTTTGTAAAATATTAACTCTTTCGGGATGTTAAAAATGCAATACTCCTATCTCAGTCCTGAAAGACTAAAAATTAACTTCTTATGCGATTGCATTTAGATGACATTAAGATGGTCAGAAATTACAGAGATTCACACGTATTTGGGAAACCATCTAGTTCTCTTCCACTGTCAGCTGAAAGGGTGGATGGAGGAGGCTGCACACATAATTTGGGTGCTACGTCAGATGGTTGCTTTGCTGAGGAACTGAACTGAAAGAAGAAAATCCTGCCTAACATGGCATGATCTCAAAATAAAAAATAGCAAGAGCGGTAGAAGTTATGCACAACAGACCTTCTGCTACTGTCAGAAATTGACAATCGTCATTTGAGATTGAAATATTATCCCTGTCTCTGGTGTATGAACTGTATGATGATGTGATTATGAAATTTGAAAAAGATAAGCAATAATATATTTAAAATTCTAATACTGTTTGTGAAATTAAGCAAGAGGCAGGTACTCTCTGAGTAGCTTTGCAGACCTGATAAGATGTTAGAAATAGCAACAGTAACAATGACCCAGGAATAAATTTCAGAATCACTTTATATAACTTTTTTTCCCTTGGACTAACTTCCATGCAACATACCAGCATAAAATAATAATACAAAAGGACCTACTTCTCTTGCCTTGAGACTGTAGGAAAAATATAAATGAGTATTTCCAGCATTTTTGCAAGATCATTGGCTGAGCTTTTGGTGGATATATTGCATCATAATATGTACCTGTTTCTATATTCTTTTTTCTTTTCAGGTAAAAAAAGTTTTAGTGGATAATAGTAATTTTTGCCTTTGTCAAAATCGCGGCAGGAGAGTTTTCTCCCCCCTCTGCCAGGCAGGGGAGTTTCCCACCTGTCTGAGGGAAGCATACAATGGCACGTTTGTTGCAGCCCAAGCATCTGAGAAACCTTGGGCATAGCCCTGGATTGCTGTGTAATTAAATCCATGTGAAGAAGCAGTTTGAAAGCAGTTGGGCTGCAAGGCTCTGAGTTAAACTTGCACCGTTTCCATCCCAAAGATGCAGGTGCAGTAGCCAGAAGCGCCCGCCACAATGAACAATCAAAAAGTAATAATTCATAATTAGGTCATCGGGTCTAGTTTGAAAACTTACATCAACTCCATTATCAATGAGGACTGCTTTAGGAATGAAAATTATCCAGTTGGATCAGTGAAGGAGACAGAAACACAGGAACAATAAAATATAAGGGGTCTTGTGATTTCATGATTAGGTTTTATATTATGATTGTGGCAAGTTACTGTTGAATGACCAGGTTTTCCTTCCACTTAAGTCAATGGGTCTTTTTTGCTGATTTCAGTGTTATAGATTCTCGACTTGTTCTTGTTGATTATTTTGGATTTTATATAATGTCTGTCAATTGGTGTTTCAGCAAGTTCTTGGTGATCCATCAAAAAGGCCAATAGGCTTTTACCATCTTGTCAGCTATTTTATTCGCTTCCGTTATTTTAGAATATTGAAGTTCACGAATAATATTTTTTCCTCTCCCATTGTTGACAGTGGGGACTCTTGTAACAAATTTTAAATAATATCTGTGACTGCAACTCTATTAGAGCTTGGTCTGCAGAGAAAGCAATTATGTCACCTTATCTGGGAGTTTTCTCTCTGTCTCTTACTGTCTCTGATGATCTTACAGGGAAAATAATTTATGAAGCATTAAGAATCAAAACAGATCCTCAGAGGTGCAAAGGAGGACTGGGACCAGCAATTAGACACTACATTATGTGAGTATAACTAATCACAGAGGTAGCTTTCCTTCACTGGCAGCAAAACATGACCAGAATTGTTGAGACTGTGGGTCTATTTTATTAAATCCTGACAAGATCAGTTCTGACTACCAGTACTAGCCTTATGGATAGTCAGTGGCCTCTCCAATAGTTGCTAATTTAAGAGCAAGCAGACTTTTATTCTATGACTACAGTGTGTGTGATGTCTCGTCTTTGGATGCTAGCAACATCTGTAAAGAGGCTGTGAAACCAGCTGTTGGACATCCAGATATACGAGGACAGCAAGAGAAAAATCCAGAAAGCATTCCAACATTTTGAATTATGCTTTGTAGAAGTAGTTGAGTGCAAATGATGTTGAAATGCCATTCAGCTCCCTCTCTGCTGTGACTTACCGTTGCTTTGACAAAATGAGACTTTTTGAAGGCTTCTTATTATTTGTGGAAGTCCTGTGACCGAGATGACACTTAGTGGTGTTTTTCCGAAAAAGCATAGTGAGGGCTAATGCTGTGCTTGTTTTGTTGTTAATAGCTATTTCTGGACTGTGAAGCTAGAAGGAGAGATAGAGTGAGGAATGTGTCCAGGCTGAAATCTACCTTAGTGATCAGGAGACTTATTAGAGTGCAGAACTGGATAACTCAGTATGACCTATTTTTCTAATAATTTAATGAATTATGTAAAATAACTTAATGAAACTTTTTGCTCTTTTCCATACTGGGATAAGAAAACAAATATTAAATTGGGCTGTATCTTTAGCCAATCTCTCTATACATCTATTTATCTTCATATATCTATAGCCGATACTTAAGCAAATCATAGTGGAGATTGAAGAATCCATGCATATGAAATTGCACACTAGACAACTAGACAGACTAGACTTTCAGCTGAAAAAAGCTGCAGCAAAGGACTACACTTCCCAGGTGACCACAGACTTCCTGGAGGCTTTGCTGGAAGGTGCTGTGGGATGAACCCTTCACAGACTTCCCTCAGTAAAGCCAGTCTGTTTTTCTCTGCTTTGTTTTCACTCTTCATAATAGTCTGTAGGTTAGTGAGGGGCTTCTCAAATTCTTTGAACCTTAAAAGAATGTATTGAGCTGAAACATGCAATTTGAATATTAATAAATTCTTGTTAGTGTCATTTCTGAAGTAGGTTATTGGAACTTTTCTCCAAGCCTTCTGAGTCTTGTGGAGTAGTCACTTAGAAATAGAGAAGATAAATGGTACGGGTAGCTGTCCTTCACTGCGGGAATAATTAGTAATGTTTAGATTCAAAAAATGGAACTTGCTGCTTCCACCCCTGCCAAGAGCCAGAGACTGGACAAGGAGTCTGAAGAAAATGCCTCCCAGTGAAAATATGAAAATATTGCTTGTGAGCAGGACACTTCATGAAAGGGGAAGACCTCTCTTGGGAATATCTGCATTCTGCAGTTATTGGTGTTTCTCAGGGTGATATTCAAACATTCGTATGACGCAGGGAAATCCCACTGGTGATGAAAGATTTATTCAATCATTTTTCCAGATGGTACGAGACTCTTCCTCAGTGAAGAGGAAGAGCCCTGTCATTCACTGTGGCAGCTGGTGCCAAAGCACTTTGGTAAATCTGGCAAAGCACAAACCAACCTGTGCAGCGAACAAGGCAGCTCCTGAGCTTTAGCACTCCTATAATATAACACCCATTTTGTCTTTTGGAGGTACAGCTATAGCAGGACCTTCCCCAGTGCTGCTGCAGCCTGAGACAGGTGCAGCCGCAGTGCTGCTGCCCCTAGCATCACCTGGCTTGGGAACTGCCACTTTCCACAGGAGAAAAATCCCCAAATTGGTCAGGAGGGTAGACAGCACCTTACATAACAGGCACTGCGGGGATGGGCCAGGTGACTCCCTCTGTCACATCATCACTGTGATACAGCCTAATGCCAACTGACACTGCTCTACCAAGGTTAAAATGGTTCATGGGTCTCCATCAGGATTCCTCTCAAATGTCTTTCCAAACTGTAACTTTTTTTTTTTTAAAAAAACCCCACACCTAACATTTCATCTACTGCCAATGTATATGGTGTTCCCTATCACAGGTGCCCTATTGGGTATGTAAATTTATCTTCTGTGTGCTTATCTCAACTGTAATATTTTTACCTTAAATAGGAGAGTCACAAAAATTATTTTGAAATGTAACAAATGAGACTGGGATGCATTTTGCAAAGAAGATACTATTTATCTCAGTTGTGTATGTATAGGATACCCTCTAGTCAGAGGCAGTGATGAGCCACCCCAGGATGGGATCCTGCCCTGATGGTGCTCCACTCTGCTTAGCGGCATTTCCCCACTGTTCTGAGGCTGGAAGAAGCTTCCCAATCTATGTTGAGCGAATTTAACTGTAAAACTAGAAGTAAATCACATGTAGCATCTCTCCCTCGGGATGTGTGCTACATACATATAACAATACTTCCAGCTGAGAAAGCCATTCCCAGTGTGCCTCTTTAATGGGAGGAAACTAGTGCTTTATACAAATACTTTAGTAGCGTGCACATCCCCATTCTGCTTAATCTTAGTAAAGTTTGTTTTTCCTGTTTTAAATTCAAAGCTTCGGTTCCCTTGATCCAAGAGGTTAAATACTTCAAATCACATCAGTGCCCTAAGATTGTGAAGGGCCAGCTCAATGATGGTGACTGCAAGTTGAAACATTAAGAATGCAAATTATCAGCCAAGTGACAACTGTTAAGCTGTATTAAAAAGTTCAAAAAAGCGCATGTTGCTTCTTCTTAGCAAACAGATAGAATGATGCTACTGTGAAATTTTTTGGGAGTAACAGAGTTCAAAGTACAGGGAAAGCATTTGTTCTCTTGTCTGTTCCACTTGCTGTTTTGAAAACAAGCGACAGTATCACCTCAAGAAATCTGCAGCTGAGATCTGTCACCAGGCAATGTCCTCACTAATAAATACAGGATGTTGATGAATAAAGAAAAATATTAAAAGAACCTTTTGGTTCAACAGTCAATTAATTGCATAATATCCTATTAGACCAGTTTAATTAATTCTGTGAGTCATAGGTGGCATAAAACAGTATTTAAAGGCAAAAGCCTCTGGCTCCTGACTGCTTGCTAATGCCATATAAATTCCAAAAGCTGGTAGAGCTTGTCCAAATAGGTCTGTATATCACATTGATTTCATCTTTTCCTTCCATCAGGATACAATCCTAAACTGTATAGCAATTCATTTGCTTTAAATTTGCAAAAGAGATTTCTTTAAAAAGTCAACAGCCAGCATGCAAGGAACAGTACTTTGCACATGTCCTTTTACTTGTTTCTAAATGGATGCACATTCTGGTTTTAAGTCTTCTGCCACAAATATGGAAACAGGATGATGACCTCAGATTGAAATGTACCAATTAAAATATGTCCATTTTCTCCTACCTCTGCAATCTATCACTGCTGGAGGTCAGAGAGTTAAATTCTATCCCTAGATTTGAAAAAAAAAAAAATAGCTGGATGATTTTATGACACTGCTGACATCCCACTCTGGCATCGTGCAGTTCACAGGGTGAATTAGAGTTTAGCTGTCACATGGCTTTTCACCTTTGAGTCCAATAAAAGCCGAATCCAACCTCATCTTCTTCAAATCATGAGGGTGATATTGTGTCTCCACCAGAGTGCTCACCATGCATTTGGTGAATCACTGAGTGTTAAGGAAGTTTATTTTACCTAACACTGAGCTGGTCTGCTGTGGCAAATCCCACATTCCTACTGCATTGGTATGTTTTTTGTATCAGTCTAAAAGCTGATGGAGGAGTTAGTGCCAGCCAGCATGACTGTATCATCTTACTGAAACCAGTGATGTTACTTTCATCATACAATTTCTGACACTTTAGTGGCCTTTATATTACTTACTGATGGACATTGTAACTGCACACAGTCTTCATACAGAAACCTAAATGAAGGTAAATAGAACTGTAAATATAGATGTAACTGAGTTTATAGAAAAATTATTGGTTTGAAAGGTGCAGATCTAAGTACCCACCTTACAGTAAGGAAATGAGACACAGCACACAGAAAGGTTTTGTTAATGCCCAGGACTTTTAAATTATTGTTTCTGAACATCATGAGAGGATACTTTGCACATTGGTATGGAAATATAGTGATATATAACTACTGCTTATACTGCATTACTATGCATACGGCAACTTATGTTCATTCCTGGTGTAACATCTGCATTCCTAAAAAGAAGATTCTTTGGTCAATTATCTTCCAATGCACAAATGACCTTGCAACATTGAACATTTTTTATCTGGTTATCATTGCTGCTTCTAATGACTACTCTTCCAGACAAAAATGGCTTGGCGGTCTGGTGCAGCCCATTACTTTTCGAGGAACTTCCTTTGAAATTGGTCTGTGTAGACTCCCAGTAGCCAACAAATACCTTTATCTGCTTGGCCCTTGGTGCTTGGAAGACATTTTTCTGTGGCACCAGGTTCTGTGAGATAAAGCACAATGTAGCTCTTTTGGAGAAGCGTCTGGAATTTGTTTGTGTAGAGTGAGCATAGACTTGTAGAAGATAGTGTTTGTAAAATGGTTACCTGCCTTCTTGATTTAATAAAGTTTTGTAGAACTCCAGATTCGAGTTAATGTAGCTCTGAAACAACCTGTTGTGTTTATAACTTAAAGTAACGACTAATCACAGTCTCTTGTATTTGCTGCTTTTCATTTGCTGCACCTCAAAGTACTTTACAAAGGAGGTAAATATAATTATCCCTAATTTATGAATGGCACAACTGGCAGACAGAGAAGACCAACGACCTTCCAACTTTTTCATGAACCTTTTGTAGACTTTCCAAAATAGAGATGCCAAATACCAACTAAGAACTAACATCAAACACAGCCCAATGAGAGGATGACAGATATCTGTAATATGCAACCATCTCAGATTTCTAAAGCAGTTAATAAAGTACCATATGTGACATGGGTTTTCTGTACTGCATTACCCACGGGAGAAGTCACCAGAAAGAGAGAGACCTCTGATACTGTGGAAAATATTTCCCTGTTCTGATCTGGAGCAGGATGCTGAGGTGGGCCGGCTATTCTGCCATGAAAAATACATCTGAAGAGGACTACATCTGCTGAAGGCTGTAAAAGTGCAGAATAGCTTTTCTTAAAGAGGCTGAAGTGACCGTGACCCTTTTGGAGTTGTAAATAGTTTGTTCAGGTAATAATCAGCATATAATTGGCAGTTCCTCTAAGGAGCGATCATCTTTGTGAATTGAAGCTCCACCTAACAGCTCAGGTGTTTATAGGAATGTGTTGTTATGCAATTCCTGACATTCAGGTAATGTGACCTCAACAGTATCGAACACAACCATAATTTGGAGGAAGTCTGATAGGATTAAGGAAGTGTCTTTGCTATCACCAGCCCATGACTTAGCACAAAAACAATGCAATAACTGCATTTCCTGAAATAAAATAATATAGAAATCGGAATTATAACACCACTGTTTCCTACTGCAAAACCATTATGATGAGCTAGTCTTACATTTATTATACAGAAAGCCTAATATTAAATATGCTTTTAAATTTCAGTTGGCTAATACAGAAGTCTTTAACATTGCTGTGCAACAATTTCAATTTATGAGTATGAACAACTATTTTTATCACATCCTCTGGGTATATGTGTGTGATAAGCTGTTTAAACTGCCTGAAGCTCTTTTGCCGATGCACCTTCACCCTGATTTGGAGTTTCCTTAGTATTCCTGTCTTAGGCTTTTCTTGATGAGAAACGACAAGTTGTACCAAATTTGCATAGCAGTCTCTGCATCAGTAAGAGCACTGTAAGAAAAAAAGCATCAGTAAGAGCACCTTAAAAGTTCGGTTGCAGCAAATAATATAATTAAAAAAAAAAAAAAAAAAAATTGAGGCTGCATTTCATTTCCAGAATGAGTTTGGGCACGGTCACAACACAGCACCACTGTCTGGTGCAAGAAAGCTGCCAGGTTGAGTCAACATTTGAACCTACATTCCTTCAACATGGTTATGAATAGAAGTGCAGCCCTGGACTGGAAAAGAAGGCCCTGAAAAACACACATGTGAAAGAGTAATTGTTGTTATTGCTGTGAAGAACACAGGCCTGGAAAAGGCATCCTGCGTCATTGTGTCCAGTCCCCCGCTGTCTTAGGCAACCACAACATATAATCCTTTTCATAAATTTATCAAGTTCCATCTTAAACCCAAATAGGTTTCCTGCCCCCAATGGGAAGGCTGTTCCCAAGCTTCACTGTGCTGAGGGTTGGAAATATTCTTCTAATTTCCAGCTTACATTTATTCATGGCCAATTCAGACCCATTTGTTCTTGTGCCAACATTGTTCTGTAGCGTAAATAGCTTCTCTCCCTCTCTTCTCTTGTGTTTACCACCCCAATGAACTTATAGAGAGCAGGCTGTCCCTTTGGCCTCTTACTGTCATGTCATCTTGTTTGTACATGAGCTGCAATCCCCCCAAACAATGCACGGGCTTTTGGTTTAGGAAGGATAGCTGCAAATAAAAGCAGCACTCTGCCTTGCTGCCTGGGATGGGCAAAATCTGTCACTGGGTGTCAGGCGATCAGCAGAGCCCTCTGGAGCAAAAACTCACAGCTAAGAGCGCCCCAGAGAAAACAGAAGCATGAAGACCAGTCATAATAGTTCAACACATTTCTCCAATTATCCCTTACTATTTCTGAGTATGAAAGAACAACTGTTAATTACAAAACAGATATAGAGGTCCACAGTGACTAGGCAGGGAAAATTTATCATAAGCAACTGGGCTAAACAAATATTTTCAGCAATGTCAGTGTGCCTGTGGAGGAAGAAAATGTGGCCGCACTTTTAGGTATAATGGGAGTAACTGGCTGGAGAGCCTATCTGAGCCAAACATTTCTCTGGCTAAGGCTCATCTGTGCATTTACCTTAGCTGCTTTGCAGCTGTTGACTTCCAGAAGGCAGGTTCTAAGTTTTTGGGGTTTTTTTTTGACAGACCCTGGTTTCAATATTGAAAGACTAACCATATTCCTTAACATGTGCCAGAGCAACTGAAAAAGGTTCTGGACCTCTTGTGTTTCTAGTTTGTGTGTTTTTTCACATGCTTCCGTGAGTAGGGTAGGAAGTCTCAGACTATCATAAATGTAATTTTCTCAAGGAGCAAAATTCAAATGGTGGTGTGCCTTTTAAAGGATGCAGTTTTATCCAAATTTATATTATGTTATGTTATGTTATGTTATGTTATGTTATGTTATGTTATGTTATGTTATGTTATGTTATGTTATGTTATGTTATGTTATGTTATGTTATGTTATGTTATATTATATTATATATTAGTGGTAGAATAGTTAGGAATGGTAGAATCTTCTGGAAGGGCTTCATAGCTTGAAGACTGATGACCTTATAATTTAATTCTTGCTAGTATGACTACAGTTGCTGTTATATTAATAGGTGTTTAGCTCTCTTTCAGCTTCAGTAAAATATCAGTTTGTTAAGAGGGCTTTCTGCTTTCCAATATACTCATAAAGGTCAGAAAATTCATCCATGTGTTTTTTTAAAAGCTATCTTTGAGCTAGACACAGATACTTACATGCTGCTTGGGGTGGGGAGTGTGGAAAAGGAAAGAAAGAAAATGAAAGAAGAAGAAAAAAAGGAAAGGAGGAGAGGAGAGGAGAGGAGAGGAGAGGAGAGGAGAGGAGAGGAGAGGAGAGGAGAGGAGAGGAGAGGAGAGGAGAGGAGAGGAGAGGAGAGGAGAGGAGAGGAGAGGAGAGGAGAGGAGAGGAGAGGAGAGGAGAGGAGAGGAGAGGAGAGGAGAGGAGAGGAGAGGAGAGGAGAGGAGAGGGAAAAGGAGAGGGAAAAGGAAAGGGAAAAGAAAAGGGAAAGGGAAAAGAAAAGGAATAGAAAAGAGGCTTAGTTTCCCAAAATCCTAAAGACTGAGACCCAAATGCAAGATAAAAGGACAGGTTCAAACACAATCTTCATTAAAATGAAGAGAATTACAGCACAAAGCAGTTCCTGCCCTACTACCTAAAAGTACCATTTTGTCCTGTTGCAAAAAGCTTGGTTTCATACACAAAAGAGAAGGGCTTCTAGCATGTCATTTCCTGGAAATCCCTAATTTGTAAATCTGCGTAGCAATGCTAGGGCCAAAATGGAGAAGTGGATTCCTTGGGTAACATCTATCCATAATGTTGTCTTTCCGTGTGTAACACTGCCACATGTGTTTGAAGAGCTGATGGGCTGCACAGTTGTGCAGCATCCATCTCAGTGATGTCATGGAGATCCTACACCCACACCAGGCACCCTCACCCATCGCCAGGGCACCCAGCACCAGCGCAGTCCCTGCAGACAGAGCTGGAAGAATAGAAGATTTGGTTATCTTCTCCCAAGTTGTAGCCATCACCTGCTCATGTTTTGGAGGCAAATGGATCTACAGAGTTTCTCTTTCCCAAGGTAACGTTTGGCATAGGTATCATACCTGCCACAAAGGCTGAAATGAAGGGACCTATCTTGGTGTGAGTGCAGAGGGAGAAGGAAGATGGACCTAACTCCACCCCCAGCAAACTCCTGATGTTTCATGGTTTTAGCTGAAAAAGATCTGCTATTGTCCTTGACACGTGATAAGACTAGACTTCAGCTCATGTGTATCTCAACAAGACAGATTTGGCAGTGAGAGCTAGTATTGGGCTTCTTAACAAAATTAAGCAGTCCGGGTGCAGCGGATGAGACTGCTCCCTTGAATCATCTCACTGTGACTCTGACTTCCTCTCACAGCAGGCTGGAGGGAGGCCAGTGGTTCATCAAGGTGCCTTGGGACAGGAAGAACATTAGGAGAGACAGAGGGGATTTATCCACCCTGTTGGAAATTAGTCCCTCAGTGATCAATGCTGATTTGCTTCTTCTCTGGATAGTCTTTCCCGGCTTCATGGATAGATGCTGGTAGTGTGGGGAATAACAAAAGCATTCACTAGCTGCATCTGGTGCAGGGAAAGCTTTCCAGAGATGATTAGTTTAAACATCCTAGAGAGACATAATAAAAGGGGAATCATTATTACAGTGTGTGTGGTTTAGGAGATCCATTACTGTAGTGTCTTGGCATTATTACATAATTTAAAATAATAGAAACAATTATCTTTCAAGATAAAGGAGTCTTTGAAGATGCTGAGTTATATGTCACTGCCTATGTATTTGTTAGGCCAGAAGCACCCTGGCACGGCCATTAGAAGCTGAGTAAAATACAAGTTCAAGAGGTAAATCTTGTGCAGCAATAGGAAAGCTGCAAGATTCAGGTTCCACATTATCCACAGCAGAAGTGACTCCTACATCTCAGAGATCACAACCAGTGTCACCATGCTGCTATACAGTTCAGACTTAGCCTGTTCTTCCTCAGCTTTGCATTTCTGTGTAGAGCAGGGAAGTTAAGAATAGCAGGGGTGGGTTTTGTCCACAACAGATGTCGTTTTCTTGCACAGCCACCCCATTAAGGATGTATCTGTGGATGCACTGGGACACAAAGAACAAATGGAGATTCTCAAAGTTGTTACTATGTCCCAAAAATCTGAAGCTGGAAAATTTCTTCCACAAACTACTTGAATGGTTTAGAACTCATTTTTTGTGACCCTTGTAGCAGATCTCAGATGGCAGCAGGGAAGTCTGAAAGGAAACCGGTGGGTTCTGTGAGGTATCTTGAATTGTAATTATTGTGGCACAAGATAATTGACTGATGGATATTTATGTGAGTGACTTGGATCTGAGTACGGGGACTTTTTCCACTCCCACCTTTCTTTTTTCCTATATCATTGAGTTGCTGTATGACTAGCATAATACTGTAGGTATTGGAGGCTGCAGGATTTCTGAATACAGAATGCTCTTTCTGAGGCTTCGATACAGATTTAGTCGTCTAACTTCAACCCTCTGACTTTGTAAATGTCAGCTTTCACTTACTTGTCTCAAAAAATACTTGGGAAACCCAGACAATTTAAGTCTGTAATATGCCTACCAGACACTGCGTAAAAAGTGTTGCTTACATGCAAATTATTAGTGATTATGCACTATTTTGTCTATATTAAGCTGTAACAACACTGAAAATATTGTCATAGCTACGGGAGGATGTGAGAAGGCTACAAAGGCAAGTTGCCTTTATAAAATCCCATGTGTTTGGTGTAACAGTTAGTGAGGCAAATGTCCTGTTTCAGTAGAGTCACAGCACCACCAGCGTATGGAAACGACCCTCTCCCACACTCACGCAGCCTTGAAGGACAAGCATTATGGAAAGCATCCCAGTTTCAAAATGCTGGACCACTTGCATCTCTCTTGCACGCTGCAAATGCTCCTGAAGTCAATTAGTGGTTTGGTCTAAAATAAATGCTGGGTAGAGCTGTGTTTTTCATAGATAAAAGTTACACAGAGGTCTTGCTCCCTCTGTCTCTTTCTCTGTTTTCCCCAAGTATCAACATCAGCAACTATTTGTATTTGCCACACCATTATTTTAAACAGAAGTGGCCGACTTGCTCACAACCCACACACAATCAAAATCAGCACGTAGCATAAAGCTGATGTCACCTCTTACTGCTACTCATATAATGGATTTTGCACTCAGTTTGTGCACCAGTACAATTTTTGCTAGGCTAAGTTGTTCCAAAGGAAAGAAATTATTGAATCAAGGCAGTCTGAAAGATTACCAAAATTCAAAATTAAATGAAAAATACAAAGATGTCACATGAATGTTCTTATTAAAAATCTGTATCAGCTTGATTTTCAAAATCCATTTTTCTTTTCAATCTGTGGAACATCCCCCTCCAAGAGTTAAATGTTGACAAGTTCCAGGCTTCTTTTCATTTTTTCCCAAAACAATCACTTTGTCACCAAGATACATATGAGAAATTTATGCCTGTCTCTGCTTGGCATCACTGCCACCTCATGGATTAATGAATTCTGTGTCCTCTAATTCCCCCACATTATGCACCTCTGTTTTATATGAGTAGCCAAATGTATCAAGATTCATTTTAATGAATGTGAGTCATTCCCCTTATTCAGAAGGCAGGGCTGTTATGTTGTAAGTAAGCACACCATTAGCTGTGCTAAAAATAAACAGGCAATACCTGCAGGAAACCTATATAGTAAAAGTACACACTGCTAAATAACAAAAAAACAAGTGGGGAAAGAAAAAAGAGAAAAGACAAAAAAAGAAAGGGCATGGCTTGGAATGGTGTTTTTGCTGTAAGCAAAGGAAACAGGATGGATTGCACAGGGTTATCTACTGTACATTTTCTCCAGTGGACCTGAAGGTTACCATGAAATTTAAATTCCAAACATTCAATGTCAGCGAAGGTTTTGTCAATGCTGTACTATGATTAAGTTAATTTAATTGTTAGTGCTGAAAGAAAAATGAATGGATGGTTCTTTTTAACACCGGTTTTCTTCTGTGTCTTGGTTGGTGTAGAGCAACTATTTCCTGTGTGGTCTGCCGGAGGTTTCAGTGTTTGGAGATTTGAACATTTCAAGGTCAGCCTGACATTGCTTAAACAGAAAGCATGCATGGCTTAGCCATGTGGTATTTCTGTTCCATTATTTCCATGACTCTTAGTGCAATGGGAAAGGCTCTGGTTGAGTCTCAGAAACCAAGCTCATAAATCAGTAAGTCAATCAACAAGTCTGGGGAACAATATGTTCTTCTATTTTAATTTCTTTGTGGGAAATGTGTAAATAGATACTGGCAATGAAGCTGGAATATAATGGGTACTTATAAATTAAGGCATCCAATGATTTATCTTCTCTACGTGTGATGTAAAAAGAGGTTACACTTTCTGATCTGTTAAAAGACTATTTTTAAAATAATAAAACATTTTTAGTTTTCAAGGATGAGAATTACTGTCTTCTGACCCATTTAAAAAAAAAAAAACAAAACCATGGAAATTTAACACATTGAGAAGAAAATTTAAAGACTCTGAGCAGAAAATTTCTACATGACCGTATGTTATCAACTGGGAGCATTTCAAGCACCATGCGAGAGCGTGGCAGCCTGACCTTGGCCTGATCCTGTAGGCTCAACCTGTCCCTGCAGCTCCCCCACTGTAGGACCTCTGTGTGTCTCCATCCAGGTGTTTCCCCACTATAGAAGTGGATGACAAACACCAGGTTTACCGGTTTCACAGCAGTCTTCAGAGGTTAATTAGTTAATATTTGTTTGGAACTGATAAAATTAGTAATTAACCATAAAAAATGAAATCTTGAGCAAAAGAAAGGCAAAAGGTTTAAAATAATTTTGTCCCTGTCCCTTTGCTAATTGATTGTTACTAGCATTTGAATGACGAAAGTGTTCTCTGTACAACTGATCCCAAACAGCTAATTTAAGCCTCACCTACTGAAACCTTTTTAAACAAAACAAACCAGATGTATTATATGATGAAAATTCATTATGGAAACAGAATTCATTTATAAAGTTACATCATCCATTTCAGGAAAATAATGCAGAACTTGTGATTCAGGAAGCCAAACACCAACCTTACATCAAAGAGTCAACTAAATACTTACTACAAACAGCTGTCAAATGACAATTCGTAACTCAAAAATGTCCACAAAACTGCTTGCCAACCATTTTAAATACTTTTATTACTTTTTTGCTGTTGTTAAAAAGGGACATATTTCTGGATAACTTGCAAATGGGAGGAAAAAATTAACATTTGACAAAACAATTATGTGCAAACAGTAGTCTGTCCTGCCCTAAGGACCTGATTTTAGGGTGTATTTGACTAGGTAGACCATAAGTAGACTTTTCAAAAGCTTCTAAATATCTAAATGAGGTACCTATGAATTTTTTAAATCTCATTTCTCCCCGTCCAAATCTTGGCATACTTAAATGTCTTTAAATTCTGACCCCATGTTTTTGCAATGTGAAAGGCATTATCTGAAGGCTCATCTCCACCACATGAGGCAGCTGCTATTATTGTACCACAGCCACATCCCCCAGATGAGGCCAATGAGGGTAACCTGTCATGACAACATAGAGATTTGCCCATTTCAGACTGCTCCTATCTTGATCACCAGAAGACCATTAGCTTGAGAATTACCTCCCATCTTCAAATTTTTCTTTCAAACTGCAGGCTATCAGGAACAAAGATTGGAGAGAAATGACAAGGTAGGATCTCAGGTTGGAGTAAGGAAGCTTGAAGTGACAAGTATTAATCAGCTGCAACTTCAGGTATGATTTAGTACTTGAGTTTCAGTTTAAAACATGGAGCTTGTCCTTATACTTCCATAAAGATATATGATATTTCTAAAAATATGATTCTTGATGAAGCTAACTGAAGAGTAGGCCTGGTGTTCAGTCACTGATGTAAAGGCTCAATATTGGATTTTTAACTGAAGGGACGCCTTTGCAAAAATATAGAAGCCAGATGTGTTGGTGGTCACTCAAAACCTAGTTATGGAAGTGCATAATTCAATCCTACTCTAAACTGCAGCAGGTAAATGTTTGTCTGAAAATGAAGTTATGAAACAACAAGTATACTGGTAGTTTAGAAGCTGCCCACTTGTACCTGTAAAGTAAACAACAGCAAAAATAATTTGGAGTGGGATATGAGAACTGGGCTGTAACTGTTGGTGAAGAAGTGTTGCCCAAATAACCGAACAGTTCTCAGCTTCTCTTGGGAATGCAGTGATTAATTGAAACTCAGAATGAAGGGACATGAAGAAAAACACTTAACAAAATGTAAACAAAAAATATCATAAACAGCACATTGCAGAAAAATCTGGCTGGCTCTGAACCCTGCTGATAATACAAAAACTGAAACTATTGATTTAAAACAAACATTGTTCATGAGTTTCTGTATTTTTCTTAATTTGTAAGTTTTCCAGGTATTTTTCTTGAACATACATACTATGTAAAAAGCTATTAGGCTTGGAATGAACTTGATATACAAATATATGTATATATTTGTATATAAAGAGCTTTATATATATAAGCTTTATAAAATTTCACAGCACCCACCACATTGCTGGTGTTAATATGATATAAATAGGTAGGTTTCCTGGCCAAAAACAGTCCTTTCTCTGTCTTTATTGCAATGCCTTAAAAACTTAGAATGAAAATCCCAGCAAAAAATAGCATACCCGAATTTAAAAATGAACTTTTCACCTATATTTTCAGTAGCCTGGCAAATATTTCTTCCAGTGAATTAATTTGCTGCAATATTCCTGTAACACAAACACAGAGTCAGATGTAAAACCAGATGATGTAGGTTATGTTAAAAACATAGCTGAATTATTGACATCACAGCACTTGGTCAGCTACTCCATCACGTCAGAACAACAAAGGCTGGCCTCAGAGCTGCAAAAACAAGTATCTGCACAAGGTGTCTCCTTGCACTGAAATTACTTTCCTGCTGCTTTGTCAACAAAGTGGCTCACCCTAGGCAAGTCTCGCTTGCCTTTGACAGAGTTGCAAGACTCGTTCTGTACCATGAATATGATCATCGGATAGTGGGATGGATTTACGGGTTCTCAATCCTGTTCTAATCTCTTCCTACTATATCATCAACACCCTTGGTTGCAAAAATTCCCTAGTGCAACAGTGTGAGGCTGGAATTGCTTGCCAAGGAGCGTCCCCTTGCTCTCCAGCAACTTTGAGGGTGGCTTCTGGGTACCCTTCTGGAGGTAAACTGGGGTATAAGTACCATGGGTACGAGTGGCATGAGGGTCTCCACATGGCTAATTGGAAGGATGCCCTGAGCATCCCGAGCTGTCACTGTGACTTTGCCAAGGCTTTCGGACAAGACAGCAACATTGTAGATGTCTCAGATTCAACAGAGGGAGAACTGTGCAGCGTACAAATCAAAGTGCAGTTGTATAGCTGCATGCCACCAGTGGAGGACTTGAAAGGTAGAGAGAAAAAAACAATCACAGAATTTCAGTTGCCTTTCCTTATCCTGTTCTTTCTGGATTAACTTCACTACTGTCACTTCTGAAATTCGTATTTGCCAGTGGGCTTCTTGATTCTCATTCGCAGCAGGAGCTGTTGCACTGTCTGGAATCTATTAGCATAAAAGTGCTGTTTTTATTAATGCCGTTACCTTGTTGCAGTTTCTTCTGTGATTGAAGGCTTTCAAAGGTCAGCCCAAGCATATCAATGGGAGGGCGTATCAGGTGCTGTTGAAATGCGTTGAGAAGGCGTTTAACAGCTGCTCTTTAAGCTGGTCAAACAGTGAAAGAAATCCAGTATGAAACGGCTTGAAATAGAACATGAGCAGGATGCTGAATTCCGAATTATCCAGCAAAACTCCAGCTGCCTAAACAGAGCTCAAACCTCAAAGATTTCCACATTAGGAATTACACTTGAAGCCATCATGTTGGATTAAATTACAAGCTTTCACAGATCAAGCCTTTTCTACTTTTTTTTTTCTTTTTTTTTTTTTTTTTAATTTCTTGGACTGTGCCAGAGGGTCTTTAGATTCCAAATGAAATTAATTGAAGTAGGTACTCACTAATGAAAACAAACAACTTCTGGTGGCATTTTTCACAGATTTGTTTCCTCACATCCACCTACCCATATTCCTTCTGCAGATGCTCCCTGCTGAGAAGGACAAGCTGACCGCTAGTTGGAAAGCAAACCAAGACCTCTGATGCTGAAAGAGATCTGTTTTGGCTATTCTCTGTGGTATATGTTGTACTGCAAGCAAAACCAAAAGTTTGTGTTAAGTGCTTCTTCATACAAGAAGTACACCAGTGCCTCTTACGTATAGTATAAAAAGTCCATCCTAATGTCTGCACTGAAGTCAGACAGCAGTCCTTCAAAGAAAACAAGAAAAAAACACCAAAAAACAAAAAACAAACCTAAAACGTTGGCATCCTTTCTGAACTCAGGTCATGAAATAATTATAGACTTAAAATGAAACTATTCATCTTCCAGCAGTAAATCAAAGCAGGTAGGTAGATATTTTCCCAGACAAATGTACAAGAAGACTAATGAAGTCTGACAGGATGAGTAGTAGCTGTAGCTCTCTGTTTGGCAGCCCTGTGTTTGGGTTTACCAGGTCAGTAGCTGAGACAGGAGCATTTCTGAAATGGGATAGCCAGAAACACAGGCATGTAAAACCTTGAGAGGCTTAAGCTAATAAACGAAAACAGAAACTTAAGAAACTATACAACTTCCTTCTGCAGGCTATGTCATATCTATCCTGAAGTGCAATATGAATTTATGTTTATTTTTTGTCTTATATATGCAGTGCTGTTTATAGGTCAATTCTAATAAATTAATAGAAATTAATTTATTTAATTAATTAAAGTATTTCAGAAGACAATTTGAAGGCTAATCTTTAGCGGTCAGCTGCTGTGCCTATTTTTCAATGCTTAGACCTTATATAAAGTGAAGCCTCTTTAACCTGTATCAGACTATGTCCCCAAAACAATGGTCACATCTCAGAAAGTGCCAAGTTCCTGACTGGTCACCTTATACTGTTTTGTCTCCAAGTACAAGTCTGACTTTTACTAATAAAACACATAGGAAAAACAGAATAGTTGGGTTCTGTTCAGTAAGGAAGCACAAGTTTTCCCATATGTTTGGGTTTATTTTATATAAAAGTGTGTGTATATTAAACTGTTATTTTAGGATATTCGCTCTGAACTCGTTTTTGATGGTCTTAACAATGAATTGACCAACCTGATGATAAACAATTTCCTCATTACGTTTTATGTCTTAGTAGCAATAATAACAATGATAACAATCATAGTAGCACAATTGTCATATAAATTGTTAATTTGTGAATTAATCTCTTGGTAAACCTTGCTGTTCTGATTGTCCATTAGTTGACAACTAATGGCCTTGAAGTTGTAACTGTATATTTGTTCTTAATTATTAACATCTGATCTCACTAGTTATAATGATTTTATTGACAGTATCTGAATCACAAAATCAATTTACTTTTCTCAGGTAAAGATCTCATTTAATTAAAGTCAGCATTTAATAAGGGGGAAAATTAACACATTATATAGCATTTATCTGTTTCATAATTACATTAAACAGTATGCCTTCATCTCTACACATCCCTGTGGTTAGAAAAAAAATAGTAAAAAAATTGCTTTAAAAGGCTTATATTTTTGATTGCTTCACTTCATCATTTGAATAGTTGCATATATTAACAGAAAATAGCATTAGCATGAAGAGCAAGCGTAGATGTAAATCACCAAGAGAAGGCATCTCTGCAAATATGAGTAACAAGGGCCCAGCAAAGCATGGTTTTCTAATTGCTTCCTTTACATAGACACCAATGTTCACAACAAAGCATCAGTTGTTGTACTAGAAATGTCTCAGTACAGTTGGATTTCAATGAAGGTGGGCTGAAGCATATTCTGGAAGCAGTTATCAAATGAAAACATGCCAAGTAGTTGTTTTTAAATTGACTGAAGGACCTAAAAGAAATAGTAGTCCAGACAAACCAAGAAAAAGAAAAGACAGAGTGTGAATGAACCACAGTCTGCAAGACTCTCGTTAAAAGCAAAATACCATTGAAGAATATTGAAAGGAGGCTCAATAAAAGATAGGGACTGGGAAAAGAGTATAATAATAACAATAATTTCCTATGAGATAACAAGAGGACAAAAAGCAGAAGCCTGGGTGTATCTCCTTAAGTGTTGCTGGGAGTTGTTGACAGTAGCTGCTAATGAAAACTTTTAAAAAGAGGCTTGTGTTGATAAATTTGCATTTTATCCATCCTAGGAACAGTAAGCTATTGTGCACCTTGTCCTCCATGCTCTATTTAAGGAGAGAGCAAAGCAGGCATTATACATAGTGTTTCGGAATTCCTGTTGAGTAAGAGATTTAATGCCCCCGGAAGATGACAGGTACCTGATGTTACATTACCTATCATTTCTCTCCTAACCTAGCCGGATAGCCTGCTTCAAGGTAAGGATAATCCCATTTTTTACCCTTCTTCTGAGATGACGTGCCATCTCCACATGCTGCCCAGTGTTAGGGAGGAAAAAGAAGGGAGCAAATAATTTTCCCTCTGTGAAAAACATAGATGGACAAAATAAGATGATTTGCATTCATATTTTTTGCTCTAAAAGTAAAAGAATCTGGATAATAATAAAACTTGGCTGACTCATCTGATGCTTATCTTTAAAACATTTGCAATGGCATGGTGATTCCATTGGCATCCACAAACTCTGGTAATCACCAGAGATTTCAGTCTGAGATGGTGATATTTCAGAACATACCGTGCATTTCCAGCTCAGGAAATTTCCAGCATGGCCAATCTCTCTGATAAGAGATGGGAAATGTGACTACAGAAACAATAGACAGCCTAAAAATCTGATCTCACATAATATCATTGACTAGACTGCTCTGGGCTGCTCATGATCGTGTGACAGAGAGCACTGCCTAAATTTGTTGTGGGTGAGGTAAGAGCACAAAGGCGCTGAATATGGCTACATTATTTTCATACCTCCATCTTGTGATCCTAAGTAAGACCCCCAGACTTCCTTATTTGCTGGTAGACCGGACTGTAGCTTGAGATCAAACATAAACTCTGTTAAGCATATGATGTTTTTAAATGCTAATTTTCCAGTTCTAGAAGTACCCATCAGGAAAAAAAATAGTACTAAATAAAGAAAGCAAGCATGAGGCAGAGGACTAGTATATGAATATATAAGTAATACAGAGATAAATACTGCATAATGATATAATAAAGCTCCATAGTGGCTGCCTCTGAGTAACAGCAACACAGGTATATATAAAAAATACCTTTCTCCATCAGGAATTCTGGCAGTATGGTTTGTTACTAACATATTCTGCCATGAATAGGCTATACACATAATTATTTTTAGTAGCACTTGGCTTAATAATAGTGGTATACAAAGATTTTGTGCATAACATTTTATGATAAGATGCCATATAATTTAAAAGTAATGTGATGCCTTCTGCTCTTGTGTAATGAGCCTTGCTTTGAGAACAGTTGGGAAAATTGTTTCAGCATACAATATTTTACTATAAGTCTCCTACAGCTTATGAAGTCAACATGTGGTTTTGCGTGTAACATCATCCTAGCTGCAGGACTGACCAGAACAAAAGGTACCTTATTTAAGTGATAATCTTGTAGGCATTCCAGGCCTCAGTGGACAACAACAACAGAGACTTTGTGGAGAGCTTTAGGCACTGGCCCCAGAGTGGCAATTAACTTAAAGGCGGCAAAGAAAGGGAGGAAGATGAAGTCATGCCAAGGAAATAAGGTGTGGATTTTGAATCCTACATCTAAATTGCAAAGTCTAGATTCCATCATCTCATGAAAAGACTCAATCTGGATCATTTTTGTTCCCCCTGAAATATTCTGTGAGTTTCCTCTAAATAATATACAGTCCTTGCCACCTGAAAACAATTGCACACAGTTTCCCCCAAATACAATTACCTCACATGCAAGTGATTAAGGGAGACATAAGGTGCTTTATTGCCTCTCACACTAAAACAGTTCCATTTAAAGTAAATAGAAAGGTTCCTGGGTGCCTTCAGTCGCATCCAGTCTGATCACAGGGGAACACTTTCTCCTGCTGCTGCTTCTGGTGCCCAACGATAGGATGAGGGGCAATGGGCCCAGGCTGAAGCATAGGCAGTTCCATCTGAATATGAGGAAAAACTTCTTTACTTTGAGGGTGCCAGAGCACTGGAACAGGCTGCCCAGAGAAGTTGTGGAGTCTCCTTCTCTGGAGACATTCAAAACCTGCCTGGACATGATTCTGTGTGATCTGCTCTGGTGACCCTGCTTTAGCTGGTGGGTTGGACTAGGTGGTCTCCAGAGGTCCCTTCCAACCACAGCTGCTCTGCAATTCTGTGATTCCAGTGGCTCGTGCTTGTTGCTGCTACTATGCCTCAAATAAGGGAGAATAACTGAGCATTTCCCACCACTTTGTCAGTTACAAAATGCAAAGCAACAGCAGAACCTGTGAAATACAGTCTCAGGAGAACACAGGGAAAATGTGACCCTTTAAATTATATTTATTGTCCTGAGTGACATAATGATAGTTTCGTATATGCGCATTACAGCAGCAAAGGATGCTTAAATGGTTTCTTGAAGAAGCCTGCCCACATTTCACTGTCAGCAAAACACAAGGCAGCTTAAATTCAGTCACAGTCATTTGAACTTAACATTTTAAGATCAGTAAATAAAAAGCAAAAGTTGACCTGCTGCACTGGGATGTGCTACGTTCCTTAAATACCATTTGCCACATCGTGTGTACCTAAACCTTTTAGTATGTGCCCCAGCACAAACTGCCTAGTTTGCACCCCTTCCCTGGCCAAACTGTCATGACTTCTTCCCACTGGCTGGTTTCCCTCCTCCTCAATAAACAACGAACTAAAGAAGGGAGAAGTGTCTGTATCCAAAGCTGACCCCCCAAAATGAAGGTGGCACCAGGATACACAACTTGGTCTGTGATCTTGGAAGTACTTCCAGGTGCTGCATACTAAACGTACGCAGATAGTGCTCTGGCAGAAAGCCTAGATCTTGTGGTATGGAAAAACTGTAATAAGCTGTTGATAATGCATATATGGAGATTGCATATAGAAAATTTTCAAAAACTTCTGTAACTCAGCTTATTCCAGAGCATTGGACACCCCAAATGTTTTTTCTTAATTGTTCCTTCAAAACAAATCATTGTTAAATCCATACATATTTTGCATGCATCCTCAGAAGAGGAGTAGAACAAGCCCATACACAGCATTTTCAGGTTGAAAGCATCTGACAAGCATCAACTAATTATGCTATTTAGAATAAAACTAAGTGGGGCTCATCTACATAGCTATAGACAAGCTAGTTACTCTTGTCTCCCTTTCAGTCAAATGGCATCTGGGCAATATAGACACAAGAGTCTAGGGCACTGTTCATCTCACCCTAAAGCAGCCACCTAAAATAGGTCAGATGTCTATAACCCAAAAACTTCTTTTTCTCTCTACGGACTGTGAGTCTACTCTTAGCTGTAACCATAGGAAAATTTAGATATACAAACCTGACAGAATAATTCTGTGTCCTGTATCAATTATATTCAGGTCAGTTATATCCAGTTAAGAAAGCAGCAGTTTCAAGAATTTAAATGGCCTGGAGAAGGAATAAGAAATTTCAGATGTACAACAGAATATAGCCCAACAAGTATTCCTGAGCAATATGCTTCTCCTGTTAAATTCAGCAAATGGATTGAATATTTCCTGTTCTTATCATGATTATTAGTTTCTAACAGGCCTGTTTGCTCAACTCCTCAGGGGTTTTGTTTCACGTTACAAATGATGATCCAAGTCTCTTCACACCAAAATACTGATAACATTAGCTGTTTTAACTGTCCATGAAATGTGATCTGATGGTCAAAACTGATAGTCCCTATACTCTTCCAGACTAAATCATTGTCATTGTTGTATTTTGTGCCATTCGAATATCCTGTGTATCTGCTTCTTCTACAAGAAATCATGTTCATTTTTTTGGGGAAAAAAAATCTACTTACAAAGAGGAGTCATGAAGAAGCAGCTGACACGTAAGTTAGTCATACTTCCTTGTGGCTTGTCTCCTAAAGACATACATGGCCAATCTGTTCATAAAATCTACAGGCACACTGTTAACAAGGAGAGACACAAAGCCTATAGTTGTTCAACTTTTGGCCAATCTTCTCTAAGTTTCCAGGTAACAAATACAATAGGCAAAGTACTCACAGTTCAGCAATAAAGAAAAAGAACCAACCAAGAAGAGAAAGCCAGTGTCACATAACAATTTGGCAGCAGATGAGTCAGTGCACCCTGTTGGAGCTAAGGCTGCAGCCAATGCCACAACCAGCAGGAATATCAGCCATATGGGAGTCTGAGACTGGAAAGGATGGTTGCAAGTACAAACCCACCCCCACATCTCCTGAGGGAAAAGGGCAGCAAAGCATCTCACAGTTTCAAATCTCACCCGGTTTTGTGGAATATATAATTTTTTTTCAGTCTTTGTGTATGAGTGTAAAGCATTCACACAGTGTGCCCTCTATTCCCCAGGAGCATGGGAGAAAAGAATGACTGTTGAATCAGGGTGAGGGTGATGATACCTTGGCAGTGGTAGAAGCTCCTACAGCAAAGCTTAGAAGTGCTCCGTGGTCCTTTCATGCAACTTAGGGCAACCACCAGCTGTCTTAAATTACACAAAGAAGGAGGCATATGAACTAGCAGTGAGCTACTTCATTGAGCAAGAGTGATGAGCTCTCTATACTGAAAGCCTGGAGAGTTTTAAGTCTTACAGTTCTAGGCTATCACGAAATCCCCCCACAAGGAGACAATTAGTGGGCATAGCTCACTGTTTTGTTATTGTTTACATTTGGCCATAGATCAATTGATAAACAGTGTAGCACATATCTTCTATCACAATATAATTGTCCTTATGTGACAGTTTACTTCTATGCCTTTTCCTAATAGGATTACAAATGCAGAAAAAAAGTGTGATCTTGAAGGAGAAACAAGTTTGGCAGCAAGAAAAGAAGGAGATGAGTAATACTTCTGTTTCTGCTTTTCAAAAGCTTTTATTTGAAAGCTCTGTTGTGCCCAAAGTGTTGACTCACCCATGATGCTTTTCAGTATCCACATTTACCCTGAAGCACAGCAAACTTATCCACAGGAAAATGAAAGAGTTGCATTGAGGGGAAGTGAAGGGTTTATATAGTCTGTATATAGGAGTGTAGTTTGAGAAGCTTCATAGTAAATTGGCTCATTTTACAAGCAAATAATTAAAAAAGGAAAAGAAAGTGCAAATTTGCTTTCAACTCTCAGCCTGGCAAACTCAAGTTAAAACACAGAAGTCAAACTAGGTTTATTCATTCCTGCTCATGATTGCTGTTACCAAGGAGTCCTAGAGACAGATTATTTTCTCAGTTATCACTGAGCAGCTCCACTGTCTTCAGTGTGCACCTCAGGTGGTCTCTGAGCACCCCAGTTGCCACCTGTGGGTGTGCAGAGGTGTGACTAGCTCTGCTTCAGCCCCTTGGTCCCTGTTGCTCATCAGGGTTAGTAAGTTTAAAGATCAGTAAAAACTATTTTTGTCACTAAGGCCAGCAGATATAACTCTGAATGCACATGGGCAGCAAAACTGGGTAGGAACATGTCGTTTTACATCATCACTTTTCAAAGCAGAGCTACACCTTCTGAGGTCCCTTTTTTCTTAAACATATGAATAGGCTTCTGCCTTCTCCCACTCCTGCTCTGCATAATAAATCTCGATCTTCACTATGGACTGTGAGTGAAATGGCTGTTTCCACTGGGACAAAGTTATTGGAACAGTTCAGAAAATGGACAGCTATTTCTAGGAACTGTTCTGAAAATTTACTTTCAATAATTTTGGTATACTATGCATCAGTTTTGTTTCCACTGTTATTTGTTCTTAAAAATACTTTGTTGTTCGCTGTAATTAACTCACTGAAATGAATTAAGTGTTGAGATGTTTTCAAGTGTTTCAAATAAAATAGAAATAAATGTGATTAGAAGTCATTCTCAATGAGACAAATACAGAGTCCTATACTGTGGCTACAGGAGCATATAAGTGATTTGACAGAATATTTGGAAATATTTTGAAAGATCTGAATATTTTTGAAAAAATAGATCTTATTAAGCATAAAATATCACAGTGGAAATGTTAGTAAATAATGTAAAGGTCAGAAATGTGATTACTTCTGTGTCTATTTTATTTGTCCTATCAGGATTAGAGAACCCTATGACTTCAGTGATCATTCACACAGCACAAATAATGAATAATCAGAACAATCATATTATGACTAGTAAATACTCATTGACTACTTAGTAAAAAATTACTGTATCTGCAGAAAACAAAAATAACTGTGATAACAATTCACCAACCAAAAGAGGAACTGAAATTGCAAACTATGATATGAGAAATGAGTATCAATATGAGAACAAATGTTGAGACAGCATATATGAAAAAAAGGAATGGGAAAATAAGAGACCCAGATTCAGGCTACCAGGATCATGTATGTAGCAGCTACACCTGAGTCATGTCAGATGGATCTGACAACAGTTCAAATGATCCAGACAGAGTTAATAATCACAAACCTGAATTTGTTATCCATATCTGAAAGAGAATATCTAACCACTTAGACAGCAACATAACCACATTTTATCATTCATTCTGAAAGCAAAATTATAATTAATTCGCAAAAGGCAGATTTAAAGGTGGTGAAATACCCATATATAGGTCTATAGATACATGAAGGGCACTCAGAAAAGAAAATATATTCGTGCAGTACAACTAACCACTAGCAATAAAAGTCTCTCAGGAGCCGTGTGTAAATCTCCTCCTTACTGGAAGTCTAAAATAAGAGGAGAGAGGGGGGAAGCAAGTTACCTCTTTTTTCACAGCCTTTCCCAGAACACCGGATGGGACTTGAAGCTGAGGAGATAGCTGGGCCAGGAGGTGAGAATCCACACAAGGTTCAGCCTCAACTCTGAACGGTGTTGCTCAGCACTATGGAAGATACCAGGATAGCAGTGCATAGGATAGTCCTTAGCATCAACATTATTTAAGTTATTTCTAGGGAAGTGACCATCTTCTTAGGTCTTCCTAGGGAGCTTGATCCTTGAGTGTATATCTACACCACAGATCATAATCTTTCTAATCTGCTTGAGATCAAGTGTGCTTTTCAGGAGTAGCTTTCACTGTACTGTAAACTAGTCTGTATTTAGAGGTGAAACTAGGGAAAATACATGTTTTCTTTCAGTTCTGTTTCCCATGCCTATATTGGTCCTTCAATGAAGATATTGGTGAACAGCATGCAGGCATTACCCTCTTCTGGTAGACTAATACCCAGGCAAGTGAGTCTAGCCAGACAGTTGAAGACAGACTTAATAATAAAATTATTTCTATTTACATCAGCCTCTCCCACAAAAAATCAGATGACAAGCCTCAGTTTTGACAAAAAGAATAAATGTCACTCATGCACAAGAAATAATACTGTGTATTACAGTACCCTCTAGTGACTCCTGCCATAGCTGGATTTCAGCAGGTGTTTACTATATCCCAGTATAGATCCCACCATGGCAAAAGCACAACCCCCAGAGTTCTCCATGGTCACTCTTGAATGAATGGAGATCAGTCTCAAGCTTTTTTTCTTAGGTAAAGTAGCACCAAGTGTTGAGTGTTCATTCATTTCTTGTTTGCTCCAGGGTTTGACTTTCTTAAATCCAAATATCCAGCTTTTAAAATCTATATGAGCTAGCAGCTAGACACTCACTATTCTTTGATCTCATGGTGTGAGCTTCCTACAGAGCAGGAAGACGATACTTTTTCATGTCAAAATCCAGCCATATCTCAGAAGGAAACAAAAATAAGCTTTTTCTTCTCTGCCCCAGTTTTCATCACAAAACCTTTGGCCCCTGTTGCTTTCATAAGATCTTTCCTCCCTGTCTGACACATGAACTGTGTGAAATCTTTCCCAAGTGTGATTAAGCCCTTCCCATCAACCCATTCCAAAAGCCACTTTGGATTTAGTGTCCCTCAATTCAAACACTCCCTTCCCCTCCCATGGGGCTTAACTCAGGATCTGGCAAGAATTATTAATATCATCTGAATGCCTTGGCCTTGAGAGGTCATATTCAAAGGTACTGTAGCTCCCTTCTTGACCAATGTCCTACACAGCAGACTGGAAAGAAAAGGAAACTTCAGCTAGCTTTATATAATACCTGATTCCCTTACTTTTAAATACATTCCTTTGTTGTTCCAGTTTCTTGAAAGTCGTCAAAGAAATTTTCTGACTTAGATCACAGGTAACACAAAGAGATTGGTATTAACAAAGCGAAAGAGTATAATATCTGTAGGGTTCCATATGTGTTCTATATTTTCAATAGTTGCAAACTCTACCTGTAACAAGATCTAACTGCTTTGCTCTTCAAAGCTACAGACCTAACACTTTGAAATAGTTGCCTTTTAGCTAATCCAGCATAAAGCCAGCCTCAGTTTGAGCAAGGGATGTTTTGAGGGGCGAGGGTGAAGAGGAGCTTTTGGGAGGGAGTTTCAGGCTTCCTTCAGAAACTTTGTGGCTCATGGCTGAACAGTTGTTTGCACAGGCGTAGTTGGAAAAATCTGCCAAACAGGCTGTAGGAGAAGCATAAATGCTGCTTGAATGGATTTATGGATGGATACCTGAGGGGTCAGCATTACATGATGTGGTACTGAGTTATTTTAATCATTTGCTCTGTCCATTTATGCTTTTGGTCCCATTCCCAGAATGGCTGAGTCACCTTCATGAACTTACAGCAGAGAAGGACAGTGGCTGCGAAGGGAACAGGATGCTAAGATTTGAGCTAGGTCTGATGGTGGTGTGTCCCCACCATTCCCAGAACCAGTGGGAATAATTGTGACTGACCTGGTTTATTTAACACTGCAAGCTGCCCTGCAAACAGGTCTGCAGATCACAAGTCCATCATCTCCAAATTCTCCAGAGCCCCAAAGTTCAGCTGCATAAGCTGTTCTGAATTTGGGCTTAGGGATGAGCAAATGGCAGCATGACAAGCAGGTATCGTGCCTCCACCTTGATACTAAGCAAATTGAGTAGTGAAATAATTCACTGTAATTCAGCCTAGCAATTCAAAATACCACACACTCTTGATTCTCTGGCAAGCTACTTCATGTAGGGTATGATATATTTTTTCAGTAGTTTCAAACTGCCAAAAATGTGGTATTATTTCTCAAACAGGAAACAAATTAATGAAGGATATGAGAGGTAAATGAAAACATGTCACAGAATGAAAACATAGTTCAAAAGCTCTTAATAAATTAAAAGTTACAAAAAGCAATTTACAGAGTGTTTTATGTATGTCACTACGATGAGGTTTTATTGGTGTGATATCATAATTTGGCTGTCTCTGATCCCTTTCTCTTGGCAGCTCTAGCTCCAAAGACATTATGCACCGATCATGCCAGCTCAGAAAGCTGAACACCAGAGGTCTGCTTTATTTGGGCAGTAATCAACAGGACTTGTAGGCTTACCTCAGGGCTTCCACATCAATTCTCCAAGCGCCAGATCTTGGGGTCTTTTTTACTTGACTTCAGTAATCATTTTTGTGCAGAAAAACTGAGTGAAGTCATCAGGATTCACTGTCCAAATTGCATGGCTTTTAGTTGTTTTCCCAATTTCACATATAATTATCTGTGTTTACAAATGTATTCAGATTTTACTTTGAACTTTCTCTCTTTCTCCTGGCCTTAAAGAGAAACAAATTCCTAAACATGTTTGTACTTGCAAATTCATAGATTTACAAACTTCATGCCACTTTAATCCCTATTAAACTAATCTGAAGTCATGTCAGGCCAACTATTCACAGTAAAATGGATTAGACAAGCTAGTTGATCAGATATAGAAATGACTCTTGGTGCTTTTCCTGTCTATCCTCCATGCATTTAGAGTGCTATTTTCATACAAATAATTTTGTTCTCTTTAATTCCTTTGTGATTAAGCTAATTCACAAATAACATTGGTTCTTAGAGAATCATTAGTGTAAAGCAGAGCAGACAATGCTTTTAATTAGGGCTTTTCATACCTCCTCTATCCATTTGGTAACAAAATTACTACTGTATTAATTGATGAGTTATTTTAATTTACACAGCAATAAGTGCTGTTACACAGTGGCCATAAAACATCTTTGTTAAATATTTTTTAAAGTACAACTGATATTTATTTCCTGGAGAAGTGGAAGATGTTTTGTTTAAAGCTTTGTGATATATGTGCTGTAGCTCCTGGCAGTCCTTCTCACCAGAACATGAGAGACCTCCAAGTGAATTTTAAGGAACTTAACACATATTTCAACTTTATTTTTATTTCTGCTACAGACTTTTGTATTACTAAGGGAATACATAGGTTCTTTGGATGTCTGAAAATTATGTATAAGACCTTGTTGTACAAAGGGAGTCTCAGGCTGCAAAAGAATGGTTATCTATGGAAAACTAAAATAAGTTCTGTCTTCCTAATTTTATTTACACTTCTGTTAGTTTTTGGCACAAAGAAACAAATTAAAATAGAACAAATAAATGTTAAGAATAATGGACTAACATTATTAGAACACACAAAATCTCTGTTCAAAGTGACTATATCAATGTGAATATATGATAAAGACATTTCTAAAGCCTTGCTTTCCACATTTAATTTTGAAAAAAATGGCCTGACTTCTCAGCTATGCTAAGTTCTTATTGAAGGACAGAAGAGGAAAGGGGGTCTAGATTGATTAATTATAAATCACCTCACTCAAATGGCCCCCTGTATTTCTTGGTGGACATAACACACTTTTGGTGAAAATACAAATCAGGAACTACTTCCTCTGCCTTTCCTCCGCAGAACAGTTGCTAGCCACCTTGCCACATTCACGTGCCTTTGCAGGAAGGCGACTGACTCACCCAGTGCACTCTGTGTCCACCCCCAACCACCTACCCCTGTCCCCAGAGATGCTCTTTCCCTCCAGCAGGATCAAGGCTTTCACACTCAGCTCACTCCCACCCTAACGTCACGCCATGGCTGGAAAATCAGTGGACGATGTTTTGTAATTCTCCTCATCAGTTAAAAGGTTTGCCACACCATCCTGGCAAGCATAAAATTGTCGGATCCTCTCTCCATAAAATTGTCAGATCCTCTCTTGCATTTGTGAGTAAGAGTGGGAAGTGAAAGAATTCAGGAGTTTTCTTCTCAGATTGCTGATACAGCCTTCATTGCCATGTCTTCAGGCTGTGCCTTGGGCCAAGAAGAGAAGGACTGAGTGAAAGCCATATGCAGGGACAGGAGTTGGACTCGATGATCCTTGTGGGTCCCTTCCAACTCAGGATATTCTATGATTCTACGAAAGTGAAAATGAGAATGAAATGTCCCAGCACAAGTTTAGAGCAAAGTGTCTAATACAAAAAAAAAAAAAAAAAAAAAAGACCAACTTTGAGCTTAAACTTGCGGCCTGCATTAAGCAAGTTTACCACACTTGATTATACCTGTTCATATCAGCAGTCTTTTCTGAATGATTCTGCAGCAACACACAAGCACAAACGAATAAGAAAACGCAAGGATTAGCGACATAATCTCCAATGGCATCTTCCATCCCATGGTAAAGCATATGGAAAAAAGAAAAGTGGTTAACATTTAGGGGAAAGAATGACATTTACTGCTGTACTATTCCATTTTCTCATTCTTCTCGATTGCTGAAGCATCAATCATTTAGAAATTCCTGAAGCCAGATATGTTTTTCCAGTTGAATGTATTTGGTTCCTTTCTCAAAAAGAGGCCAGAAGAAAAAAATATAATTTTGCCCTAAATAAAACCAACTTCACTGAGGCATTTACTTCTACAACTTACAACACTTTCACACAGAAATATCATTAAGTGAATGTCACCCATTCTGCTCATTGAACAAGTCCAACATCCCCTGGGAAGAAAAAGGGAAAATAACATGCAATCATGTGGACACAGTCTGCATCTTTGGGGGAATTTTTCAACTCTGGAATATTTGAATTTTGAAGACTTACTAATCCATTAAGATTTTGCATGTATAGCTCTGCTTTGTTTATCCTCTTCCTTTCTTTCCCATACCTTTTGTCTCTCTTAGGTGTTGCTTTATGTCTGCCACAGCATTGAAATCTTTCAGGCAGGAAATATATACATCTGAAAGTCTGGATGACAAACAGCATACAAACAGCATCACAACAGGTAAAATTGTGACAACCTGATTTACCATTTCAAGACATGAAAGGGCATTATTTTATGAGAAAGTAGACATAGGAAGGTACACTTTTAAGGAAAATGTTATTATGGTATTCAAAGTCTTAGCATTCATTAAAAAGAAAAATGTTTCCAAAAAGCTGAGTACTTGCTAACCATTTTACAGATTTTGTGTATTTGCCAAGAGAAAATTAAAAATGTAATCCCTTCCATTTCACTTGGTATTACTGGTGTAACTTGTCCTAAAGACACGAGCAAGGTGTTGGAAACATATTATCAAAAATAAGGAAGAGTCAGATTTAACTGTTCTCAAGTATATAAATGGCAATACTACCCAGCATCTCCAATTCATTGCATTTGGCAAGACTTTATTAGACTTATACCAAGTATAGAATGTGCCATGAATATGTCTTGTTATTGTCAAGGTGAGCTCTGCACTGAGCCTTCATGAAAGTTTTAACCCAAACAATGGTAATCAACAGAGATAGTGACAAATGGGAAGGAAGTGGGGAAGAATAGTGACATTTGGTACTGAACCATATGTGCGTGGTTTGAAAGACATGACTGAATTGTTTTTGGTGCTCTATTATTCTGACATTTAGAATGAGGCAAGTTTCCATTTCCATTAATGTACTGCCAACTCAAAGGGGAACTGTCGCAAATTTGAGACTAAAGAAAGCTGTTCCTCAAACTTCTCTTGAGCATAATCAATGCCCTCGCTAAGCAACAGAGTAGAATTGAAATTATTATTATGCTTTCTGCTTGCTGAATACAAGAACAGGTTTCATACCTTATGATGATATGGCATAAGCTGCTTTGACAAAAGATCATGAATTTATATGTGTATGGAGAGCAACCAGTGCAAAGGAACTCTGTTGATCAATATATTCTGATGGCTGATCTGGCAAATACAGACGCTGCCAAAGTGATCCAGCCTCAGATGAAAGATATTCAGGTGAAAGAACCTCAAAGCCTGAAATATTTTCAAATTGTAGTTAAAATCAAAAACTGTTTGGAGGAAAAGTACAATGATCACCAGTTTCCTTTTTTTCTTTCTTTTTTTTCTTTTTAAAGTCACTGCTTATCTTTACCAAAATATTAAAAACAAAGAGGGAGAGAGAAGAGAGAGGAGAAAGGCTGAAGGTAGCACAAGGTGATTCAGGACCTGACAAAGAAGCTCTGAACTCACAGATTTGTCCCTCTTTGAAACAGCTCCAGGATGCTGAAATTTCCAGCAGAAAGCAGCTATTTAGCTGCTTTACGAACTTGAATTCAAAGGACTCTCCTGTCTTTGTGTGATGACAGATGAGCACAGTGCTATGGACATCACTCACAGATCGAAACTGAAGGGATGTTTTTTCTCAAAATCATTGATGCAAGTTTTCCTTACTAATGAACATTTCCCTCTTGTGACCACTTAATCTCTGAAGCTGTGGTGGTAGTGTCTCAATTTTGTTCTCTCTAGGAGGCAGTGATTGTTATTCAGCAATGGAAAAAATCAGGCCATGTATCAGCTCATTGCTGTAGTGATTGCATGTAAAGTTATTCTTATTTGTTTGGGGTTTTTTGGTGGGGTTTTGTTGTTTTGTTGTTGGATGTGGGTTTTTTGGTCTTTTTTTTTTTTTTTTCCTTTTAATGTGGCAGCAGTTTAAGAAAATCTCCAGGTAATGAGTCCCCATTTTTATGTAATTCTCTTTCTGCAGCAGACATGGGGCTCAGTGTTTACCATTTCACCTGGGACTAGCAGAAGAGCAGAAGCCTGCACCCTGTCATCCCCCTGCAGAATGCTGAATCACAACCCTGGGCTGATCCCTCTTCCCAGCTCCACTTGCCGCTCATTCCTGGAACACTCCTCAGACCCCACGGAAATTCATTTCCTTGCATGATTCACAAATTCCTTTATAACCATATAGGGCCTTGGTGCCATTATATGCATTTTTTCCTTTTTAATTTGGGCCAACTTCCTCATTTTTTATCAACTTGAATCTTGCAGTCCCTGTTGTGGTATTTTTCCATTTTACTAGCATTGAAAAGATAAGGAAATATATATGAGTGAACACATTATGTATGTAGCTTGATTTTATAGAAATGAATTTATTGCTAGAAAAGGTGCCAGAACTGGCAATCATGCCATCTGAAGCCCTTCATTCCCCCTCAGAGTAAGCAATATAAAGATTAAATGCTCTGTAATAATGAAGTGCAAGCTCCCTCTAAACACCTCTCAATTTGGTCTCAATATTAGGCCTTTGATGAAGAAAGAGATCACACCATGAGTAAGAGCTAAGAATAACTGGTAGGAATGCCAAGGGAGAAAGGCACATTTTGAGTACAAATCACAGAATTTGCCTTACAAAGAATACAAGCCCAAGCCCTAGAAGTGCTGGAGATCTGTGAACTGAAGGTTGAATTCATCTTTCTTCAAACATTGGGTAAAATACACATAATGACTAAAACAATCTCACGTGAGATGGGGAAATAAACAAAATGTAAAAAGCTGAAAGAAAAAATGGACGGTCTACTGGTCTGTCTGCGATGTTTGCTGACGAAAGTGCTACCTCAGATAATGATGCCTTCTGAAGAAAAAGGCTGAAACTCCCATGCCATTTGACATTAAAGGTCAACAAACCATCTTTCTTGTACTCATCATTCTGCTTTGCATTTCACTTGCTGCCATTTGGTCCCCAGAAACCACCCACTGAACATTTGCCTTTGAAGCACTCCACCTTCTCCTGTGTGGCATGAGTGACTTCTTGGGTCTCTCTCAATTCTCCACAGACAGCTTCTGAAATCTGCAAGTTCTTTTTTTTTGGTGTCTGTGTGTCTGTGTGTCTGTGTGTCTGTGTGTCTGTGTGTCTGTGTGTGTAGAACTGCTGCAACATTTTATGTTCAAGCCAGCAACCTTGGAGGGAAAGGACTGCAGTTCTAATAGCAAACACAACAATGATGGACAAATGCTCAGAGTACGGCAAATCTGCATTCAACCCATTTCACACTCAGAGGAGATACTTTATACCCTGTAGACACTCATTACCTCAGACTTTCTTTAGGTAGGCTTTTTTTCTTTTTTTAATATATTTGATTCACAATGTACAAAACACTGGAGAATTATGCAGGATTACAGTTTATTGCAGCTCACAGCACAGTCTTGGACTCTCTGGAAAGTTTTCTCAGTCACCTAAGATCAGTCACTGCTTTTTGTGAAGGTCACTGTATTTTATATTCAGTGTTTCTATTAGACTCCCAGTCAAACAGTTTTCTTGCATCTGGCTGGCAGTTAGGATTGCATTATTTGATAAATCACTCATAAATCCTTTCTGTTATGTTTGTGGTCCCTTTCAAGCAAGAGAACATTCATCGCTGAATTCAGGGTTATAAAGATCAGAAATTCCACAAGAAAAAAATAACATGAACGTTATACTGCCATTCTTAGGGATATAGCTGCTAAACATTTCTTTAATGGATTCTAGTGGAAATCATTTTTTATTTTTTAAAAGAAAGTCCATTCTGCCTACTGTGCCTACTGTCTGGGTTATCATTTGAGATAGTTTGTAGACCATGATAACTTCAATATAGTTTGGATGAATTCATGGCACTGAATATTCATATGGCATATGATACAGACACTGAACCCAATTTAGTAAATGAATACTTGTAATTTCACCAAAGCCCCTCTGAGAGATTATTATGCAGATTTATGAAGGAATATTGCTGAAGCAATTCTTGGCTGTGTTTTCAGTCACTGAGGACTTAAAGTATGTAAACCTAAAATAATTTCAAGCTTATTTACTGTCACTGCTTTAATCTTCTGAACTTTTCTGACATTATTTCTCTCACTGATTTGTATTAAGTATCCCCTCCCCGTCCTTGGCCTTGAGCAAAGAGCCAGCGTCACAACACCTACAAGTGTTGCCAAGTTACTCCCAACAATATCCTTGCTGCCATAATGCCAGAAATCTGTTCTAATCCTGCTGCGGCAAAATTTCATTACAGGCAGGGGGATGTATGGACATGGGCATGTGGGTAGTATCACTGACCTGGAAATACAGAGACCAATACACAATCAGATTGCGAGCAGACTCCCGCAGCTCTTCTGTGTGATGAAGATTACCTCACTATTTTGGGACCATCCACCTCGTAAAAGAAAGAATGATCAGGCATGAATGAACAATGGAGATACTTGACCCAATAGTATATTACAGTCCTTTAAAATTCAGTAGGTGTGCTGTAAGTTGTTCTCCAAGTTGCCAATTTTACAAGAAGCATCTTTTTTTCAAGTGTCACAAACACACGTATTTCTGCAGCACCCTCCAAGACCCACTGTATCACCTTCAACTTTATTCCTTTGGGTGTCAGAAAGAAAACGTATAGCTACCTGCTAAATGTCTCTTAAAATAACATCTGGCATTAAAATAACATTCTCCATCATTGCTACCAAAAATAATAATTAAGGAAATAGATCAGTATCCCTCCCTGTAGCCAGTGCTACCTCTCCTGCCCCACTCATTAAGGGAATTACTCACTGCTGGACTACCTCAGTTTGCAAATGGGCATAGAGCCAGATCCTGAATCCTTATTCATCATTCATCATTCATCATGCATCATTCATTCCGCAGCCACAGGAATCCTAGCTTACATGAGATGATATGGGTAAAGTCTTTATGATGTGGCCCACAGTCTTCAGGAGGCGACAGCAATAGTTAGTGTGCTGTAAATATCATGCTTCTTCTCAGTTACATTTCTTGGTATACAATATAGTAACATATGCTACATGGAAGTGAATCGTAAAGGCCAACTTCTGCTCTTGGATTCAGATCTCCTTGACTTGCAGAGCAAGGGAGCCTGGTGACACCTGCAAGCAGTAAGTAACCATGGCAAAGACTCCATGGGGGAGCTGAGGGAAAGATCGGCAGAGAGTTTCTGGAGGTTTCTTGTGCTTCATGTAAATTGTCACACTGTGGCTTCTTTTAGCCATGTTTTGTGTGGTGAGCATGCACATGGACATCTTGAAGTCCTTTTATAAATCATTATAGAGTAGAATAAGGCAAGTGAAGCCTTCAAATCAAGAGGCTAGAAAATCTGTGTGCCAGAAAGACATAGCAATAAAACAAAAGAGATGGAGATAGATGATGATGGGAAAGACCAATAGAGGTAGTGCAAAGCACTTATATTTATTTCTTAAAAAAAAAAAAAAAAACAAAACAAAACACAACAACAACAGTTTATGAATTTATTTCAAAATGTTATCTTGTTTCATTCTTCTCCATTTTTCTTTGCATTTCTTATTTTTTCCTGGATTCCTTTTCTGTCTTCATTCCCTGATCCTCTGTCTTTTTCTTCCTGTTACACTGTTCTTGATCGCCTGTCAAGTTAGATTTGGGAAGAAGGAACTATCTTCGAAAATGTCAAAGAGTAACTGTGAAAAGACACATATTTGCACACTCTACAGGAAATGTGTTCAACTCTACACAGATAGAATCTAAGATACTGAGGTACAAAAAAGTAATTAAAAAAATCCTCCTCCTTTCTGCTCTGCAATCACTGAACTATCACTACCACAAGTAAAGCATGAGATGGTTGAAATTTAAGGATGGATCCAACTGCTCAGCATTGTATGAATGAAAATAATGAAAGCCAAGTCACAATTTTTGGAGAGTGAGTCATGGCTGCAATGGACTTTACTAGACCAATAAATTTCACATTTTCTCACTGTCAGGAAATTCCACTTCACTTGCTGCAACCCTTCAATAGGACCAATAAGCATTGCAAGGGTTGAAAGGTTAGAGAGGAGCTTTCCTCAGGTGCTGCTGGGCCTTTATCATCTTCTAGACAGAATCAGTCAAAGTCCTGTGAACTGCAAACAAGCGACACTACGGTTAACATCTCATTGCAAGGAGCTGATGATTTTGTTCTGTAAAACACCACCCCAATCTTCTCTCGGGAGCCCATTCCAATACCCATCTTTGATAAAAATACAAGGTTTGCAACATCTGAAGGTAGAGCTGACTGTGTCTCACTCACAACCCGCCTGGCTTGAGGATCACATGATTTGTGGGTGCTAATAAGCAGGAGTTTGAGGTGATTCTCTCAGTAAGTTCATTGCCTTGACTCCAGCTGCTAGCTATGAGGACAGACACCATTTTGGAACATTTAGAAAGCTGGGCATGGTGGGCAGAGTCTGGGAAGACAGAGGTTTTTCAAAAGCATGTGAAGAATTTCAGAACTCCGATATAATTCCTCTACATTTGTAATGCAGCACTTTCATGAAGTGTGGTCAAACATTTAAAATATAGCAATCCCAAGCAACAATGAGAAGATTGCATTTATTTACAGTAAAGCTCATGCCTTAGGGATGCCAGCCTTCTAACTCCTGCTACAACCTGTTTTCCAGCTGCTCTTCAAATGGACCATGGATATTTTTGTCAATGTCTTCTCCTCTAGAAATTTACAGAAGGAATTATTAAGCTTATACACTGGCTGAATTTGTGGGAGATATTCATTTCACAGGACGTTATTCTTGGCTCACAACACCAAGCTACGTTGGAGTTGCAACAGTCCACACAGTTGTAAGCCAATGCTCAGCTCCATCCATCATCTTACAGCAAGTCAAATAGCTTCCCTGTGTGTGGTTTCCGACCTGAGCCAGCTCTGAACTAGGGGAGAGGCCTGGTGGATGCTGTCTATAGCCAACCACCCATGCCAGCCATGTGTCCCAGCTAACGTGCTTAGAACACAAGGCCTAGCCAAAGTTCTTCTGATTACTAGGCAGACCGGTGAACTCCAGCTCTGGAGCTGGTTCTTGCTTTAGCAAAGACTAAAGGAAAAGTGTTGGTAATGTTCTGAAAGTGAAAGCTCCATTTTTGTTTGAATATGCACACAATAGGAGGCGATGAAGGAGGAAATTCCAGCTACAGTACATTTACAGTAAGTACGAAATTGGTCTGCCCCCAGTAACTCATCCAGCTCATTAAATTAAACCCCGCAAGCTGTCATGCACAGGGAGTGAAGAAATTAGAGAAAAAGAAAACACAAGAGCATCCAAAGTCTACTTTCCTTCCACCATTCATTTCTATACAGTGATCATTTTATGATCTCCTTAATTTCCGAGTTCGTTTTTCTACCAATACAGAACAAACCTTTTGCTCTTCATTGAGGTCAATCTTAAAGCTCTACTGTATTGTCTGGCATGAAGCGTGTATACCCAAAGTATGTATTGTTTCAGGTAGTTTCAGTAATGACAAACCATAGAATATTAGCTGTACTTTTAATTTGAACAGGGTGCTTCTGTAATGAAGACAGAAGCTTCAATATACCACAGCAGTTTTGTATCTAACAAGTAGCTTCTTTCTAAAAACAAACAAACAAACAAAAACAACAACAACAAAAAACTCTTTGAGAATTGAAAAACAAGTCTTACATACGTAAAATCTGTTACTATGGATTTCTTGGCAGTGTTTGTAATAAAAATGTAGTTTTCCTTTTGCCCAAAGGACAAAAAAAGGAAAAAATTGCATGCAAACATACTTCTAGATAGAAAAGGTGCAGTCACAGCCTTGCCTGGGTCATACAATACCCACTGAGATCTGTTGTAACTGAGGTTTTTACAGACCCTCTCCTTCTGTTTGTAAAAAATCTTTCTCAGACAAATAATGTGCTTTCTAGCGGAAACTCTCAAGGCTCTAGAACATGCAAGCCTAACGCTCACTCCTCTCCATGAAAACTTTAGTGTGGAAAAAAAATCAGTTAATTAAAAATTTATGAAAAGTGGAAATAGTAATGTGAATACAGCTGCAGGAAATTCATTTTATAATCTGAATAGCTTCTCAAGATTTTTTTAATAATAACCACCTAGTTTTAATGGGGACATTTTCATATTGCTCATTCTATATTCCTGAATAACCATCTGATACTTTGTTCGAAGTACTTGCGATATCATTTAAATGAAGCAAACCCCTTCATTTTCTTTATTTTCCATCTCAACAAGATTTGCCTTTTTTGACTCTGAAAAGCCTGTACACTTCTGCTAGTCAATCCTCTCAAAATGCTGTGTGAAGATGTTCAGTAAATCCCAAATACACCTTACTATCCCACTAACGCCATCCATCATTGGTTGCTCTCCAATATCAATCTTCTCCTGTCTCTATTTGCACTTGGTACCAGAAGGAGCTTCGAGAAGGTGACCCGCACGACTCCTATCTTAAGCTATCTGCTGTGGTCTCTGAAGTGATTCATGATCATATCAAATCTATCTCCCCAGTGCTGTTTTGTCCTTAAGGCTTCGGCAATTGCAGAGACTGACTAGAGACTCCAATCAACCATCTGCTGTCTGCCAACTGTGGTGTCTAGTCAGGTTATGCTGAATGCAAAGAGAAATGTGTTTTGTATTTGGATGGTTAATATGCTCATCTCTTCCCATAGTCCAAACAGAATATTAAGCAGTTGCAACTCTAAATGACTGGGATGGTAGCAGAAGAAAACCTTAGTTTTAGAAAGAATATTTAAAGTCAGCTTTAATGCTTGTCTGAATGGGAGTGCTAGTACTAATATAGTGTACACAGCAGCTTTCTACTGGCAAAGAAGGGATTTAATCAGTGACAGGACTTTTTCCATCAGTTCTTTCTAGCATTTTATTTCTAGCTGGTTTCCTTCTACCATGACAAGTTTTATCAAAGGCTTGCACAATCACAGCAGCCAAGTGCCTGAAGTGGCCATTTCAGGAATTATTTTTCAAAGGTGGCAACTCTATCTGCCTTGGTTCTGTGTGCTTGTAGACAGAAGGCACTAAGGGCACGTCCTTCATGGTATTTTGGCACCTCAGTGTCCCATCCTTGAACACCAGAAGCAGTCACTGTGTCCTTGAGCTGCAATTCTAATAATAGCACTTGCTTCTGAGTTATGTGCATCAGCTGTTCACTGGCTGATTTGATTGGTAATATTGCCCGTGGGCTTGAAACTGGCCAGGAGAGTGCTGTGGGATTTTCATCATTTTCACTGATTGCAATACAAACTGTAAACTGGTATTATAGTCATTCTTTTGTTTTTACAAACTACAAGAGCAGACACAGGGCAGCTACCTTGCAGGAGACAGCAGGTTAGCCATGGCCTCAGTTGATTGAAGCCAGAGGGAAAGCCAGGCTGGCCACAGCAGTGCTGAGCGGCCTGTGTGGGATGATGATGTCAGTGGAGATGCATCATCACCCATGCCCCCAACCATCCCTTTTCCCTGGGGACAACAGAGTGGCATGGGACCTGCTGGCTCTGGAGGGATTTCGTAGAATCACAGAATCATAGAATTATTTTGATTGGAAACAACCTTCAAGACCAAGTCCAAGTGTTAACCTAACACTGTCAAGTCCACTGCTAAACTATGTCCCTAAGAACCTCATTTATGTGTCTTTAAAACACCTCCAGGTATGGTGACGCCACCAGTTCCCTGGGCAGCCTGTTCCAATGTCTGACAACCTTTTCTGTAAATAATTTTTTTTCCTAATATCCAATACAAACTTTCCCTGGAGCAATTTGAGGCCATTTCCTCTTGCCCTACCACTTGCCCAAGCAGTGAGAAGAGACCAACACCCTCCATTTTACAACCTCCTTTCAGGTAGTTGTAGACACTGATAAGGTCTCCCCTCAGCCTCCTTTTCTCCAGGCTAAACAGCCCCAGTTCCCTCAGCCGCTCCTTATGAGACTTGTGCTCCAGACAGCCCAGCCTTAAAATACTGACTCAAATTGCTACAGAGCAAGACATTGAGTTTGCAGCTCCCAAGCCCCAGGGAAGCACCTCCTGTACTTGCCTGCTCTCCCCTCTGCCTCCCTCTCTGCCCCTGGCTGAGATCTGAAATTTCATCCAACACCTGACAAGCCTTCCCAATCAGAGTGCTCTTGAAGCTGTGAGCTGCTGGCCTGAGATTTGCTCTGAAAAATGTGCTTTCCCTGGATTACTATACAATTACCTGGCCAGTCCTACCCAGCTTTAAGTCCACAATTAAAGCTTAGAATTCTGCTTATATCTGTCCTTCAGAATGTATTATCTAGTTTTACCTTCTACATCAGGGTAAATCAAGAGTACTTCTGCCTGTCAGAAGAAATGTAGACCAGTGGAGGCATAAATGGAACAACAATAAAGAATTTATCATCAAAATACAGAGAGAAAACAAAAAGAAGTTTGCTGTTCCATTTGGTATCATACAAATTCTCCTTTAGGGTAAATGGATATGGACAGAGGCTGAAGTTTTGGTTTGATTGTTATTTTGCTGCTCAGTTTGCCTGCCTTTTTTAAAGAAAAATGCCCTCAGTGAAGTCTAGCTAGAAAACAAAAGTGAACTATGATTTTTAAGCTAGGACAGAAAATCATAAGAAAACAAGCTCTTCGCTTCCGAGAGCAAGCTCCTCAACACAGGCATGTTGAGACCAGCTTATCAGACCTCTTCATTTGATATATTTTAACCAAGGCTATCCATGTGTCGCACACTTCCAGAGCACAGATTTGTCCAAAAGTAAACCCACAAACAACTACAACAGTAATAATAAATCCTAGGGAGGCAGTTCAGACTATATTTACTATATAACATCTGCACCAAGCCCTGAGAAACATTATGTTCCACATTCCCTGTCTGTATTAAGGAGAGCTTTTCTGATGTGTAAACCATCATTTATCTTGTCTTTGATTCCCTCCATATGACCTTTTTCAGAGTATGGCAGTATAACATCCTCACTATGGCAAGCTCTGAGACCATCTGAGGACAGGCCTCATAAAGCCTGCCTTTAACATTAATCGATCACTTTATTATGGAAGTAAATCAAAGCAGTTAAACTCGGGTCTTCTGAGAGTTGAAGGTCAAAGAGAGAAAAACAAACTTTATTCTGGGAGGAACATCATAGACAAACTTTTTCTGCACCATCCCTTTGTTCTTTGCCTTAGAGACATGACAAAGGCACGTACCACATACTGTTTAGGGAAGTAGGGAAGCAAATAGACGTTAATATACACAAAGTGTTTGTCGATGTCTCATCACCTCCTAATCTCTCTATTCAAGCACTTTTGCAAAGTCCTTCTTTCATTTCCTGGAAAGCAGAGGCTGGAGAGAGGGGGTGATGGACAGGAGAATACAGACTCACCTTCACAGCAGCTGGGCTGGAAAGGCAGAGGAACGGAGGAACAGAGTAAGGCTCTAGCAGATCAGATCTTTATTCATCATTGCTCCACATCTTCATCTTCACTGAAGTATTTGGAGAAGTACAGAAGGACCTCCACATCTGCCTGTACAGTCTGTCTGCAGGAGCATGGGTACAGCTGTAGGTGCACAGGAACACACAAATGTTTTCAGAGAGGAAATTCAGCTTAAAGAAATCTTACAAATAACAAAATCTGCAACTTCAGTCTTCCTTCGTTCTGCAGGACTGGATAAACTGACAACCAGCTCTTCTTTGTCCAATGTTATAGCTAGCCCAGAGAGATATCCCTCTCCACTGCAGCCGAGCTGCTTTGTGGTGCCTCAGACATGAGTGGCCTGAGAGCTTTGTTCATGTAAACCTCTGTATCTTGAACTAAACTCATGAGGCTTGAAAAAGCACCACACAGCTGACTGATGGGGCTGTGTGAGGAGGACAGCTGCGCAGAAAGCTGCAGCTTTGCTGCATGTCCAGCTCAAGGCGATGCTGCTGCCCAGGATTCACCCCTGCCCTGTGTCCTCCCAGCTGTCGGGAAACACCACATCTGCTCGGCAAGCACACCTGGAACTTTGAAATTCCGCCTCTTCCCACACTGGCAGTAGGACAGAAGAGCAAGAGCAGTTGCACAGGTGAGGATTCCCTCTGAGGGTGACAGCGAAGCTATCTGTCAACCAAGGGCACACGAGCAGAGACTTTAACACCACCTTGGACCAGTCTCTGATTTCTGTGCCTCATTTTCCCTTTGCTGAAATGAGGAACATCAAATATTTTTTTTTTTTCCTCTTTTTCCTGTTTCATTTGTATTATTTGTTTTAAAGAAAACAGTTCTCAGCACTGATTTGCTTTTAGCCATGCACTCTTCAAGCCCCGTGATCCGTAACTGAAGTGCTTCCTTGAACTGTTTTGCTTTCGAACTTACCTTGGATTTTTTAAGCCTTTACAAAGACACAGGCACACCCAAATGACATCGGAGGGTGTTGGTCAGTAACGAGCTTTCTAGTCAGGGGAACCTGCCAGTTTAATTTGTTTCTTTGTAAGACACAGACATTTTTTAAACACAGAAATTTGCTGACACAGTAAAATGAGTGCAAGCACCAATGAGCTATGACTTATGGTGTTCAGCATACTGAAAAGTCTGCCAGTCACTTTAAAGAACATATGTGAAGGTATTTTTCCCATCCTGAAGTGTCCAAAATTTAAATATAGGCATGTGGTGACACAGAAGGGTCAAGCATCGCAGGTAGGGTTAGGAGAGGCAAAGGTTACAAAATCAGATGATGCCACTGATCAGTTATGGAATGTTCTTATCTTGTCATCTCCATAAAGAACATAATAAATAAGCTTATTTTAACAGGATTAGAGCAATTGTGGACTCACAGACAAGGTAACCACTCAGAAAAAATGTAAATGTGAAGGAAGTGATTCCCAGTCCCAGGAAGCAAGACACAGGTGTTTATGGTGAAAATGACAAATAGACTATTGTAAGCAAAGCTGGGAATGGAGTGGGAAAGATGGGTAAACTTATGATAGATCACAGAGACAGAAAAGCAGGCAGAGTTATATAGAATATACATATCTATTGTATCTATTAATGGAAGGCTGAGGAAGGAAAAAGAGCACTGTCAGCTTGAAATATAATATGTTTCAGGGAGTTAAGTTTTCCTACTTTTAAGTGATTTAATCTCTTTTTCTTTTATGCAGTGAATCATCTGAAAAGAACAGGGAGAGCTGACTGCACTATTAGTTAGAAGAAAATTGAAATATAAAGTGCTATCAAGTACACAGCACTAAAAACCTAGAGTAAGTATACATATTTCCACATCTCTGTCAATTACAGTAGTATTAAAAGTATTACCCGTAGATAAGAAAAAATCAGGAAAAATATGTTTTCAGCATCACAGTGACCCTTTAGGCCTGAAGTGCTGGGAAAGGGAGTTGATTCAAAGATGGTGTGATGCTGCCAGTCAGTGCAGGAAAGGCTATTTTTCTGAAGAACTCTCTGAAATTTAGCCAGGTTGATTGAACAGCACTGTGCGGATCATCAGGTTCAAGAAGAAGACTACGTGAGCTGTTACAAAGTGGTAACTGTTGCTCTAACCACAGACACAAAAAAAAACCTGAGGCAACCCTAGAAATTATGAGTTCTTAGTTGTGGTCATTTCTGCATCCCTGTCATGAGAGATGGGCTCCTATCCTAAGCTGAGTATGGTAAATGCTTATCTCTGAAAAGGGTTACTAGTTTGGACTGGCATCCAAATCCCAAATGATCTGAACCTCTTAAGTTAGAAATATTTATAGCAGGACTTCCTGAGAAATATTGGTTCTTTCTAATTTGTAGTAGGCAAAGGGAACAGAGGAATGGATATTCAATACTTGCATCCCACTGACAACCACAAAGTCAAGGGTCCAAGTAAAAGACAAAAAATATGGAAGATTGTGTCTGAGTTGTCTGAAATTTCAGCAAAACATTCTGCCATGTTTTGCTTTGAGGATCTGAGTGCGAACTAGACATCTTATTTCATCCCAACAGACTCGTATGCAATGTTAACAAGCAGTCAGTGTTGGAGCACTTCCCTCTGTATTCACATGTGCGTGTAAATAATTCCAATAATTTCCCTGGACACAATTTCCAGCTAATGGTTTGTTTCTAACTGTAATGTTTGTTTCTGTGCATATTCCCTCCCAAATATGCCGTTTCAGCAATATAAGATTATTATTATTATTATTTTTATTATTATTATTATTATTCCAAATGGACAATGAAAATACATTCCCAGGTTAAAAAAGAAAATGCCCAAATTTTTCCATCTGTCAGGTTGATCTGAAACCAACTCAGCATTCAGTGCATGTTTTGTTACTGACGTGGCTGTTCCACAAAGAACTACACAATTATTCTGTCTAACTACTCACAGTCCTGACTTCTCAATGTTCCCCAGGCTGCTGGAAGCCAAAACCTGAACTTACTGATAAATCTTTTAAAATATCATTTCCCCCATATTTGCACTTAGGTATTTGACTGGACCAGTGGCCACTACTCCTAAGAATATTTATGATCTCTATATAGCAAATGTGTGACAAAACATCCTCTTTTTGTGCTGATTTTCTACATTTGCTAAAGTGTTCCAATTTGCTGGATGAAACTTAATGAAGAGAATTCATTCACTTTAGAATGTTAACTTCTTATAAAAGAAGAGAAATTTATAAAAATGTTAGCACTCTAGACAGGAAAACTAAGCCTGAATGTTGACTTTCAGATTGGCAGTCCAAAATGCCAACACTTGCAAATGGACCTGCTCGTATACCTATGTAGACTAGCTCCCCTGGAATAAAATATGGCTAGGAGGGCTATTTTCATGATATACTGCATTCATAATCAATTTTTATATAATCTGTTCCTCTACTTAAAAAATAGAACCTTTCAGAAAATGTAAAATGCCATTGTTTAATGAAAAAAATATAATAACTAGCTTGGCAAATGTTGTATGTGAAATTTCAACAGAAACCATAAATTATATTAAATGCCCAATAAAAATGTTCAATCAAAAGCTCATTTTAAGAGACATCGTTAATGAACTGTATGAAATGATGCTTAATCAAACCCCGACACCTTGCAGGGTAGAGAGATTCCACAAGACCTCAAGAGCACCATTGTTCTGAACGAAAGATAACAATAGAACACGGTAATTAATAGTCTGCACTCCCGTGGCATTCTCCAGGGAATTCCAGTTTCTAAATGGGCTCCATTGTTTTTCAAGAAAGCAGAAATTATGCTGCATGATACTGTTAATACCTTGAACTTGCTCTAACATTAAGACATCATTTGTCAGGCAGGTTTTGTTTGCTCCAGAGTTTTGATCATTTCCCCATTTAAAGTTATTGTGTGAAAAGAGAAGAAACTTCTCCTGTAACAGCTCATTTTGCAAAAGCAGCACAGCACCCTTATCTTCTCTGTCTGTAATCTTGTAATTCACAAATTACATAAAACAAGTTAAAGAAACCTCTAGGAAGAGTTCTTCACCATAGCAGTATTCATAAGAGTATATCAACATGCACAGTAGATTTTCTTATTTGGTTCCCTTTCATTTGGCACCCTATAATGAGCATGTCGTATTCACCATATATAAATTTCTAAATTTTCCTAGCCAAAGATAGAAAACACTACTTTTTCTAGCAGAGCAGAAGAGAAGGGGAGAGTACTGCAAGAACATCTTACTGAAATATTCAAGTCACCCTAATTACTGTCAGTATTTACAGTTGTGAACAGTTTCAAAATCAGTTCTGTGTACATTTTTTGCCCTCTTAAATCTTCCTTCCTTGGAGCAACTTGGAAACATTCATTTTCTAGCAATGCAATTTTTCCAAACAGTCATAAGCTGCTATTATTATTAATCACGATATTCATGTTGGTACAAAGATGGATTTACTGAAGAGCAGAGGAAGATGTATCCCCCTCCCCTGCTCTTCATTACTGCCTTCCACTCCACGCTGTGTTCCTACTTGCACAGCCTGCCACGCTTAGCATTAGAAAAAACACAAACATACCATCACCAACAACATCTGAGAAGTATTAATGCCTTGAAAGTTATGTTTCCTAACAGGAAAGTCAAGTTTTTACACCGGACTTGTGCTTCCCCGAGGCCACCTGCAGCTGTCCAAGTTCCAGGGACGAGCTGGGGCGTGGATCTACAGCATGTTGGTGGTGCTGTGGCTGCTCCTCATGCGCACTCGCACCCCATGAATGGCTCTTACTTTCCCTTGGGGTCCCAGCACCACCATCGTCACTGACCAGAGACTGATCAACACGCCATAAAATCAAACTCCTGCTTCTTTATCCCTTGCAATTCGTCTGCAACCTTAAATGTTTTTAAGAAGCCAAACAACATCGTAACATAACGAAAGCAACTCCATTTGATGGGGTGGGAAGTGAGAATCATGTCTTCTGAAAAAAATACATTTTTTTCTTTACTTTTGCTGCTAGTAAATGAACATACATACAAAAAGAACTGAGAAGAGCTTAGATACGCAGCCAAAATAAGATGCAAAAAAACCCCACCTGGTGTGGCAAGGGAGAACACCAGACGTCTCATAACTCAAAGCTGTCCTTTAACCACAAGGCCACATTTCTGCTCTATCCAGTTATCAGTTTGTCAGCTCTTTCTCTCAAATTTCTACAGAGTAAATTTGGTCCTATTGCTTTCTTTATTCCTTAAATGTCTAATATAATCGCTCTTTATATTTTCTAGGCAATGTTCTTCCCAACTAATAATTTAAATGGATTTTCCATTTTTTTTTCCCAGTAATGCATGCTACTATACTTTTTCTTATTTTCAATTTCAGATATGATCCACCATCCTCTTCCATTTTTTAAACTTTACTTATGATTTCCTTTTCATACCTTGCAGCATCTTATAAAATATAAAATAAAAAAAATGTAATGAAACATTCAGAGGTTTCTACTCCTCGTGGGTTTTAGGAGATGCAACATCGTGCTGAAGTTCCAGCCTGCATTTTATTACTTCCAAGAAGGTGCAAAGAATAACAATAAACACCTGCCTGCACTTGTAAGCTGACAAATAGAACATGTTCAAAGGCCCTTTCACCTCGAATTTTGAGTCACAACTGGATGCCTCCAAGGCAAGGATGTGGACATTATGATACACCTTTGCATATGACGGTTCCTCAGTTGTTAATTTAAATACACAGTGCTCATACAGTCCTGACTGATTATGAAAGTGGACAAAAAGCTCTTGTATTCTCACTGAAACAATTCACCACTGCCACCGCAGCCCCAACTAGCCATGCCCACTTTGCTTTTTTGTTTTTTTTAAAGGAAAAACATACTGTGTTTTAGTGTCTGTGGTTGCCTGGTCCTCTGTGGTGATTTCACAGCATACTTTCCCACCTGTCTCATTCCACTCCCTTTTTCCTGCCCATCAAGATCTTCATGACAACATTCTTTCTCTTAGTCACATGCATTTCTTATATGTTACATGAGCTACTTACAGCAACCAGGAAACTAAATGAGATACCATCAGAAAACTCTGGTTCTCAGCAGTTCTCTCCCTCTTCCTCAATTATTGAGAATGGCAGCTTAGGATTAGTTGCTGCTTATAAATATGTCTGTGCAGACAAAGCAAAACCTGGCAGCTAGCACAACGGTACATGACGCTGGGAGTACCACTAGAGCACCACTCTCCACAGAAGAGTGCAAATGAAGGACTCTGGGAATTAATTCTGGGAATACAGCACATCCCTGGGAAAAGGAGAGCTTCTGGATGTTTGAAGAGTGATGCTCTAAGAGCTTCTTGAAATCAAGAGCATAAACAGGAAAAAATAGTGGCTAGCCTTTAATGAAGCAAAGAAAGATATTTAGATGTGTATATTAGCTGAAGAGAAAAAATAGCTGTTGACTTACTATTAACAGGCTTTTTAGTGATGGTATACTATTAATAGGCTTAATATTCTTGTTGTCCCAAGGGTAATCTTAGTGTTCAAAAGCAAAAGAGTCTGTAAGAGTGTAACATTTGAATACCCCTACAAAATATTTTGGGAGAGAATTAATGTTCCTAGGTAAGGTTTGTGTTTTTACTGATACATATGAAATGTTGATCACAGGGGACGAGTCCCTTGAAAGGTCATGAGTCAGTCATGAACTGCATTCTTTTTGAAATAAATCAAGGTTCAAATGCAATGGATTTAAATATGCAACTGTTAAAACACATAGAACGGCACCCAGTTCCACTGAAAATCCAAGCCTAAACAGAAGACAATGCTTCACTGGTTTTATGCAGGTTAAAAAAAAAAACCAAAAAACAAAAAACAAACTAATGCCAAAAGCTAGCAGACAATGAAGCTGTAAACAAAGAGAAGCAGCAGTGGGAAGTATGTGAAACAACAAAACACAGATGAATGTCTAAAAAAAGACCAGTAAATTGGAAATGTGCAGATCTCAGAAAGCCAATGCAGTGGACTCTGGGTCACAGTACAAAGGGAATGATGCAGTGGATGTACAATGCTGCATGAACAGAAATAATAGTAGGTTCAGCTATAATAGCACAGGGTATTCACAAAGGTTACCAGCACAGAGAAATGACACCAGGATAAACATTAATTTATATTTAGTGCACATATTATTTTAATATCCATAAAGATATTTGAACAGGTAAAACTATTCAAGCTTACCACAGACATTGTCTAAAACCTGGCCTCATTCTGCAGATTAGTCATGAATGTGCAAGATGTGTGCATGCATTAAAGAAGATAAAATATTTACAATTCTAAATTGCAGATACATTGTCCCGCTAGTGCTTGCTTTCAAACCATGCCTGAATTTGAAAATGATCGTGTAGATATTAAAACTGGGAACCATCTGACTTCCAGTGCTACCAGCATGCATTAAGCCAGAAGATGTAATGGAAGAATACAGATTCATTTCATAAAGCCCAGCAGTTTCCTGGGGAATACAAGATTAAAGTGAATCCTCCACTATGAGCACCATGAAATATCCCTCTTGCACTAAGACAGATTGGCTAGCAAGACTGTTTGAGACTGAAAAACACACAAAAGCTCCACGCCAAAAATAGAAAATGGCATGCGTGAGAGAGTTGTAACTGCATCTAAGTCCATGATATCTGAAAATGGAATCGAGAATATTATTGAATGACTGTATCACATTGTATATACATTTATATATGCAGTTTAGGCTATGCTAAATATTTCAGATGAAGGATGTAAATACAGCTCTAGTTTATTGCCCTGTGTATTATATGTTCTTAAATCTTATTACTTGTCTGCACTGAGCCTATGAATTTCCTTTGACTGCAGCACACTTTCCAGAGCATGCCACATCTTGGAGACTTTCTTTCCACTCCCACACAATGGCTTCTTTGAAAGCACCCTCAGTACCCCCACTTTCCTCAAGGGCATACATATACGCAGTCATCATTTTCCTTTATGATAATTTAACCAGGCTGAGCTTTTTAAATCTCTTGTATTATTTACAAGGCCAAGCTGAGCCATACCATACAGCACTTGTCACCGTCACTAAATGAAATGCCTGCAGCAGAATCTTATCCTTATATAAGTGAAAGCAGAAACCACAAGTTCAGACTCATTCTATCATAAAAGCATGGATAAACAGTAAACTTATTTATACAGGGGCTTGGGACTAAGTGGGTCCAAGAGGGCAGTCAGTAATTGATACAAACAAATCTCTAGTTCTCAGGAAAACATGACGTGAAACAAAGAGGTATGCCCTGTACCTTTCAGCTGTTCTTCCATCTGCAAAATTATGCCTGCATTTCGACTAAAACCTCATTAAGTTTGGCAAGGCCATGTCCAATCTCCAGAGAATAATGTTATGACTACAGAAATACAGCAATGGAGATATAGCAATGGAGAGAAACTCAAATTCAGAGACAGATATGCCAGCTGCTGGCACCTGAAACAGACTCTGGCAGAGCATAATAATACAGAAAAGACACTTGAGGCAGGTGTTGAATGTAATGTAACTAAGGGTTTCATATAAGCCACATCATCAGGTAATCCTTTCACACCCCCCTCCCAGATATTTTCTTTGGGTGTTAATCAAAATAAATTCAGGGAACATTATATTCCCAAACAGAAAACCTTCCTCAAATTCATGCTAGTTCCAAACATACCAGTGATATATAGCAAATTGATCTATATACATGAAAGACTGGTTAGTCCACAAACACTGAAAGATCATGTAGTCATCCGTATTGTATGCAAAATATTAGGGTAGTTCCAAAATGTATTCTTCTTACTTGTATACAAATGCATGAATATATTACTTGAAAATACCAACACTAAACTGCATCTACTGAGAATTTGCTTTGGACTGGGAATAGAAGAATATAAGTTTAAATTATAAATTTATTTTAATCCACATACTTCAGACTATCTTTCATGAATCTTTATCGTCAGATTAGATGAGATTTGCTTCACTCCACATTTCTCTGCTTCAGTCCATAGAGAAATGAAAAGACACAGGAAATCTCTGTTACCATTTTGTGTTGCGTGTATTCTGAAACCACCTGAAGGCTTGAATATATGAATATTTGCTCTGAAGTTGACATTAAATGTTCCTGTTGAAAGATAAAATGTACTGCATTGAAATAATAGAGCACTGTCTAAAACCTCTCTTAATTGTACATTCAAAGGGATTTTCCCTCTGAAGAACACCCTGAGCTCCTGAAGCAATGATAATTTGGCTCCACCATGGAAGTGGGGAGAACAGGGGTTGTGGGTAGCCAGGGGGTGTGGTGTTTTGGGGAATCACTAGGTGGTGTTATGGCTGACACTGATATACCACTACTCTATTCTGCTTAACCAAATGCAGGGTGAAAATCTTCATTCCCCACTGTGAGACCTCTCCTTTCAGAAGATGTATATACTATTGGTAAAACCTTCCTATCACAGCTTTTCTGAATAGCAAGGTTTTCTTCACTATCGTTATTGCCCTGGGCTAGATCTACGTTTTAAAGCCTAAGTCTAGGCTCAAGGTCTGTACCAGCAGACAGGAAGGTGCCACCTGCTCCACCTCAAGGCTTCTCATCCTCAGAGATCCCAAATTCCCATGAGACTCTAATCCAAAAGGTCTCCTCATTTCCAGCCATTTGCAAGTCTGGACAGACGCTGCTCCAGAAAGCAGAGGGGGACAAAAATGACGTTACAACCCATGGGGTCTTCCTTGACTCCTCTTCACCAGGACCTAGCGAAGAGGTTGTGCATGTGGGAGTTGCACGGTCTGCTCCAGAGAAGACAACACGGGTTATCAGATGCCAGCAGTTTAAACCTGGAGCAATGACAGAGGAGGAGGTGATAGCTCTGGTGAGGGAGGTGGTGGGGAGCTGCAACAATGGAAAACTCCAGCAGAGGCTCTGGATTCAATGTCTGGCTGCTGCCCCAAGGGCACAAGGCCTGGAGCAGCTCCTCGCTGGGCTCCTGCACCATACCTTGTCTTACACAAGCTTCACCTTGTGCACAGTTCCTGCTGCTGCAAACAGATGTGACAGATGTCCACCTGTGCATGCACAGTGCTGTGGGGATTGATTCTTTCCTCATCTGTTTTCATTAATGTTTTGCTTCCTAGGAACACCAATCATCTCGCTTAGTAGAAGGCAGTCGCTTTGTTTGAAAAAGTTTGCCAAAGCCATTGCACTTGCAGGAGTCAAGGGGACTGATTGCACCAAAGACTTCATTGTTTGAAGATGGCTGTTGCTTCCTTGTTTCTGCTTGTCAGGACTGTCCTTCTGGACTGGCACAGAAAATGTACTGATTTTTTAAAACACAGTTACAATGTCTTTCAATATACTTTAATAAAAGTATATATATATATATATAAATTTTTTTTTTTTAATATATATTTAGTGATACTAAATCAGAAGACCATGGTTTGCTTTTCATTCCTTTTACAAGACTGAGAACTTGCTGCACTCTTTGCAATAAAGGCACTGATTAGTCTTCCTGCTTCTGCTGCAATAATTCCAAAGTAATTCTGGGTTGGTTTTATTCCTTGATCAACAGGCAGGGTATGAAATATCCTTTGAGGAAACAAGATTCCTCACAATATATATAAAAATACATTAAATACATTTTTAGAATGTGTTTTTTTCCAGTTCTTTACTATTGTTACAAAATGTGTCTCCTTCGATGTTACCACAGAAATGCATGTGCTTACCTTGAATATCTCACTGTGATATTTCATACAAAGACCTTCAGGAGTTTAAAAGGAAAAAACAACTCTCTTATTCAAAATAATCTCATCTCAGGAGACCATTTTCCTGTAGCCAGTCTGGGTGCAGTGTGAATCTTTTGCAGGTGCATTCTTGCTGACCTTGAATATAGCAAATAGGTGTAAATGACATTGAGGCCCCTCTGCTGCTGTCATTATGGGTTTTTTGTTATACTGCAGGATTCACATTAGCATTACACTGAGAGTACAGTATTGCAGGTGAAAAAGAAAACTGAACCTCATGGATATTACAGTATAACAGCTTTGGCTCAGACTCCTGAGGCATTGAGCCAAGCGATAACAAAATGTATGTTAAATTAAATACAAAAAGCCCTCCTACATTAGCATTAAGGATTTGACTTACACTCCTAAAGAAAAAATGTTCTGACCTAAGTTGGCTTCTGTCTGACTTTGGAATTAAAGCAACACAGGAAATTTAAATTTTCAAAAACTGGACAGTTGCTTTGCTTAGTTTTGCCTTTTTTTTTTTTTTTTTTAATTTTGTGTGTGTGTGTTGTGTGTGTTTTTTCAAATTCTGCTTTGGTCAGTTTGTAAACAATATGTACTAGATTTTGGGTTGAAACCTTTATTTGTTTGGTCATAATATTTTTTTTTCAGACTAGAAAAATTAAGGGTCCAACCTATGGTTGTTGTAATCAAATGCAGTAGACTTTGAAGGAGATCCTGACAACACAGGAATATAAGTGAAACAAAATTTTGCCAAATGCATAAAAAGAGGACATGCTAGGATATTATTTCCAAAAAGCCTTTCCACAGAGTTGTTAAAGTTGCACTAATGCCCAGCATTGCATGCATCCATTGTACATTCACTTTTTTACAGTAAGAAATCCAATTTTCCAATTTTTAGTGTCTTGTTCTACCAACTAATTAATTAGTAAACCTTAAAAAATGAGCTTACATATTAAAAGCCAGAGAGTGCAAATTATTAAGCATAAAAAAGCTCCCCTGAAAAGAAGGAAAGGACTTACGTGAACAAACCATGTAGGAACTGGCTTGTTGCAAAACTGAACTGTTCATTTGACCTGCTATTCCTTTTTAACCATAGACACAGGCACACAGCACAAGTAATCTAGATAGCAAGGTTTGACTTGGAATATAAAACAGGGGCAGCTAAGAATTCTCTCCTCTCCTTCAGAACACGAAGAAAATACCAAAAGCTGCATAGTAATCGATTCTCCTGGTGGCAGGGAAGGAGCGGGACATTAAGTCATTCTTCATCCACAGGCTTGAAAAAAACCCACACAAACAAACAGAAAACAACAAATAAACAAAAAACCAACAAAACACACCAAAAAAAACCCCAAAGGAACAGAATGTGATCAAATTACAATTCTAAACCTGATTTTTAGAAAGTATTCTTAGCTTTTTTTTTTCTTAACTACAAGATCTTGTGAACCGCTACATATGTCACAGAAACAAGTCAGACGAGATGCTTGCTTATAATTAAACTGATAGAGAAACATTGAAATAACATCCCAGTTCAATAAAAATGAATAAAAATAAAAACAGAATACATGTACTGACAACAAAAAGGGTGAACATGTTTGAAAGATATGGGGCAGGGGTCACAAAGGACGCTGAAAAACTTGCAGCCTAATGATAGCCTGAATGTTCCTGCACATAGCGAAATGGTTACCTATCTACCTCTCTTATGGAAATTTATGTTCATGAAACTTACAGGAAACAGCTTAAATTGAAATTATTGTATCAAGCAGGAGACGAAAGTGTTCATGAAGTTTCCTTTGTTTATTTCTTATTAATTGAATTTCAAGTAGAAATGAAAAAGAATTTTAAAAGCAGATAGGAGTTAGCACAAAGACAGATGAATTTCAAAACAAAACCAGTTTCTTATTGACATTGATTAACATAATTCATCACAACATTGTATACATCTTCAAGTTACTGAAATAAAAAAAAAATGAAGCTTTCTCTCTCAATATTTTTACTATTTAATTTGTTTTTGCTGATTGTCACAAACTCTCAAAGGTGAAAGAAAATAGTTCTTCCTAAACCAACACTCTTTTTCCCTAATTGATCTTTACTCTCTCCTTTTTTTTTTTTTTAATTGGGGCCAACTAGCAGACAATAAAATGAAAGTCGATAAACAAGTCAGCTTCTGTCCATCCATGTGGACATTCCTGGCTTTGTCTGAAAAAAAATAGACCTCCAGTCCTAAAACAAATGCTCTGCCAAAAAAATAATGATGACAAGTTATGAAAAAGGATTGAAGAAGTGGTAAGAGAGTTTGAACAGCGCCCTTTCTCCTTGCAATTGAAAATTTCCGATTGGTCATGTTGAAATGAAAAGGCAGCAGGTCTTTTTCATGTACTATGCATAATGAGAGACAGATCTAAGCGCCCGACCTTGAATCCACCCTGATGCTACTTTGGGCTCATTGTCCTTGGTCACACTTCCATACAGGGGAGAGTTCATGAGCAATCATGGGGTTTTGTCTATTTTTATCAGTTTCAGCCTTTTAATCTCCAGGTGTGTCAGAGGATCACTCTGGCATAAACACCCCAGAAGCCTGTGGTCCAAATACACCTTGTAGGCAAAGTTGCATCAACATTTCACAATAATCAACAAAATCTTCTGTCTCCAGGAAAGTGATGGTGTGCTTAGGTGAGCTCATGTTCCTAGACTAACCTGGCTCAAGGTCCTCTGACATGTTCTAGGGCATGTTTTAGATGTTTTTCTGCATTTACTGTCTTTGTAGCACAGCGACTTCTGTTCTCGTTCATGCTGATTGGTGTGTGGGACAAGTCCATCCACTGCGCCTGAGTCACTGCATCAATCAGAGGTTTTCTGCCTCTTTTCTCCTCCTAGCAAGGAGGCTGGAAACACACTTGGTATCCTTGAAGCTGGGATCCAAGATGTGAACAGAATGTCGTGCTACTCGTACTCTTATACCCCGATGCACAAGTCTCTTCATAGCATCTGCTGCATATGAAGATCACTTTTCACCCACTTGGTTACAGTAAAACAGGATTGATGTCTCACTGATGTCATTTTTCTAGAGCTAGATGAGATGCATTGCTTGGCTGAAGAAAGCGTCTTGGTTGCCAGCTGATTGACAGGCAGGTAGCAGTGACCTACAGAGTCCTGAACAGGCCTTTCCTGTGCTCATGTCCTCTCTTCTACCTCTACGAGTCCATGGGGATGAATTAGTTTAGGCAGACAGTTAAGGAAAGCTTCTGGTCTTGAGTAGAATTTTTTTTGTAGGTTTCCAGAGTTCTTTTATATAGTGATTGTTTAATCTTTTATCCAAAATAAGTAAGTGACAGACATTTCTGAAACTAAACCAAAGGCATCCTTGGGTTTATACTGCAGCATACACAGACTCTTGCTCTGGAACAGTAGAGTAGGATGCAAGCTCACTCCAAAAAGTGCAGGTTTTGGGTAGCTGCAGCCCCTGAGGAGCAGCTGGGCGGTTCGGTTTGAGGTCCCTGTCAGTCATTGTACATGAGCTGCACAGGGGAGCTCCTCATAAAAATGTGTCTTTGCACAGACAGAACGACATTTGAGTGAAGCCTCTCATTCCTCCTCCTGCCTGCTCAGGTGCTTCCCCAACCAATACATCCTTTATTAAAGAACAGACTTCGAATAGCTTCAACTACAAGCTTTGAGCTGGCCCAAGGGGCCATTCAGCTGAGTCATGGTTTCCTCATCATGCTCAGCAGTTGCTCTTGTAGGGTGTCACACGCCAAACACAATCAGTTAAACTGGCCACAAGTCTTACGAGCAATAATCAGGCTCCTTCCACATTTTCTTTAAGCAGTAACAGCAGTGTGAACAATCCTGCCAAGAGGAGGTGAAACAGCTGCAGGACTTCAAATTGCTGCTGGTGAATTGTTAATACTCCAAGAGGCTTCTGGGAGCTGAAAGGTGGAGAGGAGGTGTAGCCTCCAGACATCTAGGAATTGTTGAAGGAGGATTTATTCCCAATAGGGACAACAGGAGACACAAGATTAGGAGAGAAGTGCTGACTGTGGGGCAAATTGAGCACATTTTGCTTTCCTAGAATGCTCTGAATTTGCCAGAATTGTGTTCACCATAAAAAAAAAAAAGGGGGGGGGGGGGGCGCTACAGACTTTGGCCAGAAATGATGAGAAACCAAATACTTATATAATTCTCTTAAAAGACCACTGCCTAATTGCTTGTTTCCTCCTCCACTTAACAGTTTCCCAGTAGTCCCCCAGGTGAGCACACTCAGAAGCCCACTCCTGCCACTCCTGTGAAAGCTGTTTATGAAGGCAGGCTGGCTCAGATCCAACACCCTTGAGTCCTGCATTCATTTGCAACAGGGAAGAACAAGGTTTAGCCAAACAAGGCTGACTGCAGCAGCTCTGGTAATCCTGCCCTAAGCAATGTTAAAATAAAAGCCTGCATGAGAATGCCAGCCCTCACAGGCAGAGGCCAGAGTGCTAAGACTTAATGCTTGGTGAACACTAGAGTGAAGAAATTCAAACTTTTAAAGGCTGGAAAATCTCTACTATCATCATAATTGTGCACGGGCGGGTGAGGGGTCCAAGCTGATCACTTTCTACCGCAGCAACCCCAGGTTCAGGTTGTCTGAAGCTCTCATTAAGACAATGGGTCTGATGAACTGCAGGATGGGTCTGATGAATTAAAGAATCAGTACCTTCCAATGGAGATTTCATGGCAACTAGGTACATTAGCAAATTAATTTTGTACACTATTTGTGCCAGATCCTGTATATTTCTATCAGTCCATGAGAAATTCAGCTCAAGACTTTTTGAAGGCAGGTATGTTACTTTCGCATGTTGATTCATCATTAAAAGTTGATGCAGAAGAATGGAGTACAACCTGTGTAACATGGCCAAAGACAACGGAGTTAAGGCAAAAAGTACAGATTTTCCGCTAGTATAAGTGATCATAGCTTCATTTGAGCCCTCTAAAACAAAGGCAGCTTTAAAAATCCATATCAGAAAGCCACACCCAGCATTAGCTTTCATCCTCGAAATAATGAGCCTCTGTTATCCTCTCATCATATCCAAAGGAGAAGAGAGGAAAAGGGAGGTCTGGTTGTAGAACCACCCTTACATTTTCTTACATACCTCCCATCTGGAGAGAGACGGTGGTTTTCTATACATCAACATGTTCATTTCTTTACCTTTCAAGACGCCCCAAAAATAGAAAGGTCCATGTACTGGTTTGTATGGGCACTGTCTCAATCCTATCATCAAGATTATAGGACTAGCTAAACAATAAGTATAAGGCTTTGAAATTCGAAGCTAGAGGATATAGGTACTAAAAGGAACATTCAAAATGCATTTGAAGGATGGTACAAACCAGTTGTACAGGTGAAAGCTGGTAAAGCATAAACAGTTTTTCCCTTAGAGGATTCATGGCTAATAGCTGAATCAATATTCTAGTCACAAACAATTAATTTGGCCAGGCCAAGTCAAGTCGTACGTCTGACCTGTGGCTCAAGAACTGAGCAGTAATAAAACAAAGAGGAGCAATGATTGCTGTGTGAGAGAATTCATGGTCCCGGTCTGTTCAGACTTTCACCCTCTGTAATGGAAATCACTCCTATGTTTCTTTCCTATCAGGACAAATTAAAAATTCTGCACATCTGCAGAGCAACTGAAGCCTCATGTGCAGCAGCGGTAATCAAGCTGGGTTGTAACCCAGCTGCAGAATAACAGCAGATTCTCACTACAGCCTCAGGTAGTTGTCAAGGGCTCCCAGTGAGCTGCAGCACCTCAGCTCAATCTCTTCTGCCATACCCTTACCAGATTGTCTGCCTTGTCTGTCAAAGCATGCTAGAGCACACAGGCATATCCCCCCTTCAGTCAGGCTGTTATAGCTTGCCATACAGCTACATGCCATTCCATGGCCAGCAAAATGCTGCAGCTCATGAATCAGCAGCTTCTTTTATAACATATACCTGCTGGCTGTGCGCAGCTCCTCTGAGCCTCCCAGCCATGGCTGGTTGGACTGGTCAGCCAGGGACGTCCCCACTCTGCACCGTGTGACGCCCAACAGTGCTGAAGAAATGTCAGCTCTGCAGAATGACCTGATTGGACAAAAATCACTCACTTTTTGGCACAGACAGAGTTTGGGGTGAATGCCTGACTGATTTGCTTTGCACAAATCCAAGCAGAGTCTAGTATCTTTATAAATCCCCAGTGTGTTTTTAGATCTGATGAAAGTTAGACTGGAAATTCAGTAAAACTGAAATTCATTCACGTGCAGGGGAATCGTATGTGGCTCTGCGCCTTACATGCCAGAATACGGCTTCAGTGAGACTCAGAAGTATGCTGGTCTTTTCCAAGCACTCTGCCGAGGGAGGAATTCCTCCCCAAATGAACAACAGCTCTCCAGTAAGTAAAACCTTCCAGAAATAGCTTGCATGACTGATGTATCACATGGTACATCATGTACTGTATTTCGCCCCCAGGTAACTTGCCTGAACAAAGGCTCACATCTGTCCTTGAGTCCTTTTGCCTCCTTGTGTGACTTGTATCGCTCATTCTTCAGCAACGCCCGCCATGCTGGAGAGACGCCGTGAAGCCTCGCTAAATTGTGCAACGTTGTCAAAGAAATTTATGGTACAATATTTTGTTTTCAGAAAGCTGCTCCTCCCATTTCTGCTTTAGCAAACAATTTACTCTGGCCAAGGTTGTGTGAGTTTCAGCAGTGGGGATACCTGACTGACAGTGTACCTCAGTGTGCCCCAGAGATATATTGCTTTTCAAAATGCATGACAACAATATATTAAACCCATACTCAGTCTACAGCTTTTTGATTCCAGGTTTGCCCACTATATAGTTGCTCTAGGAAAAAAAAAAAAAAAAAGGAAGATCAGTCAGAATAAAAGCATGAATCCATATCAATAATTTGCACAGGTTTATACACAGATAGGTGTTTGGGAAAACTGGAAGAACTCAGTTAAAATTGATGTGGAGAAGAAATGACTGGCTATATTGACAACGGGGGATAATCACTATAGAGATTCATGCCAGGAAGACTTACAAAAGGAAGCCTCAGAATTAGTGACATGATTTGAATGAGAAATGTCTCAGGAAAACTTAAATGTCATTGCTGCTCAGGTTGTCAACAGTAATTCTGTCATTTAGGTAAATGCTCCATTACTTTATTACAAGCCTTTAATTACTGTTCTTGCATTCTGAATATGTTTTGCTCTTTGAAGCTCAATGGTAAAGTGACCCATTATTTATTAAAGGTACAGCAGTAGCATAATAGCATGCTAGCCCAAAATGCTGTAATATTGAGATACATTCATGGAACTAGTACTGGACAGCCATGCACAGTACTTCATTAATATGTCAGGCCCGTCTTTCGGTTTGTCTGTTTGTGTTTGTCACATCTTCGAACAAGAATGAAGTTCAGTCTCACTCTATACATCAGGGGTATGACAGTATTTCTAAAGATTATGGAAAACTGACTAAAAAAAATGAGCATTTGGCCCAGCAATCTACCAAGATGGACTATTATAGGACTCCTACCCCTTCAAGAAGATAGATTTTATGGAGGGATTTTAATCAATATGCTTTTCAAAAGGAGGTTCCGTATCTTGACAAGTACACCTTAACGAGACATCACATCAGCTAGCTTTTTGACTTGGGTTTCCTTAAAGACATTAATTCAGGAGCTTATTTTATAACTGACAGCTGAACTGTGAACTTTGGTGGGGGTTTTTTTTGCACAGATTGTGCTCCCAAACCGTGAGATGATGCAGTGGGAAAAAAAAAAAATGGAAAGTGCAGTCATACCTCAGTCCCACCACATGACGTGCCTGTTCTTGACCCTAAGTTCACATTCAACTTAACTAAGAAAATGAAACAGGTATATAACAAGGGAAATGGGACTGAGGGAGGGGAGTAATAACGGCCACATGCTGCAATACAAAGAAGAACTGGAGCAAAGTATCAACACATGAAAATCACAATTCAAGGCAGGAATAAATCAAATGGTCTGCAAAGACTGCAGTGTATTCAAGGCACTTTCTGTGAGCTAGAGAAGAAGAGGCCATCCAGGGATTTGCAGAAGGGATAGGTGTCAGCCCTTAAAAATGTTCCTATTGAACAAGTAGCAAATATCACCCTCTGGTCTAATTTTCTTACTTTGTAGGTTTTTTCTTGACCTGCTATAATTTTGCAATGTACCCTACAACTTTGTGGCTGGTCTGTTGCTTGAAACAAACTGACTCATCAAATGATGCACTTTTACTGCTCTATTTACAATACTGTAACAGCCATATTTACAGTACAATAGTTCACTGCAATACCTGAATATATAAAAAAAAAAAAAAAAAAAAAGACAGGCCAAGCTACCAAAGAGAGAAGCATATTCTCATCTTAGAGGTCCATAAAAGAACTTGCATGGTGCACTACGTTCTTAATAGACTTGGTGTGCATTTTCCATCCAAAGTACTAAGTATTCAATCTTGGTCAGATTTACATATATGCAGAATTGCATGCAAGACTGCTTCTGTCTTCAAGAAGCCTCTGTGTGACACACAGAATTCAGATGCAAAAGAGGAAGGATGTCAGGGAGAAAATAATCTGAATTTGGTAATAAAACTACATTTGCATATACCATACACTGAGGAAGTGGTAAAACAGTAAGAGGAACTGCACAGAAAATATAGGAAGAGTTGACACAAGCTCATTTAAATAACATACTTAAGCCCCTCCAAAATTTGATCCCCAGCCCTTAACTTGCCTTCTTCCTTCACCTTCAACAAAGTTCTTTATCCATCGTAAATGCTTAAAACTTCCTTTAAGTTGATGTTTTACAAAGGAAGAGGTTAACACCATCATCAGGAGTCAAGGAGTAGTTGTGGGCAGGTCTGTGCAAGCTTTGAATACACAGATCTCCCACAGCACCTCTACCTTACCTATAATACCCCACTTGCAAAGTTTATGGGGTTGAAACTGTAAAGCCAAGTAGAAGGAAGTTAAACCAAAAGATGCATTTGTGATGCAAAGAAATCTTCCTTGGAGACTATATTTCAATGACAACTCAAATGCTATATAAGACTATTTGAGCATAATTCCCGAATGCAGCTCTACCTATGTATCATCTCAGGCTGTTTTTGTTCAATGCTCAGTAGCAGGCATCCATTTCAAATGTGCATGAGCAAGAATAGGAACAGAATTAAGTAGTTAATGGGAAGCATTTGTTATTGCCTAATTGCATCAAATATATCAGTATTTAAGAAAGCAAATTATAACTGACAGTCATCAAATTGTTCAAGGTTGAACATAGTCCTGAAGTCAAAGATTAAATACCCTCTGCCCACCATGATTCATCATCATGAACTTATGTGTATAATGGCAGCCAAGGAGTTTTTGGCCAAGGAGAGAATTCATAACATATGACAACTCAGTGGATTTCCAGTTATTTTAAATGTCTTTTTTCTTTAAATATAGACCATCTATATGAGTATCTACTCATTGTTCCATAAGGGTCAATTATTACCCTTCTGCAATTATTCTTCTAGCCCCTAGGGCACAATGATGCCTTTTTTCTTCCACATTTTGAGCATAGTTCTCAAGTGTTCAAGTACAGAGAAACCTTCTGTAGTGAACAACTGCATGACTTGATTTTGCATCCAGAGCTGACATAGCTGCATGATGAAAGCAGGCTAACAAATGCAGGTTTAGCACATAATGATAATAATGGCCCACATAAATGGGACACAGTATTACTTGTAATGTGACCAGTAGGTTTTTAGCAGGAAGTCAAAATCCCTATTGATATAAACAATAGACTTGACTCTATTTGTTCTTGAGAGAAATAGGTGACTCTTAAGACCACTGGCTCCTGAAAGGAACAGTACCGTTGCTGACTTGAAAAGCAATTGCTCCCTGAAAGGTGGCTGTCTTCCACGCTATGAGTAGCTACACCACTTGTTCATTTCAATGGACTCCTCTTAAAATGGCAAGATACATAAACAAAAGTAACAAAAATTACACAGGAGAGGAAAAAGAAATAAGATTTAAGCTTGGTCTAAAATACCTCAAAGATGAAACTCAGCAGAGGTCACAAAAATAATACATTACATAACAGTAAGTAACTTCCATTAGTAAGAATGAAACTCCACCTAGCACTCTTGGGCTGATATTGGTAAAAACAGTTTAAAAGGGGTACACAGAAGGTATACTGGAATAAGAGTATTAGGACAAGAATTAAAAGATCAAACCCGTTCTGAGTGTGAAAGTATGACTGCAGTCTTTAGTTTCAGTTCACTACTTTGCAGTTTAACATTATTGGTTGTCAAATTGTTATGTGTCACTTTCATAAAAAAGGGCTCATAAAACAAGACCAAACTGCCAAGCCTAGAGCATTACTGCTACAACTGCTGTGGAAGAAGGAGTTTCTAGTAGTCCCTTAAAACTGTCATTAGAGCACTCAAATTCAACACAACCACCACAAACAGCAGAATGCAGCTGGGGTCTCTTTCCATCTCCTTCTACAAGCTGAAGAGTTGATGAGCCATGTGTGTTTTAAATGCCACTAAGGCTATCAGATCATACTCTTAGGCCAAAAAAAAAAAAGTCAGAGCAAAGATGAATCTGAGTCACTGGCAAAGAATGATGCAGGGAAGGAGGGAGGGAAATGAGATAACTTTTGCCTTGCAATTCTCTACCACCACAGTGCGTGAGCTCAGCTTTCACAAACTCTGCATGGGCATGATAATCTGCTCAGATGTTCATGTTGACTTTCAGAGGGGGTGTTTTCCTCCTCCTCCCTCCCATGGCATCCTGAAAATATTGGTCTATATAGAACAAATAGACCATTATATTGTGTATTAAACAAATCCAGCACTGTTCTGGTAGACTTGATCATTGCATACTTTTATGTCATTTATAGAAGTTATGTCCTAAATTCTCATTTTCCTGCCACCCCAGGCAGTGTTTCCTCCATTTATACATTGAGTCACTTCAAAGAAAACTACTGTGTAAAAGCCTAACGAAAGCAGAAAAACTCATTTTGGTACCCTCTTGATGTGCAGTGGGCTCTAACATAAATTCTCACCATCATTCCAGGAAAAAAGAAAAAATCAGTCCTGTGTCTGCTTTTTTATTACATATTAAAACTGAACAACCAAAAACATAATCAGAAATAGAAGCAATTCTGGTCTCTGTCCCTGACACTAATGGAAAAACAGAGGACACAGATAGATTCATTTGGAAAGAAGAAAACAGTAATGTTCTTCTCAGTCATTCAGGTAAAAATCACCTTCTGCAATATCGTAAAAAATGATGTTTAGATGCCATTGGGCAGACTGGAAAAAAATTCACTGGATGCTAGGAGTGAAATCCACACTGACATTACTGTTTAATTACTCACAGTGAATTAAAAGCTCGAAGTCTTGAGGAAGTGACAATAACCTCTCTTTCACTTTAAAATCATGGATTTTACTAAACCAGGCTGAAATACTCAACTTCACTCCTTTTGTAAGTCAACAAACAAGACAGGGGTCAAAGCTCCCTCTCACAGACGTTTGTTCTCTGATATGAAATTAGTTTTCATTTGCCTTAATTTGTTCTGTTTGCTAAGAATTACTGGAGCTATTAAAGCTCAGACTTGAATTTTAAGATCAAATTACTTTCTCATGAATTTGTCAGTACATTAATCTCCCACACCAATGACATCTTCCTTTCCCAATATCTCCATATCTTCTTTTCATCTCTGGAGTGTCAAACTACATATATTGTCTGTAAATATACACATTTCTCAGTAACCTGAAGAGTTCATAAAAACTTTCTGGCGGCTGGGCCACCAGAAGCCTTGGTCTCAACTTTCAAGTTCAGAAAGTAAATGGGGAAGTAAACTATTCCTATGTATTTTTTGATTCAAACACTAAAGAGGAAGTTTGTGTATGTCTTTGGACTCCTTGACAGCTGCAGACCTTGGGAGAGCAGTTTTTAGTGTCCCCCATCACCATGAGACTGACTGCTCCCAGCTCCCTCAGAAGAGCTTTTCCCAGTGTTTGTATCCTCACCTTCAGTTCACTAGGACTTCTCTAGTTGCATGTGTATCAATAAACAAGCGAACACACTCCATACAGTCCTGAATTGCTGAGGAATATCTACCAAAAATAAGTGAGCAATTTTAGATATGGTACAGGTCATATTTCTTGACTCACTGATGCCTCAAAACAAAATTTAACATTGAAGAGATGAAGAGGGTAGGGATGGGGAGGGAAAAGAGAGGAGAGGGAAAGGGAGAAGGAAAGGGAGAAGGAAAGGGAGAGGAGAGGGAGAGGAGAGGGAGAGGAGAGGGAGAATGAAAGGGAGAAGGAGAGGGAGAGGAGAGGGAGAGGAGAGGGAGAGGAGAGGGAGAGGAGAGGAGAGGAGAGGAGAGGAGAGGAGAGGAGAGGAGAGGAGAGGAGAGGAGAGGAGAGGAGAGGAGAGGAGAGGAGAGGAGAGGAGAGGAGAGGAGAGGAGAGGAGAGGAGAGGAGAGGAGAGGAGAGGAGAGGAGAGGAGAGGAGAGGAGAGGAGAGGAGAAAGAAGAGAAGAGAGAAGAGAAGAGAAGAGAAGAGAAGAGAAGAGAAGAGAAGAGAAGAGAAGAGAAGAGAAGAGAAGAGAAGAGAAGAGAAGAGAAGAGAAGAGAAGAGAAGAGAAGAGAAGAGAAGAGAAGAGAAGAGAAGAGAAGAGAAGAGAAGAGAAGAGAAGAGAAGAGAACCCTCAGGTAAACATAAAATGTTGCAGTATTATTTTCCTCAGGGCAATTCACTTACATAAAGTCAGCTTCCAGATTTAGTGATGATAAAAAATATTAGAAACATTTTTTCAAAAGCAACAGAATGCAAGACTGAGTCTTCTCCTGAAATGGAAATTTAGACATCCTAAAATCAGGGGCATTTGAAAGTTATATTGAAAGAGAGTAGCTGCTAATGACTTCAGCTAATTAGTTTTCACTAATTCATTTTGGATAAAACTTTTACTGTCACAGAGAAGACATCACCTGTACTTGCTCAAGAAGCTGACAGAGCTGGTCAAGGACTACTTATGAATCTGACATCAGAACCAGGACACAGGAGTTGGTGGTGGGTCCCCACTTGAGCACAAGGTGAGCAGGGAAGCCCTGGACAGGTTCAGTTTGCAAGAGACTATCAGATAATAATTGGAATGAAAGCCCCACAAATAGACAGCCAATTAATTCAAAGCATCTTTAAACAATATGATATAAAACAAGTGTCATTACCACATATGCATGAACATCAAACCACCATCACAGAGGGAGATGACAGAAATGTGAAGTTAAGTTCCTGAATTTCCAGAGAAGAAAAACTAGAGAGTATGGTAAAAACGTTACAGACAAGAAGGCACAAATCTGATCTCAAAATGAACATGAGTAAAACCAGCATCACAAACAACTAGTATGTCAAATCAAAGGATTTTATTATTGCACTATGCCACTGGAGAAAACAGATGACTTTGCAATACCTTTGGGAACAGATAAGCATTAATGACAGCATGGGAAAGATGAAAGAGATTAACTAACTATTCTGGCAATGTATCCTTCCTGCCTTGACCTATAGTGCAATGCAATACAACTTATTTTTTTATATAAAATACTTAATATGTCTCATAAAATGCTTTATAGGGAGAGGCAGCCAATGTAGAGGAAGGCTACTGAGAAATGCAATCCCCAGAGAGAGTCATAAGTAATTGCAATAGAAGTCTTGCACAGTTTCCTTGTTCTCCCTTCTCTGTCCACACCTCTCGTAATACCTGCAGATTTTTCTTCATTTCCCACCCCTGCTTTCATAGTTTCATACCACAAGCCAATATGAGGTGCCATGTATTTATCGCTGTAATTTAGTTATTACACAGAACCTAGTCTTCTGGTTGCTGCTGAGTTGAGTTTACAGAAGAAAGAAAATCACATCCCCTGCACCTGGCAACCTCCCATTTTTTGTGTGATGAGCCCAACAAATTCAGTGTTTAAAGATTCTTAAAGCAAAGGGAGATTTATCTGCTATTGTGCACGCGGAAGTCTCACAACCAGATTTCCTTGGTATCTCTTCTTAAATCAAGACACAGCAAATAGAATACCTGGTTACTCCTGAGAAGTATTACCTGGGCGTTCCCTGTAAACCATCCAGCACTGAAAGACTTGAATATGTCTGGATTTCAAATGCATAAAGTTGCACCCAGAGTCCTTCTAGGTGACAGCAGCAATTCCTTGTAGTATTTTGTTTCAATTTTCCTGTGAATTCAAAATGAATACAAAATTGTTTGGGTATCTTTTCAGTTAGAGGAACAGTTTACTATTACCAGAGACTCTACTATGTTATTAAAAACAAACAAACAAACAGCAAAAACAACATCAACAAAATACACATTAAAACAAAACCCAAAAAAACCAAACACAGTGAGTCCCAAGAATACATGGGATTTCTACTTCTGCTGATTCCTAAGACTGAAGGAAGAATGGGAGATATTGCTTGGGAGAGTGGGAGTAAGAAGAGTTCAGAGTCTTTTATTGCTGAGGGGAAAGATGGTGCAGATAAATAACACAGCACAGGTCAACCTGCCTCACCTCCCCAAGTCCCCATAGTGACATTGTGGAGGATGGGACCCAAGGGAGGCAGACAGCACCAGGAGGAGTAGAAATATGAAGCCAGGCTGGCAGCGGAGCCACGCTGAACAAACTGCAGGAAGTTTTCACGTTCATAAGAACTAAGCACAATTTTATGGTTGAGCTTAGTGGCAGCAGTTGTATGTGAAACTAATAAAGGAGATAACAAAGTCACGGTTTTGTGTTCAGACATGCACTGCATCCACAGGGCCAAGTCCATCTTGTTATTAGTGGCCCTGGCTCTTATGTCAGTTGAGTTCTGCTTTCAGGTGCCAAGGTTGAGTTGGGCCCACTTACACTTATCAAACATGCCAAGCTACATTAGGTAAAACAGAAAAATAAGAAGTAAGCAATGACAGGAATAACAATGAGCTACCATAAAATAAATAGCTGAGCAAGGAGCTAAAGCCACAAATCAACCAGTGTATTGAAATGAGTAAGAGGGTAATGGGCCGGGGCAGGGTATGCAGCTATTCTTTTCTCACGGCCTCTGGACCAGTTCATTGACCACATATATATTTTTAACGAGCAAAGAATTGGGATAATTGGCCTTCAGTAAGGCCTTTGACACCATATCCCACAGCATTCTCCTGAAGAAGCTGGCAGCCCATGGCCTGGATGGGTATACTCTGCAATGGATAAAGAACTGGCTGGAGGGCCGGGCCCAAAGAATTGTGGTGAATGGTGCCAAATTCAGTTGGCGACCAGTCACAAGTTGTGTCCCCAGAGCTCACTAGTGGGGCCAGTTATGTTTAATCTCTTTATCAATGATCTGGGTGAAGGGATTGAGTACACCCTTAGTGAGTTTGCAGATTACACCAAATAGGGTGTGAGGACTAGTGTGGCCAGCAGGACTGGAGAAGTCATTGTGTCACTCTATTTGCGAGGCCCATCATAAGAAGAACATTGAAATACTAGAGAGAGTTCAGAGGAGGGCAACAAAGCTGGTGAGGGGCCTGAAGCACAAGTCTGATGAGGAGCAGCTGAGGGAACTGGGGCTGTTTAGCCTGAAGAAAAGGAGGCTGAAGGGAGACCTTATCGCTGTCTACAACTACCTGAAAGGAGGTTGTAACATGGAGGGTGTTGGTCTCTTCTTGCAACTAACAAGTGATAGAATGAGAGCAAATGGCCTCAAGTTGCACCAGGGGATGTTTCGATCGGATATTTGAAAAAAATTATTCACAGAAATGGTTGTCAGGCATTGGAACAGGCTGCCCAGGGAAGTGGTTGGAGTCATCCCTGGAGGTGTTTAAAAGGAGTTTAGACTTAAAAATCAAACACAGAGAGCAGAAGCTGCCACAATTTGAAGTTTCTGCTCATATGATAACACTGTACTTTGTCTTGCCACAGAAGAAACTTATACTGCTTGACTTACAGAGGAGTTGGAAGTTTTGTTCACTCCAACCTCTGAAGTTAGAACATACTGGTGCTGGGGGATGTTTTGTCTCTCAGTACAGGTCAGATCAGTGGTAATTAACGATATTCCCTTTAGCTCATCCCAAGCACTGCTTCCAAGATCTCTGGAAATAAAAGCAGGATTTGCAACTACCCCAACTGAATGCTTCAACTGAATCTCTAAATTTCTGTCTATGAGAACCTGAAGGTCAGGCTCATTGTTATTCAACAACAACATTTTTTTTTGCTTGTACAGTGAATCTTAACTATGGTGGCTGTCAGCAGACAGCCTAACCCTGTTTTTCCCCATGTGAGAGCTTTCACCAGTTCTCTGGCCCACCAAACCCTCAGTCTGACAGCTTTTCCCCCCACTCATCGCTTCCTTCAGCAGATAGGTAAGTGCCAAGCAAATGAGATGTGTCACCAGTCCACAGAAAAGGTGCTGCTGGAAGAGACTCATGTAGTATGTTTATGTTCACGTCAATTAAGACTTAGGTCTTGATACTATGTTAAACCACAGTAAATTATAAGGAAAAAAAAAAAAAACCTTCAATAAGCATTTCAGATGTTTCTCACATTAATTGGATGTTGGTATCACGCAGACAGAAATTTAAAGGCAGGGAGCAGTGCATCACACTGACAGGGATTGGAGACATGGTGGCAGAAAGCAGGGAGGAAGCACCTGCACATGGAACATCTGTTTCTGTTGGGTTTTTTTCAGACTTTTCCAGCAGAGGCATATTCCAGCCTGTTCCAAGATGCAGTGAAGGAGAGGTCTTCATCAAAGCTTTGGCCAGATCATCACTGATACTGTCACTGTTGCTCACTTTCTTGCTGTAGCCTGTTGAGCAGCCCTTCAGCAGCCCTGAAATTTCACATATGAACCCTGGCAATGGGCTCTGCATCCTTCAGGAAGATCTGAAAGGTCTCAGTTCCTTCCCATCAAGGAGTTGCCTAGGGAGGTACTCAAAACTGTACTAAAGAAAAGGAAATAAATGTAGACAGAGTTTCACTTGGGGACAGCTAAGATTACCCAGGGCAATCTCCCCATCACACCTTCTAGGGATGGTGACCAAAGATCTCAGACTTCTTGTCTCTTAAACATTTGGTAACTTTTGTCTCACTGAACTGAAAGGGCCTCAACACCAGCTGTATCAAGCACAGCAAAAAAAGACAATCTCTCATTCTGTATTTAGATCTACATTGTTCTGAGACAGTCCATGAACTTATTTTTGTGATTCTACCATGTTGAAGTAAACTTGCCCACTGAGCAAAGTTTTTGATTAATTATAACAATGAATTTGACTCTGCTTGCAACTGAAGAGAGATCTATTTATTTTGGCACAAATTCTGCTTGCATATGATAAAGTCCTCATTTTTCATTTAAAGCTCAGGATTTAATATCTAACCTTTCAAAGTTGTGACCACAGTTTTATACTAAGCGAATTTCATGCATTTCAAAATTATCATATAATTCTTATGAGAAATACTTATTATATTCACGTGAATGCCAATATGGTTAATAATGACTAAAGTTTTGCAGTGAAGAATGATGAGTTGTTTAAGATTTACCATTAAGGATGGAATACTGTCATCTGGAGCTGACACAAATATGACTAAAAGAGAGAGAAGAATTGCCGTTTGTACTTGACATTAGGAGCTGTGATAAGTACATGAGGAAGTTGTTACATCGTTAGAAATTAAAGCATTGCTCTTTTCTCAATTTTCTTGTATTATGTCTTACACACTTTGTCACATTATTTCAACAAGGAGGTTTTAAAGAAATTGTAAAATACAGTACAATGCTTGTATCTGCTTGTCCATAATTCACTTCTATACTAGTCTTGTTTGGTTTTGGTTGTGGGTTTTCTGTTTGTTTTTGTTTGGTTGTTTGTTTTGTCCAGGGAAGCATCATTCAGTTGTTTGTGTTGATAACAAAGAAACTCAGAACAGAGCATGAGCAGAAAATAATTTCCCTATCCCGTATTAGGTATATCAGATGGATTCCCAGCTCTTACATGTTAAACCTGAACTCAGCTAGGGTCTTATTTTCCATTACCTCAAAACATTTCCTCTTCCACTTTAGGGTGATGGGAAGCCCATTTCATCAAAGTGTTTCCGCCACTTCACCAGTTAGCTTTAGAGCTCTGCCCCATGCCTTATTGCATGGAACAGACATGCCTCAGCAAGTCAGTGTTTCTAATAACATGTCCTCTGAATACTGATTTTCCTAAGTAGGGGCACAAAGGCCAAGATATTAAAATCAAAAATTAGGTTGAAAAATATTCATCACAGTATTTCAAGGTTTTAAACTTTAGTGTCTCAGAGTTATGGCGGCACTTTCAACAGATTTATGTTTCATCATGTGTGTGTAAATTGCAAGTATAAATACTTACGGAAAGACATGGCATTCTGAATAGCTTGGGTATGTAACTCATTGACCTGCAAGGAAGAACTGTGCAGTAGCTACGGAAGGAAAAGGCAGAAGCTTTATAAATTTAGTGAGGAGAGGTCAGAATAAATCCCTAAAGAATCTAAATTGGTTTAATTTCAGCTTTCTTCTTCCTCTTAGAATGTAAATTATAGTTTCTTGCAATTCATCTGGGAGCAGACCTGTCATTTCTGTTCGAAATGAAGAAAGAATAAGCCTTCAATAAAAATAATTTACTTTTTTGAGCCATACTGGCAGGAAGGGAAGTGTTAGTTCTAATAGCTCCTACTGGTCCATCACCTCAGTGAGAAGGTAGAAAGGGAAGGGCTTTTTGCACCTGAAGCAGTTGCGCTTGGATGCAGCATCCCTGGAAGCAGATCATTCTCCAAGCAGCTGTGGACACCAGGCTTTGGAAAAACGGGGATATTCAGCCCACATGTGGTTTTCCAGCTACCTGCTCTCATGTGCCACAGCCCTGCCCAGCTCTGGTGTGGTTGCCCAGCCCTGACATACCCAGGAAAGCTCTTGAGGATCACGAGCTTGTCTTTAATCTGCTAAACAGACCCGCATGTTTTTGTATTAGATTTGAAATGCACTTTTCAGTAGGAACCTGCCATGGTCAAGGGGAGCTGTTCCAGTTCTGTGGACATTTCCTACTACTAAATAGTTCATCACCACCATGGTGGGCAGACAGGGTCATGTATTTACACCAGGTAGCTTTGCACCTACAGTGCCTCCAGAAGTCTGTGTAGTTGTAGGAGAGAAACACATACATGTACTTGAGTGTTAAATTCTTTATCTGTGAAAGGGAAGGAAGTTCACTGTAAGTCCATAAACTCATAAATTTCTCTTTAGCTTCTATTTGTAGGACAAATGAGGTTCCATGACATGCATATCTCTTGAATCAGTTTGGTTTAGAATTTCTAGAAGTTGAGTTTCATTAGAAAAGGAATCAAAACATCCCAGAGCATGAGCAGGGATTACCCTAGAAACAGCATGGTCCTCAAGCAGCTGCCCATTACTAACCAGCAATAAGAAGGGTTTGCCTGAAATCCCACCCTGGCCAGGTACCAAACACGTACATCCCTCTGCAACAAGATCTCTCCACCTGCTTGTCACCCTTTTGGGACACAGGTGGCCTGCAACCCACAGCAGTGAGCTCTTCTCAAATAGGATGGCAGCTCCTTCTTAAATAATTCCCAGCAGCTGAAGGCAGGGAGAGGGGAAAGTTTTGTACCTTTGCATTCTCTCCATCTTAACAGGACTTTGCAGCAAAACAAATGCAGAAGCCTGACCAGGAACCAAAGGTACTCCTCGACTTCACGGGTGTGTATTTTGCTAATCCTATCTGCTTACCTTCCTTGTATTGAGCGGGGCAGGATAGCCTTATGGGTGGGACAGGATGTGTCCAAGAATTATAAACTTGGGCTAGTTGTTTAATTAGTCAGGTCATCAGTCATCTGACAGCATTGATTGAGAGAACTGAGTCACAGCCAAACTTCCACACTGGGTTGCAGAGCACTGATTATTATACTGTAAACAAGAACTGAGCACCACGTGTGTGATGAATACCAGAGTATTAACTGCATTCCTCCACTTAGGGCTCACAGTTCTTACAAGGATTGTTTTCTAAAAAAAAAAAAAAAAAAAAACCAAAAAAAACCCAACACACACAACACACACAACAAAATGCCAAATTTAAGACTTGTGATGTCTACTAGAGATAAGAATACTGCATAATTTTGAGATTTTGTGACTGCTGGGTTGTTTTATTGGAAAATAAAACCTTCCTTCAGCCACTAATAAGAATGAAGTATTTATATTTAATAAAGTTTAATTGGTAGTGAAGAAAAACTGTGTCTTAAATTGAGACTTCAGCTCCTAATGGGCCTTCTCAAACTATATGAGACCATTTATATGCTGAAGAAAGTCGCTGCAGTACCTACCCCTCTGTATAACCCTCCATCTCTATTTTGTTTGTGTGAATTATAATGGAGATTTACAGGAATCTGTGGTCTGCAGAATATCTTTGTTTAATATATAATTGCCATGTATCAGCAGGAGTTCTACACTGAAGAGGCCTGAACAACCTGTACAGATAAATATTCTGGATGGCATTTTCTTTTCTGCCTGACAAATTATTTTCCTGCTTTGGTTCATGAAGAGCAAGGAAGACCAGGAGGTCTTTTGTGAGGTAGCAGAAAGTAGCTAGCCAATTTAGTTCTCTGTCATACAGCTGCTTTAAAACACAAGTGTTAAACCTTTTTTTTGGCGAGGACATATATGTAAAACAAGTTTTATACTGACAACAGTACAATGTTTTACAAGACTGCTGGGAAAATAAATCAAAAGATGGGAAAAGGAGGTTTGATACAGGTGGCTTACTGTAGCAGCCACTTTTATTTTATTTCTCAGGTAGCCTCTGAGGACTTGTTTAATCAATAACAGTATTGTATTTGATCACCATATTCCATCCTTTTTAATACTGAAATAATAAGAGCTCCCCTAAAAGTGCCTCAACAGGTGTTGAACAGATAAGCTTTGAGTTCTGCTGCACTTTCTGAATATAAGCTTCCTTCCTAGTGCTTCTCAAATGGTACTCATCTGATAAGGAGTTATATGTGACTGTAAGAAACAAACATGTTTGTATACAACATGTAGATGTGTATATACATGTATATGTGTATGTATGTATATGTATATATGTGTATACATATGTGTAAGTAGTAAAATAACATTATTTTTTCTTTACCTTCTGAATTCTGATATATTACATTTTCAGGTGGGCTCCATGGAAGTGAACAGTTCTGGCACAGATTTTCCTATAACCTTGTTCTTAATGAGCTTTCTTGTTTTCATAGAGGTCTGTTTGAAGGATCTCATTTTACTAAGAAATTACTTCAGGGATGGAAGGTCACATTGTTGTTGTTTTTTTTTTTTTTCTTTTTTACTAGCTAGTTATATGCTACTTTACTGTAGTAACAAGGTTAAGGCACTGACATAAAATATAATTGCAGAATGTTCTCTGTTTTGGGAAAAATAAAGATTTTTTCGGATTGCTATACTCCCTGTCAGGGCCTGCGCACCAACATTTTTTCCATGACATCTGATCCTAGAGTATAAATTCATGTATTTGTCAGTGCTGCTCTGCAAAAGACACATTCATCTTGAACACTAAAATGTACTGGAGACTGCTGAAGAGTAGATTGATTTAGAGTCCCAAGACAGCTTCCATATGATGCATAACTCCTACAAACCAGCAAGGTCGTAGGTCTTTTAAGCCCATACTAAATCACATGCAAATACAAGATGATGAACACACTAAGGAGGTTAGTCTTCACTTTTTACATACCCTTGAGCATATGGTAGCAAAGTGTTTCACTAACCTGAGAAAAACATGGTGGTCAAGTTGTGATTCACTAAGGGAGTAACTGATTTGGAGTGTAAAACCATGAATTTGTGACTAAAGAATAGTTCAGGCATACTTAAACAAATTTACAACAAAATTATATTTTTTTTGCCTAGAGTTTTCTGACTATCTTTATAATTTTGCCAGGGGTTATGAATATTTTGTGACCCTAATAAGTAAAGATGTTAATATTTTCTCCAATTGAACATTATCGCTATTACAAAAATGTTCTTAGAGAGTTAAAACACAGATCTGGGCTGGGATGTAAATGCCTAAGCGCATCTGTTTAATGCTATTTTTCAACGCCCATCAAGATGCTGTATTGAGTGAGTCAGTTATAGGTCTTTTGTCACATCTGCTAGGTCTACATAGGCACTTCAGACACAGAGACTGTATAAAACGACAATAGGTGACTACGCTAGGCTCCCGAATAGTCCTCTGGGATTATTCTCTCCTTGAAAGAAAAGTGGCAGAAGTAATGAACAGACTAAAACTAAAAACAAATTGCAAAGTTTGGACACTGAAAAAAATGTAGTGCATGGCAAGCTTACCCCATGTCAATCCCACCACTCCAATGCACAAAATATGATGATGATGATGTAATTTGGATGAAAATCACCACACCTTTTCATTTCAGATAAATTCTTAAATGGAATAGTATTGTGGAAGCAAAAACCTGGCTAAACAAAGTGCTTGGGTACTTAAGTAATCCCACTACAGAGAAACAGGACTGCTTGTGTGCTCCAAGATACACGTATTCTTAAATGCTACATTAAGCTGAAGCCAAAAAAAATAGGTATCAAACAGAGAGAAGAAAGACGAGTTAGTGGAAATGTAGAGTAAGAGGGGAAACCAGTGCAAGAAAGTGAAAGCACGAAAGTGGGGCCAATCAGCAGGGGTGAGGACAGGGGAAAGAACCTGAAACTATTTTCTGAGAAAGAAAAATTGAGGTCTTTTTAGTTAATTCTCAGCATTTATTGTTATGGGTATATGTTCAAGTGGAGCGAGTTTTAAGCAAACAGAAGGCAGCATTTGCTGAATGTTAATATTGCAGTAAGCATTATTAGGTTTTCTTTGAGGTAGTTCATCATATGGGTTACATTTACTCCATTAATGAGCTGCAATACCATAGGATCTGTGGAGTCCAAACAAAATAAGGTATCTCAAATCAATTAAGAAACTGAGATGCCCTGCCAGTGAAGAAGAAGAAGAAAAAAATAAAAGCTTAACTAACAAGGCAAACTATACATTTTATAGTAAATACACTTATGAATTGCAAGCTGCTATGTTCACTCTAGAAAAAAAAATGTTATGAATTTATCAAGTATGACTTCACATCGAACACTTCCTTCAGCTTGTAGTTACTGCTACTAATGTACTTTGTTCTGAGTATCACAGTAGAACCTGCATGTTCCCACTGTCTCGGTCCTTGTCTTTACAATCAGGGAGTTGAACCATGCAAAGGCATGGTGTACTTACATGTACCTTAGTGGTAAAGCTGTGTTCAGAAATTCCTGCCTTCTTTTCCAGCTGACTTACCCTCCACCCCTCCTGTTACCCACCTATCAATTGTTCCTTACAAGAAAACTCCTTGTAAGGCTGTTTTCTAAACCAAATACACTAAATGATGCCTTCAGCATTCACAAACTTGCTAGAGGACAGGTAGCAAAGCAATACAAAGAACGTTGCACAGAGAAGAAAATTCAGATTAAAATGCACCATATAGTCATGGTGTATCATTCAACCAGTTGGGCTAAATGTCAAAGTGACTGACACTTAACTCATGCAAAACTCCCACAGATTGGAAGAAGAGTGATGCATAAATAGTGACTTCAGGATCAAGTCTGTTCCAGGGAGATACTGAACACTCTTCTACACTTATCAGCATCCAAGAATCTGCCCCAAATCCTGTGTTCTGCACAGCACCAAAAACTGTAAAATTCTCATATTGTCCCATTACTGAAACAAAATCTTTGTTTTGCTATAAGAATATATGTATGTTTTTCATGGTTTTAAGGATAATTTAACTGCTAGAGAACAACGAATACAAATCCCTGGAGGTTTTGCGTAATGAAGAAAAAAAATATTCCAATGAGATGATCACCTTATTAATGTTTATAAATATATAAAGGGTGAGTGCCACGAGGATGGAGCCAGGCTCTTCTTGGTGACAACCAATGATAGGACAAGGGGTAATGGGATCAAGCTGGAACACAAGAGGTTCCACTTAATTTTGAGAAAAAACTTCTCAGTGAGGGTAACAGAGCGCTGGAACAGGCTGCCCAGGGGGGTTGTGGAGTCTCCTTCCCTGGAGACATTCAAAACCCGCCTGGACATGTTCCTGTGCGACCTCACCTAGGCGTTCCTGCTCCAGCAGGGGGATTGGACTGGATGATCTTTTGAGGTCCCTTCCAATCCCAAACATACTGTGATACTGTGATACAAAGAGGCTGAAATGCTGTTGGCCAGAGATTAAATGGCCACAAACAGTGCAAACAAGATCCTTAAATCTGTATTTCTTCTGACTTATAAACGGTGTAAATAAAAGAGGAATTCGATACAGGTTTTCATCGTGGACTAGTCTTACCACAACTCATTCAGAATCAATGTCTTCTGTACTGACAAAAAGGCTCTGTCATTAAAGTAAACTAACTTTAATAATTAGACACACTAAACACATTAAAGAGGGTGCAATATTTGGGCGTACAGCTATGCAGTCCACATGAAGGCCACACTTAGCTGTTTGTCTCAAGTAACACTCCTTAACCTAATGCAACTCAGTAATTTGAAACCTTTCCATGCTGTTTCTAGGAGGACCTTTAAAGTTTTTCATTCCTGCAAAAGTAGAAGAGACTTTTGCACAATTTTTTACATTGTCAGACAGAAACATGAATAAAATGAAATATTTTTATTCTACTATATTTAAAGTTAAAGCAGCTTCTTGTATTTCAGGGATAGACACTAACCGATTTCAACGCTCTCTGAAGTTGATTCCATCGCCTGCAATCTGAATCATCACATTGTGCCGTGGAAAGTGAGGAAATATGAAGACAAAAAAAGGGAAACTTTTGCCTTCCACCATTATCCATGCTTGATGTGACATGTACCTCTGCCACTTTATTTAGACCCATCTACTTCACCACAAAATCAAGTGAACTGCTACATATGATTTAGAGCAGGAGGCAATAGTTTTAGTAAAACCCTTTCTCCTTAGCTTCTGCGAAAGACAGAGTTGAGTTTCTTGTGTAAGCTGAAGAGTTACACAGTTTTAGGATCTTGCCAGTGCAACAGTGTGTTCATCACTGTGAGCTTCAACGGAGCGCACAGACTCACTGGAGCAAAGCATGGGGCTGTGTTTAACAAGTAGCTGTAATTCCCTGGTCCGCTGGTTCAACAAATTAAGGCATGCTCATTGGAAGAAAAACCATCTAGATTTGTCAGAAATATCTATAGTCTTTGTTCTGCAAAACCTGCACCATTATCACATAACTCTGAGCTTTTCTCTTTGAATAGATTAATCTTTTTCTGTAACTTTTTTGGATAACATTTCCCTGCATATGTGGTGTCAGCCAACTGTGCTTTTTTTTTTTAGAATCTCAAAGTGTAAGCAAACACTTCAGTTCTCATATGAACCTGGGTTCTTACTTTCTTCATAAGGGGTGCAGCCTACAAAAGATTTTCTGTTGTTTTTCATAATTACTCCTTACTGTCGGTGCTCTTTGTAAACACTTTGACAGCAGCTCTCACTTCACACCTGGATGTCTCAGGAGCAGCAACCTGCCAGCTCTGTCTCCAGCAGAATCAAAATGTATAGTCAGTTTTCATGAACTCACACAGCATTCATGCATAACTCCCTTAAAGGACTTCATCTGCTTTTGAGTTTCACCCCAGCTTACACTGCTTCAAAAGAATTTCACCTCTCATGCCCCTTAGGGGTTGCAGTCATATTCACAAACTCCAACTTGCCCCAGTCCCATAAGAGTGCTGGCGGGCAGAGTGGCAGCCAGAGTGGTAGCCAGTGAGTGCTGATGGTGCCTCAAATCCTTTGCTTTTCTCATCTCTTGCATCTACCATCTCTTTGCTAAGACTTATCATCACAGCACTGCCAGCAGGCACCTTCTATGCTTCAAGGTTTTTGTCTGTTGTTGCCGTTTCTCAGTGTACCCACCTTGTTCTGCTTACTTTGGGGTACTGTGAGGTCTTTTGCCTCTGCATTGCCCACTTCCACATGACAGGTAGGATTTCTAGAGGAGGCTGGGCACACTAGAAGGTTGGCGGTCTGCGCTGTCTGCCTGTTTGTCCAGCAGTTTTGGGAGGGGCCACATCTGGCTGTAATCATGGTTGTAATCAAAATATGCAGCCCTCAGTTTTCAGAGATTTGCTGAACATTTGTGGAGAAATATTTGATCTCCAGTCTGTAACAGAATAGCTGCTCACCATAGCGTAGCACTTCCTCTGCTAGCCCTTATAGCAGTGACATTACATGTGACATTAATTGCGAGGAAGAAAAAAAAATGGTCTTGTGGTCGAGATACAGGGCAAGAAGGAGCAGAGTGCCTCAGTCCTATTCTTGGCCTCACCGCAGGTTTCCTGTGCAGTCTGAGGTGACATAACCTCTCTGTGGCTCCATCTCTACTTCAGTAACATCTGTCTGGGTAACTACAGACACCTTTACCTCTGCAACTGGGGAGGACCTGCTCGGAGCAAGGCAAACAAAACCTCGGCTGCTTTAGGTTTGAAGCCCCCACTTCTATTTCTTTTGGCACTTGGAGGCACAGTGCAAACCATCCTGCAAACCCCCTAGCAACGGGAAGCTGAAAGCTGGATCAGCAGCCCGGGAAGATAAGGACGGCTGATATTTTGCAACTGATTCTTCTCTCAAATAAAGATGGAAAGCTGAAGGCTTAAAAATATCATTGAGGTGCAAATCTGACCAATTAAATACATTTGTAGGTTAGTATTTAAATATTTTATATATTTAAAATTTATTATTTTTAAGTGGAAAAAAGTCTCAGCATGCTCTTGAAAATCCCAGAAACTGAGACTATGGTATATGCAGAAATACAGTGTAACTTGCACATTACAAGTTATCAAAAGCCTAAAATTTCTCTTTCCTAACCTTCTGAACTCAAATAAAGGAACACCTATAGAAGGAATCGAACTAAAATGTCAAAATACAGCTGTCTTTAGAAAAAATCTCATTTGAAGTAAATGAAGTACAGAAAAATCACAGGAGTAGCCTGTCCTAATATTTGCTGTTGTTATCAGGCTGATTTTGAAATTAGAAGGAATTCTGATATTACACATAATCATTCAGCTATAGCTGAATTAAACTCTAAGTGTTGTTTGGTGATGGGTATCATTACTTCCCAGATCCTTGGTTATCCTGAAATAACCTGAAAAAGCAGCATCACAAAAATACATTGTAGATTTTATGAGGTCAGTTTCAATTATATCCAGTACGTTACTTCTAACACACTTTCCTCTGAGCACTGTATCTATTATATGAAAATGTTACTTTGTGTTTGCTGTGATATTCTCTAGATTTTTAATAAAATTTCTTTGAAAATGCCTATTTATCAGTAGCAGGCGTAAGCCTGACTTTTTGCCTTGGGAAACAGTGATCTTCCCGGAAAAATTACTTTGGGTTGCTAGAAAGATTAAAAACATAATTTAGTCTTATAAAAACATGAAGTATGACTTTAAAAACCTGCCCTTCTAGATGTATGGTTTGTTCTTTGATAAAAATTCAAACAAAGAATGAAAATACTTAGCTAAAAGGTGTACTTTTCATTTTCTACTTGCTCTTTATAGCAAAAATCCAGTTATCTCGGCTTTCTATGTAAGGTATTTTACATCATCTAGAATTATGGTCGGGTGCGTATAAAGGTTGTGTCAGCATTTCCATTATAAAACCATATTTTAGGGGGTTTATAACTCAGCCGTAAAAACTCACTCCACACTGAAACTTGGCATACAAAATCCCAACCTGGAATACTTTTTTATCACCATCATTTTAGAAAAAGAAAAGAAAAAAATTGCTGTTTTTCAATTTTCTGAGTGATACATAAAATGGGAAGGATTTCGGGTGGGGGTGAGGGGCAGAGGCTGCCTGGTGAAGATGCTGCTGACCAATGCTGAAGGAACGGGGAATGACATGGCTTCAACCCAATCTGGGTCACTGATGGATGCTCCCTCCAGGCAGGGGTCAACCCTGTGGGCACAGGAGGTTTGGACTGTCCCCATGCCAGGCTGGCAAGGCTCCCCAGGTGTTTCCCCTACACAACACAGTGAGGCAACCACCATGTCCTCAGATCCACAGCTGCATGGGGGAAAAGGTAGGTCAGGAGAAGCCACCTGCAGAGATGCCACCTCGACCAGCAAGAGGACCAGTCATGCCAGGTAGCAGCCGAATCACGGGCACTGTTTTGCACAGAAGGGAATGAAGGCAGATATCCAGTGTCCATGCAACTCTCAGACACCCTGTATTGCTGATTTTTAGAGATACTTGTCAGATATCTCTTGATGGGATCTGCCTTTCTTAATTAACACCTTGGGTAGTGCGCAGGATAATGTTGAAGGTGTAACTGCTCACAAGTCACACTCCAATATACACAATAATGACCACACTGTATTCAGATTCAGAACTGTCATGGGAGGTGAGAAACACTCCCAAATCCAATATTTGAACATGATATAAAACAAAGGTGGTGATAAAAGGTCAGTGAAAGGATGAGGAAAAAAAAGAGTAAAATCAGGAGACAAGTTTAATGACACCAGACGAGACACTCAGAAGGTATACCTGGCATAAAAGTCTACCACTGGCAAGAAGGCTGAGAAGAGAGCTCAGGAAGCAGAGGAAAAGTGGCTACAGGTAAACAGATACCCTTCTGAAACGACAAATCACATCCAGAAAAGGAGAACTGCATAAATCATGACAAGTTAAATGTTAAACGCCAGGAAGGCATGCCAATTCATTGAGGAGCAACTTATTAAAGGAACTTATCAAAGGAATAAAAGTTAATAATAAAACCTTTTTCAAATATTTCAGGATCAGGAAGTCTGTCAAAAAGTCAGTGGGGTGAATCCCAGATCTGTGAGAAGTTCTCGGTGACAATAAAACTCTCAGAAATGCCATATGAATTATTTTCAACTTCTCTCTGCGGTGGCAGCCACACGGGTTCACAATCCAAAGCTGAACTCTGGGAGAAATGAATGAAAGGACCTACCTCAAACTGGGACTGTAGAAGTTGTTTTTTAGAAATCTTGAAAAACTGAAAATTGTTTTTTTAAGGAAAATGGTGCTCATCCAAAAAAAAGCTGAAGGGGTCAGTTCAACCAAATTGCAAACCATGGCGTAGCAATTACTACTTAAACCAGCCTATGCATGCACCAACATCCCTATAAGACTGGAGGTTAGACTGACCTTTGCTTTGAGCCAGTATGGAGCATCTTATGGTTTACATACTTTTAAGTAATTTTTTTCTTAAAATTATACACTTGTATCTAAAGTTTTGTTCCTCTTATGGAAGCTCAGCTTCTGGTGACCTAGATATTCCAGCTACAGAAGACTAGAGGTGTTAATATAAACTAAAAAACTAAAATATTCTTCCTTTAGTCTCCTTGCTAGAGTTTCTATACAGCGCTTACTGGACTGATCATTTTCATCAGGAAGTGGCAAAAGAAGCTGTTTGTTCAGGGCAGTGTCCAGGAGATCAGTATTACAGATTTCTGCTCCCTTTGCACCACTGAGTCCTGTATCCCAAGGAGCACAACCACCATGCTGAGAGTCATGTTGTTGAAAGGAGAAAGCATACGAATGTTGCATCAAAGTCCACCACTGAGCAAAGAGACCACTTTCATAACCACCTTTCTGGAGCAGTCTGGATACAAGGCTGTCTGTGTTAAAAGGGATAATTCCATTCATTAACATCCTTAATTCACAGATGCTTTTAAAGAGGACTCCCCTAGTAGCAGAGGAGATGTGCTACGCCATCACATCCCCCAGCCACTGGGCTGCAGGCAGCACCATTGACTTGCTGGGCCACCTCACCAGCTCTCAGTCCAAGCAGCAAGTTCTCCTGCCCTGCTACCACATCTTTACCCTAATAGATTTTCACCTTGGAAAGGTCGTTAGTCGCAGAAACAAACAGTTCAAAGTCCTGATGCTAGGTGACTAGTTATAAAAACTTATTTTTCTTTTTTAAAAAAACAACAAGCTAGTGATCTTTGATCTTGTTATTTAGCTTTCTTCAGTGTTAGACACTTAATCGCTCTCTGTTCCTACACGCAACTGTTTGAAAGGCGGGAGCGTCCTCCTCCACAGCATTACAGCCCAGTGTCCCCTGTATAGACCATGTACTCCTCACTAATTGCAGTTATTGTCACTCAGCAAAAACATTGGGACATCACACAGCTCTGTCATTTCTGCCGCATCCTGCAAAGGAGAGCAAACCTTGCCTGTTTTCTAGTAGCGTCACAAAATACTTCTGTTTCAAAGCAATTTATTATGAGATTCAGTATCCAAGTGCAAAACATGCACATGTGAAGGAAGATAAGAAGTTAAAGAAAGAGATATCCTAAATGCTGCAAACCTCTGAAAGCTTTAGCGATGCATGTTCTCTCGTGCAATGCTGCACATCACACTGCTGGTTTAGTGTTAGCTGTGTCTTCTGTTGTCCTTCATAAATTTTGGTAAATACTAACACTGCACAGGTATCACTGAGGTCAGCTCTAACCTGTGTTTATCCCATCGCTGATGCTGCTTTCTTAATGACCAAAGTATGTAGGGTGAGTTTGTGCTCAGGTATATCGAGAGTCTCTTCTCTTCGACAGAGACTATAGGGTTGCCTTGCCTGTAAGAGGATACTGCCCTAAGAAAGCTCTACCCCTCCTTTCCCTGTACTCCCAGAGTACTCAGTGATGGCTAACAGCATTGGGTAATTTTGGGGTGATTTTTTTTGGTGTTCCTCACACACACATACACAAAATCACTCCTGTTCATATTCACACAGAGAGCTCGTTACCAAGTACTGCTCAGCTGATAGTTATTAAAACCTGAGAACACGTTCTGTAATTTTGCTGCAGCTTCTGGGCTTCCTCTTAAACTCAGATTAAGCTGCATGATCTCATTGCTGTCATAGCTCTTGAGCTTCTCACAGGTTTTGAGGAAAACTTCCTACCTCTTATTCTACAGCCTGTTGGAGGTATATGGCAACAGTTCCACAAGGCAGCATGAGGGACTCACTAGACCTCAAGTCCTTCCCTGAAGTCATCCTGGAATCATTGTGCACCCAGATAACAAATCTTAAGGAATGACAGAGGAATTTGTGGTTGCCCTGGAAACTGAGATCAGAGTCCAGACTGTGTTAGAGATGGGGCTAGAGTTGGAGAGGTGAAGACTAGAGAGCTGCCACGAACTGGGAATTGTCTGTGGATGTCCTAGAGCAAGTAAAAGAACAGATGTATGGATGGCAAAATAATGGTGATAGTAATAGGTCACCATAGCTGCTTACCACATCCTGTGGAGCTTTTCACTTGAAAATCAATCAAGTGAGGAGAGGATGATTGAACTCTCAAAAAGCAGCCTGTAAGCAGATGGGAGAGGCTTTCTACCTTCACACGGTGCAGAGCTCAGGGGTCCTGGCCTACAGCAAGAGCTCCTGAGCACAATGACCCTGCACCTGAGAAGGCAAATATCTTCGAATTCTCATGTATTCAGGAAATATCTTACAGATGGTCTGTGTTCAAGGAAGTTTCTCTTGGTTTATACTACTTGAAATGTAGTCCTCACTGTAGCATAGGGAATGAAAACATTCCATTTTTTCATGACATTCAATACTGAAATGTATAAAGGGAGTCCCATTTGGTTTAAAGAAGAACTAACCAACATTGTAAATTCTGTTGATTTCTCCTAATAATGGGTTTGCTTTCAAGGACAGAACCCTTCAATGCAGTACCATTTTGAGCATAACGTCAGAAGAAAGTCAGTCTGCATTTGCTTTTTTCCCACCCAGTTTGCTGCTTTCTGTGCTTTGGCAGGGAGCAATCTGCACAGCTTCCAGATCATAAAGCAGAAGTAGCACTCCAACAAAAGAAAAAAAGTTGGCCTGCTCATAGTGTTAAGTAGTTTCAAGTCACAAATTATATTTTGAGAAAAATATGAAATAAGGATTACTTCTAATAGCTGCTCACTTTATTTTTTCCATGGTGTCACAAAACCTACTTCTAAACTTCTGATCTGCTTTCATTTCCCTAAGGCCAGGTGTAGAATGTGAGAATTTAGGTTCATATTACTGTATGATACCAGGTCGACACTGCTTGCAGGAACAGTTTCTTACCACCCATCCTGAACAATAAAATTGCTAACATCTGAAATTAAGTTTTTCTGTAACAAATACGGCAGCAGTAGGGCTTCTGTAGACACAGGTACATCAGTTCACCACTCATAGGCATAGGCTGTCACAGCTCAGGTACTGTAGACCTGGTTAGACTGTAATTTGTCCTTAATTTATGTCCTATCAATCACAACAGTGTTCAGCACAAAAATCTTACAAAACTGGGGGGCAAACAGCCAAAGAGCTTCATTTTAATTACAGAAAGGAAAGAATAGTTTTAATTCTGCCTCAATATGTGGTAGAAATACAGCAAATGAAAGATCAGAAACAAGACTGTTGATGTGCTTGTTAAGCTGCAGCTCCAAACGCATGTAACAGGGGGTTTTCCACAGGAAGAGAGCAGTCCTGTGGGTTCTGTCAATCTCAGTTATTCTAGGGTACCCAGCTACGGAAATCCAAGTCAGATACAAAGTCAGATAGGAACACACATGTCAGATAGGAACACGGTCAGCAAGGAATTGATTAATCCGTATCACAGCTTCCACTGTATAGCAAATGACTAAACAGATTGTTCTGCACATGGAAGGAACTGCAAGTCTTTTGTTTTCTTGTGATAAATGCTTTCTCCATTGTGCTATCCAAGACATTTCCCTGTATATTTCCTTAATGCTACAAAAATCAAGTGATTTTCATTATTGCTTTTGCTATCTGGAAAGTATTAGCAATGTCATTAATGATCAGAACAAGAGTTCTAAAAGTCACACTGATTTGAGTTGAACATTTATAGAAATTTGTTCAATGAGATCAATAACTGAGTATTTAATTCTGGTGTTATTGTAGTTACTTTGAAGGCCATTGTCTTTCTCATAAAATATGTGGTGACATTAATTAAAAGTTATAGCCAAAGTAAAAAAATTAATCAAAAATGATTTATGGGCTAGAATGTTTGTCCAAAGCCTGAATTAGACAACAATAGCAGTTGTTTGCTTTGCAAACAGAAACCAGTACAGCTCAATTGACTGTAAAACTGAATGCCAATCAAATCCTATACAGAATGCTGTGGTGATTTAAAGGAATATATATATATATATATATATATATATATATATATATATACATACACACATATTTTATAAGTATTACATACACCTCAATTTAACTCATTTTATTTTGCTGCGTTACTTTGGATTTCAGGTCAGAAATACATGTAATAGGCACCTCTTGTCTGGTTGCCCTTAGGATGGATGAAAAGTTTTAAACTTGCTGGCCTCTTATTCATGACAAGTAAGCTGGAAAAAGTCCTAGGACCTTCACTAAATAACTAACATACTACTTCTGCATTAATTTATAGCACACATAAAAGTATCTGCAGCTGTTGCACACTTAATTGGAATATATAGTGGTTGTCTCTTACTGGGCCTTACATCAGACTACCAAATGCAAATTACTAGAATAACTAATTAAGATGCAGTCTTCCAGGTCAGCATTTCTCTGTAAATGGATCAAATAACAGGCATATTTCACAAGGATATGATCTAACTTTGATAGTCTTGGTACACTGCATGCAGTCCTCACAATGGGCTTCTGAGAAGGTGCCATCTCTGGTCCTGCCCCAGGAGCAAGTCCAAAGGCTTGTTTTGCAGCCAAGGGTATGTGTGTGCGTGCCAGGTCTTAGCCAAGCCCAGGCAACATCAAAATATACTACAGGGGATAATTGCCTTTAGCAGCATCATGCCGGAAACTAAAACCTAATCACTCTAAGATATGGCAATAAGACACTTAGTGTTTCTAACTCCCATGCAACATTCATCACTCACAGAACTGCTACTGCCCATCTAACTTTAACTTTATCCCCTCAAATTTGCAGAAGTACATGTAAAGGTCAAAATAAACATCCAGGAGATATAAAATCCCATTTCCTTTCCAGCTGAACTACCTCCAAAGTACTAAAACATGAACATATGCTACAGTATTACTCACTACATAAAAATACATATGTTAGTAGATATATGGTATAGTTAAAACATAAAATTATACAATCTACACATACTTAAATAAACCTGCAACAACATCATCTATCAACATATCCAGTCAATCAAATCCTGTATATAAAAATATTTTCTTATTCTCTACCAGACACTAGACAAAGTTACAGAACTTTCAAATGTAGGCATTCCTCTTGAAAATTTAATTACATTCGTGATAGGGGTTTTTAAAATCAAAGTATACAGTGTTGCAACTTCCTGCGATTTCAATGAATTCTCACTATTTGACAGTTTTTAAAGTCGCAGCTCTTGAAACTCCAATTTCAGCTTTTTAAAAACAGGTTTTTTGTTCTCATACTAGGGAGAAGCAGTTGGTGTCAGTTTTAATACCTAAAAATTCACTTACCAGAAACAACGAAAAAAAACCTCAACTCAGTATTTTGAAAATATTGCTCTTTAACAAGAAAGGTTATCACTAATCCAGTGAAAGCTGCTGATTTTTTTTTTCAGACACAGGTCCTTCCAAATGACTGTATTTTAGAACAAAATCTAAAAAATGTCAGGGCATATTGGTTTCTTTATTTTTAATCATTTATTAGAAAGGAAAGTCAGTTTTTTAAGCCTACCTTTTCCTAGCTGAAACTTCCTTTAATTTTTAAAAAGCAGGGGAGACTTGAAGGCTCAAGTTTGGTAGACCATATTGATTTTAAATCCTGAAAATAAATAAAAAATATTTTGTCATTGTCTTGGCCACAGGAAAAAATGTTTTCTTTGTATCTACAGGTCTTGAAACTTACTGATAACAGAGATCAGAGCTTTCTAAGCAATGAAAGCACTTGCAAAGGACCACCACCTTTTATTTATTACTATAAGAAAATATAACAACAACGACAGAGATTTATTCCTTTCAAATCTCAGAGCAGTCTGTAGCCTAAAAAATGGTTCCTTGAAAGCCCTTTAATATGCCTCAATTAGCTGATGATTGCAATTATTCTTACCTGTGCAGGACACAGTGACTGAATACCATGGATTCTCACAATCAAAGTAAAAACCTGGCAAACCCTTGGCAGTGGCAAGGCAGCAGATTACTTGGAGAATTGTGGTGTTTAGTCAAAATATTTTTCTCCATTTCACCAGCTATAATCTTTCCATTACTTCATCTTTTCAGTGAAACATCTCCTGGTAAGAAGCCCAAAAGGAACACCTGCATATAAAAATCAGGTCTTAAGCTCCATAGGAAAATGAGAGATACTGATGTTTAAAATTTGCTGTTAGGTAGTGGAGCAAAACTAATATTCTTTTAGTGTTTTTGAGCTGATTCCGTACAGAGCAGTGAATTTCAGTCAAAGTTACGTGAACATTTTTTGGCAACTGATCGCATGGCAGCTCTGAAGTTGAGCCCCAAGACAAGAAATTGGTTGAAAAATTTTGAGATTATGGCATGCAGAAGTTCTTTTGTATTACTGGTGGCCTACCAGAGGTTTTCTTAAACTGGTTGCCTTACAAGTACCTCAGAGTAACAGTAATCATAGCTCCTGACAAAAGACACTGTAATAAGTAGGGATGTGCAATCAGTAGGGCAAGCTTCAGGGGAGCCTCAAACTTTCAAAAGGATACAGGGATCCAAACTATTTTTAATTCTCCAGTTTAAATTTATGCTTAATGTAAACATTTAGGAAAATGCCTGCTTTCTAACAGGATTTAGCTATATAATGTTATGATCAAAAACCTCAGATCTGTGTGTCTAACATTAAAGCCCTAAATTAATGGTCAACAGGTAAGTAGCCTGAGCACTCACGAATCTCATCTTCACTGTACTGAGACATGTTTGGCACTTGTCTGAAATGACATTTCTTTTTTGTTACTCAGTTTCTGTTGTTGCAGAAGTGTAAGAGAGGCTGTCAGTTTGTAAATGCTACCACTTTGTATCTTCCAGGCTCCTCATTCATTTATTATTTGGTTGCTATTGACTTTCCTGGGCAATTTTTAGACACTTGACAGATTTTCAGAAAACTTAAGAAAGAAACTTGAGGAATCTTCTATAATTCTGTTCCTAGGTGTTTTTAAATAAATAAGTTTCCAGTGTTAACAAAATAAATAAGTAAAAAACGAGAAGAGGGAGAGGGGAATACAGGCAAAACCTTTTTCCTGAAAAGAAATCTTCCAATAGCCATAGCGATTTATTTTTTTTTTTTTAACTAGCTTAGAAGGATTATTCCCTAGTTAGTTCTTGATTACTTTTTTTACACTGGTACATAATTTAATAAGTCAACACTCGCCTTTTTCTGACCTTCTAAAGCCTACAGTTTACTATTTGTTATAAGGATAAATAGCTTGGATATTTGTTGCTGCACAGATCTATATCTTCTTGGACACCACAAACAATGTAAATCTTTTCCATTTATATGCCTGATAATTTTTCCAATGTACTGGACTGTTTGAATTTCCAAGGTCAGAAAATTATAAATCTTATTAAATGTTTGACACAATGAACTAAGCAAAACATCTTTTGATATTATAAAGAGAAGATAAAAGAATGAATTCTTATCTTTGTAATTCTTTAGCTGCATGACTTCGGGGTTCTTAGGCTATCATAATATAATGTTTATTAGAAGCCAAAACAAAGATTTCTCTCTTAAAGAAATATCAGAATGTAATACAGAAGGCAATCTGAGAGATACAACCTATTCAAAAAGAAAGTACTGTGTTTGCAAAATACTAGGAATACTAAGAAAAAAAAAAGTTTAAAAACAGTCAAATGAGAAACTCCATTCTGGGCAGGACACTCATGGTGTCTAACACTCTAACAATAAAGATTTTCAGTGGTATGTATAACAAATCCAGGGGACTTTTATTGAAAAATGGCCATGGGCAGCCATATTTTGGTTTTGGCTAAGCCTCAGACATCATGTTTTGATTTAGAAGGAGAAAACCCAAACCACCTGTGTTTTTCATATTCCTGTCCATGTGTAGAATTTTAAAGTGACTAAAGTGAAAATATACATAAGCCATCATCAGTATTGCCCATGAACACGCAGGAGGGATCTTGCAAAATCCAGACGTCCAACCTGGTTGTCATGGGTTGTCCTTTCTGGATAAAGCACACCTGCTGCGGTGCCAGCACCCTCCAACTTAAGGTTATACATTATTTTTCTTAATGAATAGTGATGGACAAAAGTGGAATAACAGCAGATGTGATGTGAGCAGGACAGAGGCTTCTCCTAGGTAATGCTCATTTTCTATAAGCACATTGAGTGGTTTTGTAGAGGCTATGGACACCAAACCTTCTTTCTCAACAAGGATCCAGGTAGCAAGCTGCAGGATATGGGACAGTACTCTGGAAAAGTACAGAGAAACTACAAAAAAGAAAAGTATACACGTCTACACGATCTCCAGAGGTGGCAGGGTGTGAGATTTCAGGTGAAATGAGACCACGAACAGTTTGAAACCTTGTACCTCAGGTGAGGGACTTTCACTTCACCATTCTGTCTTACGTGGTTACACCTGCAAACATGCAACAAAACAGAAATACAAGCCAAATGCTACTTCTATTTAATTTTAAAGGAAAAAGTTTATTCGATGTGCTAATCTACCACAGAAGACTTTCAAAGCTTCCATCCTTTGTCATGCAATGAAACACTGACATGCATTTCTTTTGTCTTAACCCATATCTAACTGGATCTCCAGCTCGCAGATATTACTGGCAGCTCTCTTTGAGGAAATACACCCGGTGAAATCCAGATCCCTTTGAAGGCAGTTAGAGCTTTGCCATGGACTTCAGTAGGGCTGTATTTCACACACTTCTATTTGATGAGGGTAGCAAACTAACTGCAATAATTTGTTTGTAAAATCTTTATTGAAAGATAGGCATTTCCTTTCTTAGCTAAACTAGGCTTCACTTGCTTTTCTATAACACTGCCATTGCAAGCAATTAGTTTTATACATCTAAATGTATGTATAGATGCACATACATATATGAATATAAAATATGCATAAATACAGTTTGTATTAGAAATATTTCAAATATTATTTTTAATAGAAAACCAGTGATGCATGTTCCTTTTACAGTTAAGCTATTTCTATAATAAATGGCAATTTTCCCCACAGAACCTAAGAGTACGATAGTTAAAAAGATAGTATGTAAATGTTTATATAACAATTACATATAAATATATATAAGCGAAAACCCCCAAATCTCTTTCATCCTTTCATATACACATCAACATAAATGTACAAACATACATGACAGTAAAATGCCAACCCACCCCCAAAAAAAAAAAAAACAACAACAAAAAAAAAAAACCAACAAAAAAAACCACAACAACAACGAAACAAAAATAATATAAATAACACAACTTCTCTGGAAAAGTTTAAATGAGGCAGAGAGAGACCACAATGGCAATCAATGGCTTTATGAACAATTTGGTGGTCAGAGGCTTGTTTGTACAAACTAGTCCCGACAAAATTATAGCTTAAGGCCCTGGTAAAAGCACCATAAATTCCAGAAAGACTCATCACATTAGTAAACTGACTAATAATCGTGTTTGTAGGTGCAGATCTTTTGTTATAAGCAATTACAACTGCTTCTGTAAAGTTTCCATTGCCTCTCAATGGTATTTTTCTAAGATGCTCCCGGAAGCAAGTGGTGGACACAAACCTGTACTTAAAATTTAGATATTTAGTTACTCTCCCTGGATTACTCCTTCAGTCTTAAAGGAGACGTAAATCCATCAGATTTTATCGTGATTTTGCTCTAACTTATACAGTAGGATGGGGTTCCTTGCACACACTTATGTTTTTTCCTTTTTTTCAATTGTCTTACTGATTTGTCATCTTCAAAATACTGAATAACGTGATCCAGTGACATAGCAACATAGCAACTATATCTCTGAAAGTGCCTGAGAGATAATAGATGACTGAGCCCAGCAATTTTGCAAAACAGATAAATACTATCTGAGTCTCATAAGCGAGGAAGTCAAAGCACAAAATGCTTGACAAGTGGAGTACTTGTCAAGAATACCCATCAGTGCCACGACAGAACTGAAACTAGGTCCAAGATCTCAAATTTTCAGTAAGGAAATTGCTTGGCATTAAAGTTATACCCAGGTATTATGAATCCTGAAGCACCATGGTTGAATGCCACAGAGGATCACCTTCCATCATAAACCAGGTCTACCAAAAGCTGAGTTTCGACACCTGTATGTCTTTTGTTTCTTATTTGCATCTAGAGAAAATACAACACAGAAGTGAAAGTCAAACTCATTTTTTGCTCCTGCATTTAGGGTGTTGTCCTAGATGGATCTTGGGTGTCAGAAGCCTGGGGTAGGAAGGGAAAATAGTGCAGAGTGTCAGGGGAGAAGAGTTCTGAAACTGGTTTGATCCAATACGAGCAAATAATATTTGAAAGCTATTTATACAGACAAGAAGAAAGCAACACATATACAGAGATGAATTTATAAAACTGAAAATTTTTTTACAGGTATAGCTATCTAATATAACTGAAATTCTCCATCGTTTTTATCATGCTGACTTTCTTACATTCATGTGGTTTTAGTCTCACAGATGTTCTGGAGGATAGAACATGTAATATGGCTCCATAGTTTTCTAACCACAGAATATCCAAAATATATAACCAGGAAATCACTTGCAGTCTGTGTGGGGTTTGGCAGATGGTATTTCTAAAAATGCAAATATCCAATATGGAGGTAGTAGAGAAGACGGATTTCACAAGGGAACAGTGTAACTCTTTATATGGAGTGTAAACTTTACACAGTATTCCAATATAGAACTGGTGAGTACTGTTAAAAAAGTTTCCAATGAATATTCATTTCAATTTATAACATATTCTCTTCAACGGTTTCAATGCCCTCTTTGTGTTTGCTTACTGTGCATGTTCTAGCTCTTGCATTTACTGGCAAGAATGTTTATAGAAACAGCAAATTTTAAGCAAGTATTAGAAAATATATATGGGAAACAAATTTTTGGAAATATAGGTGCCAGCACCAAAAATTAGTTCCAAACAGGTATCCTCATCCATTCAGAAGAGGAATGTATGTGATCTGCAATATCAAAACCAGCTTAAATTGAATTTGGGTTGTTGAACACTTGCAACCACATACAGTAGCAGTGCATGACTTTAAATTTTGGTCAGATGACATAAAATCAGAAAGTAGTTCGTTCTCCTGCTAAGGCGCACCATTAGCAGCACAAGGGATCTGTTTCAAGTGTTTTGTGGTTGATCGGAAAAATTCTGAGATGTGCAGAACGACTCTCAGTTCCTTATAGCTGAAGGAATCTCTACCACTGATTTTCCTTGCCTTACAAGCCATGTAGCTTCTGGTTCCAAGGGCTTTCAAAGCTGAATGGTAAATATGAAATATGAATACATGAAATATATGAAGTATGAAAGCAATTTAAGTCAAGATTTCCTCACATGGGACCTAAATGACATGAAATCCTTAGTAATGATAGTTTAGGTTTAGCTAACAGCAAGCACAGAAAAGATCAGGCAGATTTCTTATGATGGAAGGTTTAATTCTAAGTGAAAGTGTTGCACAGCTGCAGCCACCATCTTAACATACCATAACATACATAAATCCGAGTTCCTAACTGATGCACGCAATTACTGCTCCATCAAGTCGATTTACAGTGGAACTAAAATGTATCATTTGCCAGGGAATTCTACCATAAACAAACTGGATTGTCTGTTAGTATAAACCATTAATATATTTGCTACAAAAAAATAAAGCACAGAGCAGACAGAAATGCATGTCTTCATGTAAAATTGCTGTGAACTTCAACAGAAATAGGTTTTTTTTCTATATGCTTCTTCTACACACATGCCACAGCTTAACTTTATGTACATGTATACACATCTCAAGCACAGTACTCTGTAAAATGTTTTAATCGCCTGACAGTGAGAATGTCATACTTGGTTAAGTTCCGCAACATTTTAAGACTGGGGTTAGGCTTAATGTTGATCCCTTCTTTTTCTTTTTGGCTCTAACTTTTGTATGGCTTTTCAATTTGTATTTTGTGAAAGAAAAATCACAGAACAGAGAAAAAAGTTATCTATGTCTGAATTGCTGGCTTTACTAAAGGGTCAGTTTCTTTCCAAGCCATATCAAACTCAGACAGCTTTCTGGCAATTTCTGCTCAGCTGTGAACAGCCAAGATCATGTGAGATGATCCAAGAGATTCCTAAAATATTAGATATGCCTGTGTATATATATATATATATATATATATATATATATCAGACTAAATATTTTCATGAATGTAGCCACAGGAAGAAAAGATCTCTAACACATAGGAAAACTCAGTTTTACATACATCAGACTCTACTTATGAACCAATAAGCTATATAAATTGTATTGTCTCTTCCTTAGTGGCTTACATGTGCTTTCTTCACTGAAGTAAATTCCAGTTGCAGTGAGGTTACATCCCATATCGTATCAGTAACGTATCACCGCTATGAAAGGACCACACGGTCTGTTATAACAAAAATCCACCTTCTCTGTTAAGAGAGCCTGGATCCATGGCCACCTAGGTTTCTTAAGTTGAGGTCATCATGTTAATTCCTTTGCAATGTGTTAATTGTCAGTTTGTACAGAAGCCTGCGCTTCTTCAGAAAGTATAACAAAATATCAATATCAATGTCTGTGTATCTATAATAAAACATTTCCTTTCTAAAATCTTGTCACTAAAACTCATGTGATTCTTTTCCTAATTTTGCATTCTAATACTTATTATGTGATTAAACAAATAACTTATCCTGTATTTGCTTGTATTAGTAGTACAATTTTGGTGCAAAACATCATGTTTAATCTTCATTCACTTCATTCATTGTTATAAATCAGTGGATACTTTTTGTACATGAAGAAAATAATTTATTCTTGAATCCTTGATTCCAAGTCACTGTATTTCTAAGTGTTAATTTCCAGTGATGCACTGTTCAGTTTTGCTGCAGCAAAACCTGAAGAAATTTCTCATTTGATGTACCCCATGGCCCAGGCTCCTGGATTTCACACTCACACCCTATTTCTGGCCTTGATGAAGTCAGCAAGACTTGTGAGTTTTCATGGCGATGGACTGCTGTTGTAGTGATGGAGCAGGTCGTGACTCCTAAGCGCTCTGTATCCTCTACAACAGTCAGAGTATAGGCTACTTGGCTGAGACACAGGGACATAATACCAGCTCACGGATCTGAAACATACATAATGCAGGAATATAATGTTTATCGGTTTCGAAATGCATTATCTAATGGAAGAACAGCTACAAAACCAAAATAGTTTGGAGTCACAGAGTCCTTCTCCGTGAAAAAGAATGAATTATCATTAGCTTTTCAGCTAGACATGTGAATATCTGTGACACTGAGCACAGTTCAAAATTTTCAGCTGGAGTTCACATCACAGTATTGGAATCAGAACTGAGCTTTTAGTATTTTTTTCCAAGAAATTTTGAAAGAGAAAGGGCTGATCAATGTGAGAAGTTGAATAATCAGTACAGGTCTGACTCATGTATTGCTAATGCAGTAAACAAGGGTGGTAAACAGTTATTTATCCTCCATCAAACTTGATTCTCATACGACTTACTGCAATTTTACTCCAAAATAACACAGCTGGGCTTCTGTGAAGTTTCTCTTCTTACACTGCGACTGGTGGTAAAATTAAAATAGGAACTTTAAAGAGTTTTCTCTGGATTCACACAATTACAATAGAGATCAATATCTTACACCAGGAGTTTTCTTTTCAGTGTCTGAAAGGAAGACTATGTCTTCTTCCATAATTTTGAAAGGAAGTTATTACGCTTTCTCTTTTACAAAGTGCAAAAAGACACAGTGGCTTTCGTTTTAAAATGGATGAAGATAAGTCAAACACAAAACAACACCGAAGTCCTGTTCATCCTGCAGTCAACAGCAAAGCATCTTGTAGGAGCACGATCATGCTGTGAAGCTTCAGAAAAATGTGAAGTGCTTAAAAATGTAATCACTACATAGAACCAGAATACGCCACTTCTTGCAGATATAAGAACATAGCACATTCTTATTTTCTTCCTATGGAAGGTCAATGTTTACACTGCAGATGTGCCTGCCGGGAAGAATATTCTTGCACTTGCTCTTCTTCCAGTTGCTAATCTGCATGTTCATTTGCCTCTGCTTGAAGAATGATTTGTCTGAGCTCTTCCAGCATTACTGGCATTAGACCCAAACATTTTCACAGATTCATACCATTTCACCATCACCCCTGTAGCAAGCACAGGATGGAAATTTTATCTTTCCCCCAGTTTGCCTTTCCCATAGTACCAGGATGCAACTGCCTTCAGTCCTGCCATGATTGCTGCACTCGCTTTTGGAAACAGGGTCTGAAACTGCAGCAGCATTGATTTGATGGTGGAGGTGTGCCCTGTTCTGACCCAGAGGTTAAGAACCAGCTTTCCTGGCTGCAGCCTTGGTCCTCACTTCTGACTAGCCTCATGGCCTGGTAAAGTCCCCAGGTCCCCTCAGGATCCCCAGTTTGTCTGTGTGGGCACCAAATAAGATGACCCTCCTGCAGCACCATGCTGGTGTGTCTAAAATTGCTCATAAAGCCTTAGTTATCCCTGGCAATAAGCTGGAGAAGGAACATAGCACACTGTGTCTCATCATTTATTTTGCAGTTGTTACAATTACTGTAGTATTTTCTTTGCCTTGTGTCAGGAAAATAGCAGCAAGATAACTAAACGGCAGAGTTTTAGTTTTTAGTTTTATCCCTCTAAGGGATATTTCCAGGCTACCTTTCAGTGGTATTCAATGCACATTATTACATGCTGTGCACTTTACCCTATCCTTAACCAAGCTGCAGAAAGAAAGGAAAGATCAAGTTGGTTTCTCCAACAAATTTCCATGAGCTTGAAGCAAGGACAAAAAGAGCAAGATGTCGTGTGGGACTTTCCCCCCTGCAAATACCCTCAGGCTTTAGCTTGTTTTAATGGAGGTAACTACTGTTGGACACAAAACTGCCCCCAACCAGCCTGTTCAGGTTTTTTCCCCTTTATGCCTTGCCCATTAGGAAAAAAAAGAAAAAAAAAAAAGGGGAAAAAAAGTGTTAACCCCTCGGTCTTGCTGTGCTCTGGTTTCAGCTGCAGACTCCCTGGCCAGGATGGACACAGAGAGTTGCTGCTCCTGGTCCCCAGCTGCACAGCCAGGAGCTTGCTGGCACACACAGACTTTTCCTGAGGATCCTGCAGCCCATAAGCTACTCTCAGAACATGTAAGACCAAAACAATGTGGCTTTTACCCCCACTTAGGGAGAGCGGAGGCTGTGAGTGAAAACCCCAGCAATGCTGCCGCTCTCCATAACCCTGCAGTTTGCAGGGAAATCTTCACTGAGTGTTTCCTGAGTTTCTAATATTTGTTTTGGGTTTTATTCTCCCACAGCCCAGAACATAAGAGTTGAAGGAGGCATTGTGAGAGGCTGCAGCCAAAACTCCATCTTGATAACATTTTTATGGGGGTGAAACTACAAAGAGTAACTCAACAGTTGCCAGCAGGGCTGTGTTAGCGTGAAAAAATTGCCAGAAGCAGGTGGGTAACATTCATGCTGAAAATAAGATTGATCACTTCTGTTTTTTTCCTGCAACTCTGCCCTTGTCCAAACCCAGGCTCAGTGAGCAGTGACTTTAACTGGGGCTGAGTTCAGTCTTCAGAGGTTGCTGCACTTATTTCAACTAAACCACAGGTTCACATATCAAACCCAGGGCAAAGCCGGAGGTCTGTGCGTGACGTGTTGCCCCAGTCTTTGGTTTGCGTAAAAATGACAGAAGTGGACATCGGACATTTTTTTTATTTCATCCAAAAGGCAAGTCAATTGATTTATGCATGTGTCAAGAAGCTGAGATAGATACCTGATCGCTTTGTGCTTAGAAAATACAGCATGCTGCTAATAAAGGTCACTTTAGCTTTTTTTCAAGAGGAGCTGAGGGATTTTCCAGACAGGTGAAGGGTTAAATCACTGTTCACTTTCAAATATATCCACTCACTGTACATGCCTTACAGAACAACATTTACACTAAAAGAAAGCACGATTATTATCAGTAAAGTTGAGGATACTAAAATGACGTGTGACCACATATGCCCTTTGGTTGTCTTGCTGATTTGGCCTGATTGCAGGTACTGTACATAACTTGCATAAGAGTACATTTACGTAATTTACTTAATTTAACATCTGATTTGAATATTCAAATATCTACCAAAGAATTTGCCTCTGAGTAAGGTTTTTAGGAAAAAAAAAATAGTATAGAATTTGGAAAATGTATTAAGACCTTTTTCTTAATTCTTTAAGTTCCCTGCTGCTTACAGGAATTAACTATGGAAACAACATCTGTGTAATATTGTGAAGGATTTCAAAAGGGCTCCTCAAAAAGGGCTGACACAATCTTACTCCTTTTAGAAGAGGATATGAAATGAATTGCTTACTTTGGCTATTACATGCACTCCCTTCCCCCCAGCAACAGAGCCAAGAACTAGTGGCACATCTGAGAAATTTTTTTATGGGGAGCCCTTCAAATATTTTTGACTGTTTGTAATAAGACCTAAGAGAGGTCCCCTCCCATAAACATAACAAAGGAAATTGCTACACTAAAGGCCCACTTAAGTGGATGAATAATAGATTAATAGAATCTTATGATGAATTATTTACGTCATGCCTTTGCATATGACTCTGATGGCTGAAAATTGTAAATGAGTAAACACATATAAGAACTTTTTAAAATCATATACACTTGCTAAACCTTAATTAGTTATACAAAAATAATATTGTTATCCAATCTAGCAGGTATTGGACATAAACCAGTAATTATGAGCAAGTCTAAAGAAATGTCAAATGACAGTAGGCAACACCTCTATCAACTAAAACAGAAATGGATGCGGCCCCCTCCCTTTCCCTGTGTCATTAGTAAAGAGTGATTAGCCAGAACTGATTGTCTGCCCAGAGTCTTGTAACACCGCCCTTGCATAAATTGACACCCCCACTTTGGTATATAAAAGCAGGTATGTTTCCAACGTCATTAATTAAGGTCTTAATGTCAGTATGGAGCTTCAGCAGCTGAGTTGAGCTCAGCTTTAAAGATCACCTTAATGATACTTTCAGAACCTGCTTGGACCCAGTTACATTTATTTTGTACAGACTCTGAGGTTATTCACATGTGAACAAACAAAGCCAAGGTCTTTCTTCTGCTTTCCAGAAATATTCCAACTGATTTAGGTGAGGAGTTTGTCTAAAAAAGGTGGTTTTTTCAACTGAAAGACCACAGACCAGTTTGGGATGAGGCTACATGTAACACAAAGCCTTTTCCTTCCCCTAGGGAAGATAACCATGAAATTCCCATTGACTTGCAATTAGAATAACAGAACAAAGTGCTCTCTTATAAGAAAAGGTAGTTGCAAACATTATATATCTGAGATAGGATCACTAAACAAGACCAGGTAATGTATGTCTCTCTTCCCGAATTCACGCACATGACCTGCTGCTCTCACAGCTCCTTTGTACCACAGACGATCCTTGCTGCACCAATGCCTTCCTGAACTGCCATCTCCCAGCAAGACTGAATACAGATATTTCAGGACAGAGTCTCGCAAAGGGGACACCAGCATCCTATGGACTCGGACATAAGAGCAGTGTCTGTGATATATGAGATCACTTTGTCAGGTACCTGTTCATAAACACGTTCTACTTATCAGAAAATTGCCGTGACAGCAACTCCACCTGGACACTGTTGCATTTACGGTTGGAACAAGCTGCCCAGTGTAGTTCTTTAAAGAAAAATCTGTTTTTCTCCAAGTGGGGAAAAATAACCAGGGTCACGTTATAGAAATGCAGATTCAAAAGTTTTAGGCCCTTTGACCATCTGTACTTGAAACACCATAAATGCGAAACGTGTTGCAAAAGCACATAACATGCAGACTTACATCCCAGCTGAGGACAGCTCTAGTCCCCACTCTGCAGAGACTTTGTGTCCTCCTGGAGGACAGGGCAGGGAAGACCTGGAGCAGGCTGAAGAAAGGTGTCTTTCCCAGGAGCTCGCCATCAGCTGCAGCCTGGCCCCGCAGCTCTGCTTGCCCATGGACCTGCCCCTGCCTGGCCCCGGGTGCTGCCCCGCTCGGTCTGGAAGAGCCACGGTGGTGAAGCTCCCGTGCCCGGTGAGACGGTGCTGCAGCACCCTGGTTCTCCGGGCATCTCCTGCGGGACCAGGCGCTGGAGCCCGGCTCACCCTCACCTTGCCAGCCCGGCAGGAGCAGGAGAGCTCACTGGAAAGATTCTTTGTAGCACGAATATTTACCCTCCCCAAGCCAGAATACAACAATGTTCTTGCAAAATAATGCTGTCCAGTAAAATCAACCAGCTGAAAGGCATTTTGCACAGTATCAAAAATGTAAATAGAAGGGACAGCTGGCTGGTTACTGTGCATTCATACGAATATGTAGTCACTGGGCAAATCCAAAACACACATGTAGTTTAGCAAATAAAACTGATGCATGTAAAAATGAATTGTCTTAAATTAATTGTTCTGTACAAGCACAGTGCTATCGTTTTACTGTGTAACAGGAACTGATTGGGAAAGACAAGGTGCCTGAATCCTCACACGGGTGCATTAAAACCCCGTGCTTACTCTCATGCATTTCCTGTTCATAGGAAGAGTCCCCACTGAAGCAGGCAAGACTAAGTCCTCCAGGATCAAGCCCTTAATTTGTGCACTAACAGAGTACTTTAGCCTCCAGTATATTTAATCTTCTGTATCTAAAAATTTCCCAATAGTATCACAAATACTTTATGAAAAATAAATATTTAGACAAGATAATGTATATTAATGTAGAACCTATTTAACATTGATTCTTTCTTTCCATTACAACTCATCTAGTGCCATGGGCTGATTAGATCAGCCTGCATACACATCAACAAGGCTTGCAATCATCTAATTTATTCTCAGGGCACTAACTTCTAAAATTGTAACATTTGGGAATTATTAAATTTAAATAAAATGCTTTCGATTTTCCATTCAACATTCAACCCTTCATTTCAGAAGATAAAAGTAGTCTGAATCATTAAAAAAAAAAAAATCAGAAGAGTGCCAGCAGTGTGATCAGAGGACTTCTTATTTGCTTGCACCAAGGACTTCAGAAGCAAGCAGCCAAAACAGGCAGGAAAGCAGGGAAGGATGGTGGCTGTGGCTGACCCACACCTCCTCGCTGAGTCTGTGAAGTGGCATCACTGTCCCAAAATGAGGATGGCCTTGGTTGCAAGGAAGTGAAGGGTCATGTAATGTGGAAAACCCCCAGCTGGGGCTCTGAGGCTACATGTCTTAGAGTCAGAAGCCTGGATAAAAAAAGCCAAAGAAGTCTCTGAGCCCAGAAAAGGTTTAAATGGATTTACTGAGTCCAGAGAAAAGCCGAGCAGAAACAACTAACAGAATACACTGTCTTGGTCTCTTCAGCTCACTACTACTTGAGAGAGAAGAAATATGAGATACAATGAACTGGGAGTGTATTTTTTTGAGTCTGTGAGAAGAAAAAAATATATTATTCATGATTATTTTACGTTACCCGAGAAACCAGTCTGGGAAAGGGATAGCCATATAGATTTCTGTACATTCTTGGAGAGCTGAGAAAGGGAAACTGAGGCAGTGAGCACACTGTTTCAGCCACCCATTCCATGTTGGTGCTGGAGAAATAGTTCTTTCCAATTACTTGGTCAGTGGCCATTTTCTGACATGCAGTGTTTGGGTAAAGGCTGTTTGTACCATGGCTATTTTGTTCAGGAACCACAGAACTACTCAAATCCTGATCATAGCTGCAACGTTTCATGTGCTGATGGATGTAATACAAATAGCTTTTCTGTTTCTCTTATAATAGGCGTTTCTTGAGTATCAAGAAAATGCTCGTGACCACATCTTTGAAAGGAGTGCTTGTATGCAGGCATCCTCTTTATTTATACCTGTGTTTAACTTCCACTCCTTTAATACTCTAAGTCTGCCTCTCTGTAGGAGACACTTCAATAACCTAACATGAATAATATTGATATCTAAAGATGAACAGAAATTCATTATGCCTATTTTGTTATTCAAAAGTAGGTTGTGAGTCTGTGCATTTCTGATAGTGTAAACATTTATTTATTGCAAGAACAGTATAATATAGGCCCCCATTTCTGTTTAAATATCAGTTGAAGATAGAAAAAGATTAATAAAGACAAACTTGCCACTAATTTATCCGACAATGTCATAAACATAGCTTTGAAAAATAGCTGAAGTTACTCTGTGGCTCTCCATATCCGATCTCCCAGTAAAATTTCCATTCACTCTCCTGGAGTCTTTTCTTTGTTTGTGTTTTGTTTGTTTGTTTGTTTGTTTCCTTAGGAATGTACGTGGGCTCATAATTTCTGCTGCGCTTCTACATCAGCCCATACATTTCACTGGTGTAAAAGCCCTTTCGTGCCTTTGGATATCTCTTTCTTGCCCTCTTTGGGATGTTCCTCTCTTAGAGCATGGGCAGAGACCTGTTTTGGAAGAAATGCACATCTGCACATCTTCATATATTCAAGGTCACATTCGTTTGCAGCAATTTGCTGACATGCCACATGGTCATATACTTATTTCTGGTTTTGAACTTTATTTAATGCATTTGTGTAAGAATGAATACCTGGACCATGAACTCTCCTTTATCAAAGTATATGTTTGTAGGCTGTGATATCTCTGAATACAGATACCTGATTAGGTAACATGTTTGCCTTCGGGCTATTTGTGTAGCTGTTGAGCAGTAAGAGCCTCTGAAGCACGGTAACAGGGTGCCAAATTTGCTGAAGTCTGAATTCAGATAGCAACGCTTTGCTCCCCGCATGTGTACAGAGCAGATAAATAAGTTATTGTAGTGCTCTCCAATACCAAACAAACAGAAATTAGGATTGGCTTGCTAACCTAAATGAAAAGGATGAAGGTAAATGCCTCAAGTCTGATTCTCCTGTGCTTTTCCTCTAGTCTGTGTATTAAGACCTACGAAAAATTGATTTAAAATGGTCATACCTACTCTGCACATAATACACAAAGTTAACTCTGGAAGCATGTCTGTCTTCACCTGTGTGACAGCCACACAAAAATGCTGTCTTTAAAGAGCTTCTATCATGCGTTTGTGTTTAAATCTTTCCTTAAATCCTAAAACAGCTAAAAATTTCAAAATAGCTTTTGCTTTCCTCTACTTTTTTTTACTACTTTTTTTTTCCCCCCCCCTGGGGAGAATCAACAATGTAGGAGAGAAATTTCAGCAAAGGTATTTTCTCTCATGACACACTCTTCACAGACTTTCTCCATTCCTACTCACTCTACCTCAAAGGAGCAATTAGTTGCTAAAATATGTGTTTTGTTTTGGCTGGGAGAAGACAGAGCATGTTTTTAATTAAGGAAGTGCTATTAAAATAAACTTTTCTAGGAAAATGTGCACAGGGTAATATATAACATAATTAGAAAAATACATTTTTATTCAAAAATGGTTGACTGAAGAGTTGTCAGCCAACTCCAATATCAGCTCTATCTTCCCTTGCAAGCAGTCTTTTTCTGTTCTCATTCGCCTCTTGGGCATACTCACTTCTTTGGCTCTTTCATTTCCTCAAAAAGCAGTTAGTTTTTGCCACTTCACCTTCTATCTTAATTGTCTCTAAATCTGCATCCAGAAAAAAGTATGGATATTTTTCTTTCAATCAATATGTGTCTGCCAGCATGGAGTCTTTTCTCTAATGCTTTGCTGGTCACATCATTTTTATGCCTCATCCTTCTCTCTGCTCTCTGTTTCTACAGCATCTGTTACTGCTGTATCCACATGTACTGAAATTTTGAGGTTTTGGTGAAACGTGAGTCCTACTTCATGTGTTTACCCCCACCAGGTTTGCAGCCTGGAATTTCTATGCTAATCTGCACTACTTTAAAACCAGTGGCATGCTGACGGTTTTCTTAATGGCTTCAGCGTTGTGTTGATTTATTTTCCAAAGTCTGAACTCCCCATCAATAATAGAGCTTGAAGTTTATAAAAAAGTTATAATTTGTGCAAATGTTGTATTAGCAGGGCCCTGGGGAACCTTCAAACCACCCACCAAACTGTGTGTTTCCTCCTGTAAAATGCAATTGAACTGTAACTCTCTTCTCTTGTGCTGTCTCATTAACTTCAAAATATTGCTTCAGCCTCTGTATCTATGTTGGCCAGGTCTCTCTATAAAATGGTATCAAAAGGCATCAGTTTTCCCAATATTTTGTGTCATACTGTCAGCATAACTAAGCAAGTTACATTATTCAAACCACACGGTAAGTGCTGCTCAGGTGGAAATGGCAGGCAAAGTGGCAGGTCGTGTCACACCAGAACAAACGGGAACAGCAGGGCTCCCTCTCTCAAAGGAAAAATGGCACAAATCCTTATTATTGCAGGCAGTATACCTGGCAGACTTTTGTTTCTAAAGTAGCCGTATACTGATCTGTGACTAATATCAGGGTTGGTTTGTTTGTTAATAACAGCCATCATTGAGTAATAACACCAGAGAAAGCAGTACAAATTCGAGTATTAGCTTTAAGCTATTTGGACCTGGAATAACTCGAAATTAATGAGCTGCTCACTATTAACACATTTTGAAAACTGTCTATAAATGCCTTTTGCTTTTTTACTCCCTAAATAGAGCTGCAATTCAATTATCTTCTTCCATTGTCCTCTCTTGTTCTACACAAGTATACTGTAATTTTTATCTTTTTTTTCCTTCAATTGAAAGCTGAATAAGCACACCGATAAACCTGTTTATAGTAATGTCTAGCACATTCACAAGTCAGTTTTAAATACGTTACAGTGCACAGGAGTAAACAGAGGTTTCAGGCTGAAGTCACAGAGGAGATCTGGTGCTCTAACACAACCCTGATGTTAGGTGCTTTGCCGTCTACCACAATCACAACCACCCAAGCAAGGTGCCAAAGCTGTGATGTCTACAAATGTGATTTACAGAAGCCATATCAGGATGAACATCTTTGCTCATTTAGCCCCCAGGAAATACCAAAGAGAGAGGTCGTATTTAAATACCCTTGCTCTCTTGGGGCATTTTCCAGAGAACTTTTGCAGGCTAAGCTCTGGGCTTTGCACAAGTTCTAGGGTGGAGATTTGTGCACCTGATTGGTAGGTCCGGGTCAAATGCAGGTAAATGTATGTGAACACGAGGCAAAGTAACATTTATGTGAATTTTGGTTTGGGTTTGAACTTACACTGTAAAAGAAGCTGTAAGATGAATGAAATTGAACGCTTAAAGATGTTAATACAGTGACTTAGTAGCATAATAGGAAGCTTATAGAATGGGCATATGTTCACATTTTGTTCTTATTTTATAGCTAAGCAGAAGCAAGACGTATTATTTCCACTAAAGTGTGGTTAAAAGGGACTGTAAAAATGGCATTAGACTGCCTAATGTTTATATTTCATTTACTTCCACATATCACCTTCTTTTCAGTTTATAAATAAAAAGACTCTCTTCCTGAACTGTCACCCCAGCAAGCACAAGCTGGACTCTGAGAACCATACATCTCCATGTCTGATCTGGCCAGCAATAAAAGTTATGTTGTATATCCCTAACCCCTGCCACGCTACAATTTTCATGCCAGTTATGGATGAAGATGGGCATTTAATGAGTGACGAGGATATCCAAATTTTGTTTTGTGCAAACAAAGGAGATCATCAACTACACAAATAAACACAGGTATGCAAATCCTCCTCCCACAGCCTTTGGATTTGCCAGAAGTTTGCAGAATATAACGAAGAAGACAGTCCTGCCTGTTGTTGGCAGCAAATATCTCAGGAAGGCAACATGATGACTTCCCTCATTTATTACCAGTGCAAGGCTCAGCCTGCCCCTAGCATCTAAGGCCCCATCCAGAGAAAACGTGCAGGGAGGAGTTTCCAGGAACTACTTTATTCTCTTTTTGCCTGATATTCTGCCAGATGACGCACATGGGGAGGGGAGGGATCCACAAGAACCTGACGAATAAATGAGGCTAATCTCACCCATTCCCTCTGCAGTCACTCAGAAGGTCGGTAGCCTCCTCCCTGGCCCAGGTGGGCGTCAGGGATAGCCTCTGAGGGCTCTGGCAGTAATCCTGCCCATGGTCCCTGCAGGGTGTGTAACTTGGCTCACTGGGAGCCCTCAGCACAGGAAAGATATGGACCTGTTGGAGAAGGTCCAGAGGATGGCCATCAGAGGGATGGAATACCTCCCCATTGAGGACAGGCTGAGTTGGGGTTGTTCAGCCTGGAGAAGAGAAGACTCTAGGGAGACCTTATTGTGGCCTTTCAGTACTTAAAAGGATCCTAAAAGAAAGATGGTAACAGACTTTTTGGCAGGACCTGTTGCAGTAGGACAAAGGGTGATGGTTTTAAACAAAAGGAGGGGAGATGCAAGCTAGACATGAGGAAGAAATTTTTTACAATGACAGTGGTAAAATATTGACACAGGTTGCCCAGAGAGATGGTAGATGCCCCATCCCTGGAGACATTCAAGACCAGGTTGAACAACCTGATCTGGTTGAAGATGTCCCTGCTCTTTGCAAGGTGGTTGGACTACATGACCTTTGAAGGTCCCTTCCAACCCAAAACATTCTATGATTCTTCACCAGGCACAGCCAAAGACATCCTCATGGGTCCCACTCACCTTCGTGATCCCCATCCACAGACTGACCCAGCTTGGCACCCAGGTAACAGCATCGGGTCAGTTTGTGGTGGTCCATGAGAAAGACAGAGGTTTTAACATTTGAGCTGGGTTTGCCTTTCAAAAATTACCCATCGTACGTGAAGAAAATATGTTCTTGAAGTCGCTTGAAAGAGTCAAGAGTCATTAAAATATGTAAATGGTAAAATTGTACGTGGATAATAGTCTGATTACCATTTCAGTGACAGATGTTCTAACACAGAACCAGATTTTCAAAGGAGATCCGGGTTAAATTTTCAAGTATTCAGCCCCACATCTGGAGCTGAATTTTCAGATGAGCTCACCTCTCGTTGAGGCACTAAGTGGGCCATTCTCTTTAAAGCCCTTGATGTCTAGTTCCCATTGTGATTTTAGACAGATGTTGGGGTTTTTTTTGTTGCAAAAGAAAAGTTGCAAGCAGCTGAACTTGTTTGAAAATCTGGCCCTTGCTGCCAGTGCTGAACACTTGTGGAAATACGGCTTCTTACGTGTACCTGAACCCCACAGCCACAGAATGGCCCATGCACCTTCTCCTGAGGGCTTTGCCAGTGACTTTGGTACAGTTGTGTGGATTTTCTTGCCCTACAACAGCATTCAACAATGGTCAGCTATACCCCATCCTATGCATCTCTCTCTCTAGAGTATCAGGGAATGCTGAAGAAATGGGTAAAATGGTAAAAGCCAGGCTGAAACCAAAGGCAAGGCTTCCAAACGTTGGTGCTATGCACGTTAGGTGCCAGGATCAGATCTTGGCCGCAGCAGTTCTGTACTGGAACTGCTATCAAAGTCACGGCAAACTAAGTGTGACTGCGAACTGGCTTTCTATATGCATGTACATATTGTCCAAACTGTGACAGAACCTCCCAGGCAACCTCCATCTGTCTCCTTACAAAGTTTCAAGTTAAAAAAGGAGCTTGTAATGACAGCTAACTTCAGGAAGAGCATCGCTGTTTGACTTGCACACCATGCAGCATTTGCACTTAAGGCGCTTCTATTCAGCTGAAGTTACTTCAGCGGGAAAATGGCATTACTTAGCTGAGCTACTGTTGAGCACCTTTGCAAAGAGGAATGTATCACTAAATGGCACAGTGTGAAGCTACGACAGCTTAAACACGTCTAAGAATAAACATCATCACCACGCTGCTGCAACCAGGAGATGCTGCAAGGAAGGGCACAGAGAGGCCAGGGTGAAGCTGCCAGCGGCCACCGTCCCCGCTGGGGACCTGGCACAGCCACCTGCAGCATCACTTCACATGGTGCAATTGCCACCCATAGAAAAAGTAATTTATATGCATTTTTGCTATTAAAAATAGGCATATTTTAATCAATGTATGTAAATTGCTTTAAGAGGAGAAACATGTTCAAGTATGATGACTCACTTTTGCATTCATATCTTAGAGTATACGACTAATACTGAAAGTACAGAAGCTGTTCTCTCACATTTGCTTTACTATGTGTTCAGATCCTGGAGTGTATGAAACACTTTCATAATCACAGTCTGATTTGGGTTTCCTTATTACTGGGAGGCAAAACTTGCCTGCTCCACTTGCTTAGTGCCTTGTCTTTCACCAGTGAACTTCACAGCTCACTCATAATAATGCTAAACTGATATTCTGGGGGTAGGCAATCCCCCTACACTTCTAGCTGCTGAAGTTTGTTGGGTTGTTTTTTTTTCATTGTAATTTAGGCATCTCCCAGCAACTAATTTCCTCAAAATCTGTGACTTTTTAAAAACTATAATTTATTTCAAAGTGATACATCAACAGGAAAAAAAAAACTAATTGGGTAGGCACACCCTGAAAGGTCTCTGTGTTTTGTCACCACCAGTCACTACTGGCTGTCTCATTTTAAAAGTAAGGCATCCATGTTTTCTACAAGAAAATCAACAAGCTTTATTACTGCAGGATTATGACCATCTTTGCTCACCATTTGTGGAAGGTTTGTTAATCTCAAATTTCATGAATTTTTAGGGCCCAGGATTGTCTATCAAGAAGTTTCGTGTTGGATTGATTTAATTTTGAAAGTCTGCACTCAAAACCCTTTATCATGCTGTGATAGCAAAAGAAAATGTATTTTGTAAATGTTGCCTAGAAATAGTGGCAAGATACTTGGCAGTGTGGAGAGATGGCTAGTACCTGCTGGCTAATATCTGCATAATGTTGATAGAGACAGTAAAACGTGACACTATTATGGGTCTGTATTACAATCTGCTGGAGGGAGCAGTCTGGAATTTGGCTATACTCGCTTAAGTTGATGCTTACAGTTGAAGTCAATGATGGGGAAGTAGGAGCTAATTAAGATGTGGGATGGGGGAGACATCAGAAAATTATTCCAAAATCTCATAAAGGCAGTTAATTAGTGACACAGTGTCTAATTGCCAGAATCATATACAAATATCAATGAGAATTTTTTCCTCTCTTCTGAACTAAATACAAACATTTCTTGTTTTGCTAGTAATTACTCATTGCCTTTTGTTGCTCTTATATATTGCATGTCAAAAACTATTTCTGTAAAAAGCTAAATCAGAGCAAGAAGATGTATTTATCAGTTCCAAGTACAGTGAGGTTAATAAACACTATTACCTGTTGTGAAGCAAGTTTCACACTCTGTGTCTAGCTGCTGAGGAAGGTCTGTCCATGGAGTTTACAGCCCTCCTGTTTTGGCTGAAGGTTTTGATACGTTAGTTCGTTTCCCAGTGTTGTGAAAGGCTGTGATGGAAGCAGGTCAATCAAAAATAATTATTTTGAGTAGCCAGAGACAATCCTAAAAGAGACTGTGTGTTGATTTCAGTGGCTTCAGATTTTAGCCTTAGTGATCATTAATGTCTTGATGACCTAGGGCTGATTTTTTACGTCAACTAGCAGCCCTTTTTTTTTCTGCATTCTTTCCTATCCAGCCTCTCAGAATTTATTCAATTTTATTTAGTCATCCATTAGGAAGTCCAGACAAATGTGGCTGTTACATTTTAGAATTGTTTCCAAAGATTAAACATGTAAAGTATCTATAATATATGTTGTTTCTTAAGTAGAAACCTCCACACCTCAGCTAAAACAGCTCTGCTGGGAGCCTGACAAGCATCGGTCTCTTGTGAATCTGCTCAGCAAAGATTCAGCACGGTTAACAAGTCCTTGTAAAATGTGCTGTTTGTCACTGAGACTGCTGTCAAATTGCACGATGTTTTCCCACTTTGTCCAAGCTGTTTGAGAAAAGTTTGATCGTTCAGTGTCAGGCAGTATCAGGCTCATTCAGAGAAAACTCATTCAGATCGACAGTAATCTGAGGAGGCACTGTTCGATCAGAGAGATACTTTCATCAAAATACACATTTAGGTGGAGAGAGTTTGCCAGATGTCACGGCGTCAATCAATTGCTTCCCGTCGAGGGGGTACGTGAGACAACCGGCGGCTCGGGCAGGGTGCAGATGACGGCTGCGCTGCTGCAGCTGGGGCATCTCCGTCTGGAAGCACTCAGCGCTGATGTGCAGGAGGTGATCCCATAGGAAATCACGTCTTTTCCTACCCGTGAGAAGACCACAAAGTCACCACGTGTGATCCTCAGTTATCAGCATCTGCTTGTATTTTCCTCACATGCTATTATACTTCACAGAGCTCTGGGAATTAGATTAATCTGCTGGGAATTTCAGAATGAGGGAAACAGCCGGGATCCTGCTGCAACATGTTTCAATCAGCTTTTGCAATATCAGAAGTGTGAATTTCCACATGTGCCACCATAAGGACATAGGGGTACCACTGTATTAGTAACATGCCCCAGAACAAGGGCAGCGTCTTCAGCTCAAAGAGTAGGGGAGACATTTTGGCACCCATGCCGGGCATCGTGCCAAAGGGTTGTTGAATCTGTCGGTGCCATTTTTTTCTCCTCTCTTTTATCTGAAGCCAACCACCAAGAGGCAAATAGCAGAGAGCAATCCAGTGCTGGCAGATCACACCTGAGATGGTGAGCACTAAGCTGGGAGTGGAGATTTCCCCTCTCCTGGTCCCAGCTCTTGTCCCCGAGTGTAACACCACATGTCTCTCTTTCTCTCCTACTTACATTCTCCAGCCATAAAACATAGATAGGGCCTATTTAGCTCTTAGTCATGTTGTGAGTATTATTTTATGACTGTGTTACAGTGCTTTGAAAACTAAAGTATTACTGTTTTAATGCTGTGCTAGAGATCGATGACATTGATAAATGAAGTTGCCTTGTCATTAAGTCAGATGTTTGACCAGCACACGACTCGGGACACAACTAGGAGAGCTGTGAGTTCTTCTCTTGTTCATGCCATCACCAGAGCAAAAGGCTCAACTGTATTTGCTGAATCATCTGCTGGAGCTGTATAATCAATGTATTTGCTCTAGATTCTATTTCCAGTGAAAATAACTGCTTATGAAGCCACACCTCACACTTCCAGTGAGATAAGCAGTTAACCATTGTCTTAACTAAAGATTGAGATGAAGCTGATAAAGCCACTAAGCTAACTGAACAGTGACTTCATTAACTCCCTACGCGCCAACCAACCTGGGTGTTTTACAAGCAGACCAAAAACTAAGGCCACCTGAAATGCAGGCACCTCTAGCTGTTGCTGAGTGTTTGCCGAGTCCATCTCCCGCTGTCAGTGTGCACACTGCACCAGCTTTAAAGCCTTACACTCACCTGTTTCAACTAACTTGGCAAGCATCCGCAGCCAAACTCTCACCATGACTGTATCCCATCAGGCTCCTCAGGCACCTGGCCTTTGGAAAAAGGCCTGTCTTCTCATCCATGTGGATGCACTTTCTGATCTTGCTTCTTTTTTCCTCTTTTCTCCCCTACAACAAGAAAAACACATATCAATCACAACATGGATGGAGTGCCAAGGCAGACAAGACATGGTTACCCCCACTCAGCAGAGCTGTGCAAGTCCTCAAGATTCCTCTCGCTGAACACAAAATGAAAACGTGGCACTTTGGCATTTTTTTCCCTCCAGGTGCTCTGCCCAGCACTCTGCTTGCAGTAACACTGGTGGGATGTAGACACTGCTGCCCAAAGAGCCTGCAAGAGCCTTGGCAAAACTGCCCAGCAGCAGCTCAGCTCAACCTTTGAGACTAGGTGGTGTAGAAGTTTGTGGTCTTAGAGCTGACCGAGGCATAATTGTCAGGCTTGCTTGCTGTCTTCTTGGGAAAACCATAGGCCAAGCGAACATAAGAGCTTCTCTGCCCCAAGAGTTGTCTTCCAGATCAGGACTGAGGCATATTGCCAGGATTACATTGAGAAAAAGATGTGCTACAGGGGAAACCTTTGAAAGTCCAGTTGAATCTCAGGACTGAAGTCTCTCTCCTACAAAACATCCAGTCTTTGCTGTGTATTCTGCTCAAGTTTGAAGGATGATGAAGAGCAAGTTTCAGTTTCTCAGACTGCTCATCCAGAGTTCTATACAGTGCCCCAAATCTACAGTGCACAACTTCTGCTGCTTGAATTGTGGCACCTTTTTTTTCTTTTCAGACTTAAGAGTCTGAGAAACCATCTTGTATATACTATAATAGCCTGAGATCTGTAGTAAGTCATCAATTAGCAAAAGAAAATATTTGATAGCACCAACCTGTTGCGTAATAAACATCTTGCCCTTGGACTACATCATAACATTTGCAGCATGCCTCTGCAAAACATACTCTGCAAAGGGATCCCTGACTCCTTTTACTTGCTATCCGTATATTGCTTTTATCTTTCCTGCAGATGAAATCTGACTGAATCTTTCACACCCCGGGAGATAGGGCAGGGTTTTTTTGAAGTGAATTGCAAAGTAAGGAGTTTCTTACCAGTGCAATTATTGTTTATTGTTTCAGTTGGTAAATGTTTAAAAAAGCAGCCATCTCTTAAGAACATATCATAAAATGTGATGTCCATGCAAACTGTAAATAAATAGAAATAATTGCTTGCACTAGAAGATCCAGCCCTGAGTTGGTTTCAATTCCTGGTATAGTCACAAACTTTCTGCCCACCTGTGAACAAACCAATTAATTATCCCTGCATTTAATTTCCCTTTCAGTGCAATGAGCAGAATACTTCCCTGCCCAGAGGATGAGTTCTGTAGCTCAACAGCCCCAAGATACTTACCCCATGCCCCAACGAGGACTCTAGCAGGACCAAAGTAAATAGCTGCAGTGATCTCACATATTCCTGGCCGTATGCGCTAGACTTGATTTTTAAAGAAAGAAAGGATTTTCGGCCAACTTGTGGTTTGACTGCTACCTGTTTACACCAAAGAGCCCAGAAAGAGCTCAAGTTAAGGTGTGACTTGAATAGCAGCATTTCTTTTCACAATCAGGTACCTCACTGTCTTTTAACACCACCACTGTCTGGAGGAGCAAAGGAGAATCTTAAAAGCCAGGATTTATGTGAGGGCCACAGATCACAGCTGCTCCCATTGCTCTTGAAACAAGAGCAATTGGATTTGTGCTTCAGTAATTTTTTATTCTTCCTGTAACAGTTAGCGTGGGGAGCTTGTTGCCACCCGTTGTTGCGTCTCAGCATCCTCCCATAATTAAAGTGCAGGGGCTCCTTCCCTCATTTCCCCACCCACTTCTAGGAAGCATCTGAAAATCTTTCATGTCTCTATGGGGAGATTCAATAAAGCCTCATGCTTGTATTTTTCTGCGGACTTTTTCCTGCCGAGCTGGCTATCTTGTCATCTGTGTAGAAAAAAAAAGATTCATTTTCAAGGAGAATGAAAAATGGGTCTCTGCAATTATGAAGGACTCACCTCTCTGTGCTTCACTGCTACCTTCGCTATCATGACAGTGGCTACCTAGCAACCATGCCTTTCAACTCAAGCCAGCTATAGTTATATATATTTGTGTTTCTACTGATGTGGGGGAAAAGTGGCCATAAAAATATTAATTTGCTTGGACACAGTCTTCTTTCAGACAACTTAAAACAATATTTCATCAATGGCTTGAAGAAACACCAGTGGCTTCTTTCTTGGCACGGCAGATGTACCTGTTTAAGCTCACTATTTAGATCTGCTTCCTCCTAGCTTAGAATATGCAAAAAGTACTTACCGTAAAAAGAAAACAAAACAACCAAACAAAACCCCACAAACAAATAAAAAATCCACAAAACAAACAAACAAAAAAACCAACCCTGCCCCAAACCCCTGAAAAACAAGACCTTATGGTTTTACAGGAGCAAGTCGTATGCCTAATAATGCAAGTAGCAATTAAGTCTCACCAGTGGGTGGTTTCTGGGCTTACCTTAACATAAGAATTACTTAAGCTTTAAATTTATGTACTTAATGCCAGTTACTTTTTGCCCAGAAGACAGGGTGGAGTTAAGTGTGATTGAGATTTGTAAGCAGAGGCAATCTGAGGCAATAAATAAGTTCTTTTGTCTCCCTGCTGTCTGAAGGCAGAACTAGGTTAACCTTATAAAGCTGTGTAATTGTTCTGGTTGTTTGTATTTTAGATCATTGCCTTCCTTCTCAGCTCTCCCTCCCCATCATCGACAAAAACCAAAATTAAGCAGAAGCTGTAAATCACTCTATGCAGGTTATCTAACTCATCCTTTATGCATTTGACAAGAAGAAAAACCTAGTATAGTTTCTGAATGTCAGGCTGTTCATCCTGGATGTTAGAGGTGTGAGTTCAACTACAGGATCCTACAAGAGACTGAAGGTCCTGTAACAGGTTCACAGTAAACAAATAAATACAAAAAGAAGGGACTAAGTGAAATGTAGCCCCACGTTAAAGTGCTTGTACTCCTGAGACGTTCCAAAACAGCACAGACAGATCCAAAACAGGATTCTGTTACCAACAGGTAATTTGTCTCTACATTTCACATTGTGTGAAGGACTATATACAATTTTAAAACAATGGATTAGATCTCAGGTCTTCCCCACTAGTGTCTTAGTTGTGTAGCATCAATTCCTGTCTGCCTTTGTGCTATCCACCTGGATTGCACTGCAAACAGTTGTTTTACAAGGCGGAGAATGTGGCAGTGTGTCACCCAAAATCTCCTGTGGTCCTGCCTGCTTGAGACAGGCTGAAGCACAGACTCCTGCTAGGAGGAGCTGACCCCACAGGTCTCGCTAGCTGAGTGGCTGTTTAAAGAGGGTGGAGAGAGCACTAGCAGAAATTGAAAACATAGCAGCTACAGCTGGTTTCCTTGTGAGGTACCTAGCCTTTCGGCATTTGAGACACTCCCCGAGAAAGGGTCAAATTCGAGGTGAACATTGAGAAAAAAGATTCCTTTTGGACAGAAGGATTTAGAATGCACATAAATCCTGCTGTAGGCACAAAGTTCTTGGTCAAGACATATCTCTGACAGCTGATCTTACTGAGCCAAACGTATCACTGCTTCAAGCCTGCAAAAGCCCATGAAGCAGCATCACAAACTATGGCTCAGTTTCTTGAACAGGTTCTGCAAATGAGAGCAATGCCTTTGCCAACCTTACTGCTTTCATTGGATCTGATATTAAACATGTTGGATAGAAAAAGGGAAAGAGCCTCTGAGGCAAAGAGCAGGTTCAAGTTTAACATGAGTTGTATTTGAGGTCTATACAATGAGTATAACTCCAGTTGCCTAACTCGCTAGAGAGCTAAAGTTTGCAAAGTGTTCTGCAGATGTCAGAAGAATTATAATGATCATTAATTAGAAAGTGATCATTCAACTTAGTCTTTGATTCTAGGCAGATTTCATCCTCTACCCTTTCTATTGCAACTGTTGAATTGCAACTGTTTAATTTATCTTCATTGTCTGCCGTTTTGAAGTAATGGGAAAAAGTTCACAGTAAAGGCTTTGAGATGTCTTCCTGTTATCAAGAGTTCCTATTAAATACATTAAATTGATTTAAGCCTATTAGTTTATCAAAAGAGCATAATCCTATTCTTTAGCTTTCAAGGGAAAGCAGCAACTATCTCAGTTAATTACTGTTTCCTTGCTGGTACCCCAGAGCAAGCAAATGTTCCACGGTCCAAAGTAATGATTGGTAATGAATTTGTATGAATTGATCCTACTAACTAAAAAGGTTACTTGGAAAAAATGGAAAAATTGTGGACTGTAAAATAACTGAATTTTCTTTACAAAAGAACACGAATCTTCCTGCTTACAGAAAACATGCACATGTTTTACTTGATGCTTATATAAAAAACAGATTATGAAAGGTCCCTAAATTGAGTTGGCTGCAGGGAGAGGCTGGTGGCATGAGGTCGAATGCTGCATTTCGCATCACACAGCTTTGAATCCAACGTGGAGAGCACGATGAAGCAGAAAGCTTTTAGAAGTATATTTCAATACTTTTGCGTAGATTCTTAAGAGATTTCTAATAAAATAGTCCTGTCAGCTTCAGTGAATCTTTGATCTATACTGATGGGATTTATCCTTCTGCTGCAGTATTTTTAAAGTACCTATAATTTTGTTATACGAGCAAGTCAGAATTATTCTGATACATGTATTATTGGTTATTATGGACTGTCATCAACCCTTCAGTCAGCTGGCCATGATTCACAGAAGAAAATCACTCCTAATTAAACATTCATCTAATTATTCTTGCCAGAAGCAAATGAAATATGCAATCAATATGTTCCATAACAGCTTCAGAAGAGTACCACCAGGATTTGTGAAGCCAGATGATTGAATGCACAGGGAAGCTTTTCAGCAAGCCTTTCAGAAAAGGATCCATCCCTACCTTTTAACTGTCTTCTGAACATTTCAAGCAGTATTTAATGTCAGACTAGATTTTGGAGCAAGGCACATTAATGACTACAGTAATTGCTCTTTGGGAGAACAGATTTGAGTGACAACACTTTCTCTAACCTCCAGGGTCTTACTTTCCCATGAACAGTTTAACGTTTAAACAAACTGATTTCTCAATATTATTAAAAAAAAAAAAAAGTCCCTGCAGAGGCTCTCATAACTATTTTTCTGTATGTAATTAAAAAGAAGAGATCTAGCACAACATTTTTCTTTGGTGTGTCACTGTATTGCTAGTCTGCTTCATGCATGCATATGCATCTAAGTAGTAGGATGTTGACCCCTACAGAATGACTTTAAAATGCCTAGAGCTTATTGTTCCCCCAGTGTCTGAGAGTATAAATCTAATTACCGAGTGCCTGAAATAGTTCTGTGAGTCCTGCAAATTTCTTCCTTGCCCTAACTTATCTCGGTTTACAAAGTCTTTAATATGCAGTAGCTAAAGATTTTCTTTCCAATGCATGGACATACATGATGCCAATTGCTTACATACTACATTTGGCTGAAATCAGTCAAGCTTTCCAACTACTAAAAACTAGTCTAACTGAAGGGAGAAACAGAAATGAGGTTTAGCAATATTTGCCTCATCAAAAGGGTAAATCTATAAGGTGAGTGCATACGTCCACTTCAAGTTCACTGCAAAAGTCTGGCCTTTGATTGTTTTTGTTACTGCACAATTCAATAACTATTAACAGATGAGTTGCCAAAAGATACACTGTACCTTCATAAAAATGACAATAATGCCATGAAATCATCAATACTTGTTCACAATTGTAATAAAATAATTTCTTTTAAGAAACTTCCTTCTCAATCTGAGGAAAATCTAACATGAATTATAGGAAAATAAGTAGCAATTTGTGGGGTTTATGCTGTTCAAACGTGTTGAAAGCCTGGAGATTCAGCAGGATGCTTCTGATACTATTACACCTGCAGGTTATCAGGTTCTGGCCTGCTACTTCTCTGTAATTATTTATTAGAACACCTAAAATTAAAGTTTCAAAAGGATTTTGCAGAAGAGTTAGAGTTTGGGTTGGTTTCCCAGTCCTGCCACAGCTTTCATGCACAGGAAATTTAGAGCCGCACTAGTAAAGCAGATAGGCACTGATCTCCCTTTGAAATCAAGACTTAGAGATGTTTCTTGCAAAATCAATGGGAAGTAGACATCTAAGAAACTTCAAAAATCTATCCTCTATGCTCTCTAGAACAACCTCAGAATAGAAGCAAGCAGTGCAATGCCTGATATGTCTTGAGAGTTCAATGCAAATTGATTATATCTTGGAGATTTCTTGAGCCCAGCTTGGCTTTTAATAGATATCTTAGTGTTCCATGGACTTCTTGCAGTAAACATAAAATATTGCAGTTTTCCACTGAAGGAGTTATATTTTGAAGTCATAGAACTGACTGCTCAATCATATTCTGATTCCAAACGCAATTTGTTCCCTATTTGCCAGAAACAGGTAATTCAGCAGGAGAACTGATCATTGTTGAGAACAATTATTGGACTCAAGAAGATTTCGAATAGGTATGGATGTGTTGTTTTATACATGGTGAATATCTGTCCTCTGTGGTTCACAACAATTGTGTTAAGATCTGGGGCTGGAACACTCCCCTCTCCAAGAGCCATGGGTGCATCACCTGAACCTAGCACAGTGCAGCCAGCACATTATTAATATGTTTTTATGTTATAGGAATATTTTATGATTCTTGAATGCCACCATCAAAGTTTCCTTTCTCATCCTGAAAATGCAGTGAATTTAGCTTTATTTTTCAGTTATCATAACCAGAGATTACTGCTGACCTTAATCCACAAATCATGTCTGCCTTATCACATTGACTAGATTAGTCATCAAATAGTCAGATCCGTAGTTGTCTTTCTCACTTGGTTTCCTTATCATCATTTTATTAGCTTCAAGTTCCTGCAAAATCACACTGACTTCCTTTCCAAATCTGACTACCACTGCTCCTATAAGATGGAGAAATATTTTAACAAGCTCTGATCACAGCAGAATGGCAATTAAGAAATTGCTGCTATGGCCACATCTTTCTGCAATTGCGAGCAGGCATCGGTGAAGCACCACAGCATCTCAGGCAGCACCCAAAAGTGTGAAAAGCATGGGAAGGATAAAGTAAGCAAAGCAGCATCAGACTGGTGTACCGGGAGGCTGGAGGTGCAGGGTCCCTTGGAAGGCTGCCCAACACATTTCGGTCCTCAGAGTTGCTCGTGCAGCCAAAGCACCTGATTTGCTCCTCTTGCTGCCTCCTGCAGCTACCAGCCATGCAGAGCACGTTTCCCCATGGGAGATTTTTGCTTTCACTTGTGCTGCAACATAAAATCATACAATCACAGAACCACAGAATCATTTTGTTTGGAAAAGACCCTCAAGATTGTTGAGTCCCACTGTTAACTTAACTCTGGCGCTAAACCACGTCACTAAGAACCTCATCCACACATCTTTTAAACACCTCCAGGGTTGCTGACTCCACCATTTCCCTGGACAGCCTGTTCCAATGCCCGAAAACCCTTTATGTGAATAAATTTTTCCTAACATCCAACCTAAACCTCCCCTGGTGCAACTTGAGGCCATTTCCTCTTGTCCTGTTTCTCACTACTTGAGAGAAGAGACCAACACCCTCCATGCTCCATCCTCCTTTCAGGTAGCTGTAGACAGCAATCAGGTCTCCCCTCAGCCTCCTTTTCTTCAGGCTAAACAGCCCCAGTTCCCTCAGCTGCTCCTCATCAGACTTGTGCTCCTGGCCCCTCACCAGCTTCATCGCCCTCCTCTGAACTCTCTCCAGCACCTCAATGTCTTTCTTGTAGTGAGGGGCCCAAAACTGAACACAGGATTCAAGATGCAGCCTCACAAGCACCAAACACAGGGGGATGATCACTGCCCTAGTCCTGCTGGCCACATTATTCTTCATAGAAGCCAGGATGCTGTTGAGTTAGTGTTGAACTTGTGACTCCCTCCTGATGCGGCAAACACAGCGCTCCCTCCTCCTGTTGCACAGCTGCCCACATCAGCCCTCCTCTCACCAACCCCTGGGCCAGAAATGGGGTGGGACCAGCCCTGGCTTCAGACCCTGGAGGAACAGGAACACATCCATGGGTTCTGCATCTCACAAGATGGACAAATTTAAAGCTATGTCCTGTGCTTAGCGTTTCCAACCAGCTAGCTCTAGACAGGTGTCTGCTTAGCCGTGAGGGGGTTTATTAACAGGCCCTTTTGATGTGCCTGTGTGCTCTGCAAAGGGCCCAGGCACTTAACTTCAGATTCTTGCTTCTATTCTGGAGATCAGTTGGCTAAATATTCACTTCGCAGCATCTAAACATATGGGCATCTACATTCTTTATCACAGGTAGCTGAGAGTCCACTGAGCAATAAGGAGAGTTATTTGTGCTAACTGTTCATTTTATATTGTTTTTAATACTGCAAAATTAAGATTTAAATTTGTTTGCATACAGAAAGCAAATTATTTTTATGTTGTGCTGCCAGAATAAAATTTTTGCTGCATGCAGCTTTCCTCTTCTTTCCTAAGAAGCTATCTAAAAATAAACACTATACACCTGCCTCATCTCTGTATACCAACCAGTAACTCTAAAACTAAACACATATGTGGCACTGTGCTAAAAGCCTCAGCCTTGAGAGGGAACTTTACACGCATTGCCTTTGCAAACGGTCTTATTTGCTTCCCACATCAGACATCTTAGACTGTTCTAGCCCAAGCTTTCCCCAAAACACACCTTTGATGCAGCAAAAGTGACCAAAAGCACATTTGCTCACTCTTTCCTTTATGGAGATTTGCCCAATTTTTCCATTCAGTTTACTTCAGCCTGCGCTCCTGCAGCCTCACACCGGCACATACCGCAGTGCAAGGTCGATCATGACACGAACCAAGGCCAGAGGCACCTTCCAGTACTGGGTCCTGCTTCTCACACCGCAGCTCCCACTGGCAATGGCGAGTCACAAGCCAAAACACTGCTGGTGCGCCAGCCTGTACAACAGACTCATTGTCCAAGAGCATATGAATCGGCAAATTGTGGTTTCTGAATCGGGCTGGGCCTCAACATGTCTTGCACTGTCAGATACAACAAATTTCAGGGATTTATGTCACCCAAATTTCTGGTTTGCACTAGCTATTTTTGTTTTCTGAAAGAAATGCTTCTGTTTTCATATTCTGGAGAATACCGCACATGCTGTTATGCTGCTACAGCAGTACACCATCGGCTAATAGCTACTTTGGAAATTCAAGTCAGATTGGTTCAGCCATTTTTATTCTTCTTTTGTCAATTAAATTGGACACAGTCACTCTCCCATTGATTTTTGGCCCATGATAGTTACAACAATGCCCCCAAAATTTCACACTAATCTCATCTTCTCCAAAGTTACATAGATGATCTGCTCATAAATCAAGCACATATAACTGGCTACAATTACATCTGTAAACCTAACACGAATTAAAGGTACCTGGGACCTATAGCTGGGATCGATGAAGATCAATGAGTCTTGCACTCTTCACCACCACATTGCAAAATTACTGAGAGACATGATAGCTGCACACTGCCTTCACCTGTGAACATAAAAACTTTGTGGGTAGGCTACAGCATAAAACACGTATTTGCTATCAAATGAGAAAAAATAAAAAGTTTTATCTTTGATCATTATTACCATTTTAGACTACATGTTTAAAGACAACAAAATTCTTTCTGTCATGAATTGTTCAGATGCTTTGGTGCCTGGGTCAAGAGCTCTGGAGGCACCAATACTATACAAACTAATGATTTCTATCTTTATCCCAAAGTGTGCCAGCCAAACAATTTCAGGATAACTCACTAACCTGAATGGCTGCAATAATTTGTCAAAAAAAAAAGAATGCATGTAATAGATCCTGACATGCAGTAAGTCACCAAAATAGTGGGGAAAGATGTAGCAGAATGCGCCATAAGTAATATAGATATGGTCACTAGTCACTCAGTGCAGCTATGAGCTTCCAAGCAGTGAGAGTTGTGCCCACAAGGAAAATAAATCAGTAATGTAGTACATGTTTCAGAATGGTTTTGGACTGGAGTGTATAGTATGTCAACATGCAACAATTTCATTAGCCTTCATTCTACACTAAATACCTGAGAGTCCTATCCTGTAATTGGGCAAAAGACCAACTAAGAAATTGTTTTGGGGGCAGCTCTTATAAATCAAGAACATACTTAGATGAGTGGTGGTGGTTTAGTGGCAGTTGTAAATGTTATTGACCCATTTCCAATTTATTAAAGCCTTTCTCAACTCAATCTAAATCCACTCTCAGAATTAAAATCTGAGTTAGAAAATAAAATCTACTGTAACATCTTGACAACTGAACAAATGAGCGTAATATTTCATTTTTTATTTTTCAACACTTAAAAGTACAACTAATTTGCAAAATTTAGAAAAAAATCTGTAGGACAGGGTAATTCCTATATTCAAATAATAACTGTAGACTTCTCAAACTGACTAATCTCCCTTCCTTTCTCATAAGAAAGACTTCCATATGAAAACAAAAATTGCATATTTCTCACAGCATGAATTGTCTTTACCTAACTAAATAGAAGACTCTTCCAAGAGTGCTAAGGAAAATGTATTTATCCTTAGGCGGAACATGAGTACACATGGTTATGAAGGTCAGCCTTGTTTCTAATCTGAGTGAAATATATGTACCATATTTAGCAGATGCATGTACAAGTATGCCCATACAAGAAGAGAGAGTGAGAAAAGCAATTATAATTGCTATACCCCAAATATATAATGAATTCTCAGATTTTCATATTATGCTTTTACATTCCAAGAACAAACCTTCACAGGACTTGGGATGGAGGGAGAAAAAAAATAGGAGAAGTTTCAGCTTCTGGCAGGACTTTTTTCTTTTTTTGTTAAATGTCAAAAAAACTTCAAAACATCTTTAGTGAATGGAAATTCTTTTGTGATCTTTCCAAAAATTATATTAATCCAAAAAGCAATTTTTATTCTAGTCAAAGTTGGATGGCAAAATTCTGCTCTTAGTGCAACACTTTATATGCCCACAAATTGCGTGAATCTGTCACTGAAAGTTGAATTTTATGCCAAATATCTGTATTTTCAGCATCAATTGACAGGCATGTAAATAACATATCTAACTATTCTGCTACAGAGAGAATAGTCTGATTCTTGTACCTTAGGGTGCTTTTTGTATTTAAACAGCATTAAGGAAGACAACTTGGCATAAGGTTATTAAAGTGTTTTATACATACATACATACAAAGAAAACACCATTGATTTCTTCTTCAATCACTATTAAAATTGAAATCAAAGCAAATCCATAGTCCTTTTTTTTTTAACATTAATATCTATTTTATAGACAAGCTCAGTCCTTTACCATGTACTCCATCATTACAGCAATGTACACGGCATGTGTCTTCCTTGCCTCTTTTGCTTTGTGCTTTTAGGACATATGATAAACACTATTAGAAAAATACTTACTGTTATCTTACTTGTTCCTCCTTTTTACATAAATAAATTTTTACATATCTTGAAAGGGTTAAAATGTTAGAAAACTGTATGCAGGTACTAGAATGGCACAGCCGTCAAGGTCTGATCTCTCTTCCCTTTTTTAATTCTATTGTAGCATGGGAAGAGTACAAAAATTCAATAGAAAATAATTAAAGTAAAATCATTACATTTCTTATAGAAAATCATGACCAATTGTGTGGTGACACTGAGGACCATGAAGAGCAGTAAAGTCTAAAAGCTGTAAGTGCGCCATTATTCATTTTTACTGAAAATCTAAGAGGGTTTCTTGTAAACTCAAAATTTGTCATACGGCCCTTAAAGCAGGCCTTTCAAGATTTCAAACAGGTGCTTCATTACTGACCTTCAGAACCATGAGTTATTTCTGTGTTTATGGGGTTTGCCGAATTTATAAAGTGTTGTATTAAGAAGCAAAAATACAAAATGAAAACTGGATCTTTTCCATTACCAACATAAATAAAACCAGTGTTCAAAACATAAACATATGGAGATCAGGAAAAGAATTATTTGCCCCTTCCATTTAAAATACCTCAGTGATTTTGTGTCTTCATTTCTTGCCTTTGCAAGGATTATATTTTCAAAACCAAAACCTCTCAGTTTAATAACTTAAAGGAATTTCTTCAAGATCCACAATATCTGCAATCCTTTGCAATTTATTGTTATCTGAAGTGAAAGATGCAAATGAAAAATAAAACAGTTACTGAAGTAGACTTTGTAGTTCCAGACTGTTGATTGCTTGGAAAGACAGTGACCTGCATTAACACTTCCCATATTCCTCAACAGATCAGCTGGTCCAGTTTGTATTTTAAATTTGCTCACACAAAAAGAAATATTTCACAGGTGGAGAGATCAGTAAGAGAGTTCCTGTTCCAGACCCAGTTAATGGGGTAGGTAAGGTCCCTGAGCAGCTTCTCACCACCTGATAGCTTTCCTTACTTTGCTCCTTGTGCAAGCGCATCTGCAGCCCCATTTCAAGAATTTGTAAGAACTTTTTAAATTCTTTAATCTTATATAGACATTTACCACCTCATCCCACTTCCCTTCAGTATTTAGGATACTCAGATCCAATCTGTCTCAAGACCTCCGTTTCATTACAGAAAGCATCACTGACAGAAACATCTACAGCCTCATGCTGGACCTGTGCCTTTGTACCATGAGAGACCATTTATTTCTCATCCCAAGGCTGCTCTGTCTGCCGGAGCCAGCGATGGCTCGACATGTGCTGCCAGCACCCAGCCAGGCACCGCACTACACCTCGGTGCAAGTTTAGCTTCTGACCGCGGACGAAGCCATCTGGCTTGGTTCCTTATTGCTCATCATGACAATGAGGGATCTCAAGCATTAGCTCCTGGCTATGTCAAACCCTGACTTTTCTTTCTTTTTTTTTTTTCTCCATTCTGTAATAGGTAATTAAGAGCTGAAATTGCACCAAGTACATGGCAAAATACCTACGTAGAGCTACACTTCTTAGGAAGGAGACTCACAGCCTCAGTACCGAGCAGCAGCAGCAGCCTGCACCCATCCTGTATTCCACAATCTGTAATTTCAGCTACATATCTATTTATTCCAATGCTGCAGTATTCCATTTCTGAATGAGTTCCCACATCATGGTGACACATGCCTAGCATTATTGCATTTTAGACAGCCATCTGTACTGATATATTCAGCCAATAATTTGCCACCAGGAAATTGGTTCCTAGGAATATATTTTTTATGCAAAATGCATGCGTGCCTGTCTCTAATTTCTAAAATCCATATATCCTTGACGCATCTTGTAGGAAGCGGAAATCCTGTTTCATTCTGAAGTGGTCATAGAAAATAATGCTTGGTATTAATTAACAGGCAAGAAAATTTATGACATAGTTCATCAGTAAAACCTTAGAACTAGCATAACAATCCCTGAAAGAACACGGAGTAACATGGACATGCCAGTTATCTAAATATGGCAAATGGCAGGGAAGAACTGAAATAGGTCTAAAGGGATGCAGATCCTCTAACTAATGAAAGATATGGGCTAAAAATACACCTCAGTGATGATAAAAATAGAATAATGATTGTAAGAAAAATAATCCAAACGTGGGTTGTAGCATTAGTGGAATGATTATACAGTATCCTGAAAAAGAAAATAGTCAGGTTAATGAATTAACGAATAATCCTTCAGTATAATATCAGACCGGCTTATAATACCCATATGTAGTGAGAAATGGCCACCTAATTTCAGATCATTAAGTCCATTTCCTGTGACACTGGAACATACTCCGTCAGATGGGAGACACATGAAATATTTAAAAGATACTAAACATCTACTTTAACTTTGGGCAGAAAGCCAGGGGTAGCAGGAGCATGGGCAGGCAGTTCACAAGGGGGACTGAGGAGGTAAGAGTTCCTCAGCTGAAAAGTGTAGTTCAAATTATATGCAATGCAATTTTTATATCTGCTAAAATTGATTTTTTTTTTTGCCTAGGGAGGGGTGGAAGAGGGAGAAAGAATCAAAAATGAAAAGCTTTAAAGGATAGTTCAACATTCTAAAAGAGAAAAATAAATTCTATTACTTTCAGTCACGACAGAAAATCTTATAAAGATTTTTTTTTTAATTATCAGAGATTTTCCTGTCCTTGCAAAGACACCAGGCTACTAATCAGAGGCTTTCAGAGCCGTTAATTCCACTTTGAGTAGGATTAGCTTTAATATTTAAATAAATAATCTCCGTGGCTTTGTAGTTTTTGGCTGACAGGAGCCTGGGGAGAAGAAAACTGGTAATAATGGGGAAAAAATGAAGCCCCTGTCCTCCAGCAGATCTGGAAGCTAAGTAGTAAAATTGAGATAACATCTCAAAGATCTTCCACAGCCCTGGAGGAAATTTCAGAGGAACTGGTCAGCCAGTTGTAACAAATGTAAGTTCAGTTTGTTCTTGGAGGAAAGAAGACATTCATAAGTATCTCTAGTGTACTAAGTCTCTTCAGAGAAAAGTGAAGTAGTCTCCCAAATATTTATGAAATGGTACATAAATATTGTTTTGATTTACACAAAATCATCTTTGATGTGGCTTGATTTTTTTTCAGCAAATTTATACAGGAGTACAAAAATGCTACATTTTGTAATCAATGTCAGCCAGGCTTTCTATTTCAACAAATTATTCAGTGTTGATCTAAATATTTTCATGAAAAATTCACTTAAAGATGATCTGTATTTTGTTTCATTCCTGTATAGAATAACTTTTCATTTCTGTATGTTTCGAACTTCTACAGATCACCATAACAATCTTATCAGTACATCATGGTCACAAGTAGAAGTATTGCTGGGCTGTTGCCTTTTATACTATAACCATATTTTATGTAATATCCTTTTTCAAACTCCTGAGAAGGATTTTTAAACCAGTTTGGAATTAGAAAGGATAACCCATTTCCTTGATTAATTGCGGCTTACATATAACAGGCTCTGAGAAGAAAATAACTTACAGTAGCAATCTAAAGGGATGGCAAGGTTTTGCAATAGGAATCACATCTTAGATATTTTTTAGAACAACCCTGTTAAGTCAAAATGAAACATACACTATTGCAAGAAAGGAATGAAAATAAAATGTTAGGTCAAGAGAAGTGACCAAGGCATGTAGTTTCTCAGGGGTCATCTATCGTTAACTGCCAGACCAGGGTTTTGTGAACACTTCAAGCTGGCAGCAGTGCAGGCACTAGTGCAGTCGTGCACTGCCTGCAGGGAGGTAGTCATTGCAGATTGACCCCCAAAAGCCCACTCCTCACCACACAGCCCTCCATGTCAGTGGAGACAGGGAACAGACATTTGGGGAGTGGCTGAGAAGAATAGCAGTCCCGCTTCTTCCACCAGCTTCGCCAGGTTTTACCTGTTTTTCAGAGCTGTGACCCAATACGCATTTTTAGACCAAAGGGTAAGATTTTCAAATTTTGCCTGTCTGCTTCAAACAAAACTGAGAAAATACGGAAGGCTTCAAGCTTCTCATCTCTCCAGGGTTGCAGATCCTGAGAGAATCATCCTAGAGGGAAAAATTCTTATTTTTCACTCAAGCCCCTCTTGCAAGTACTTTAGTATGGAACCACAGAGCTGATGTTGGCTACATTAAGATTGGCTCTAAGGCCTTTCGGCACCACCAGAATGAAAGGAAGAAAAAGAAGAAAGAAGAAACCAGACGCTCACGAGCTGACTTCTAGGTTGAAATTCATTGCATATGCTCAAAAAATACAAGAGACATTTGCTCCCATGTATTGCAGGCAGCAGTAACAGAAATTTGACATGTCAAATAGAGTACATGCCACTTAATCTATCCAGCTTGAGATCTGGAACACAGTGTGTTACTAAGACACTGGGGAAAAAAAGAAACATTAAATATATGTGAAATGCTATGGAAAAAAAGTGTAAATTCTGTTCTTCAGCCCCCAGCTTCACGATTCTTCCTTTCTGATGTAAATAGCTTCCAACAGAAAGATTTGGGAGTGCAAATTTGTATGAAATGTTGGCAATTCAAAAAATAAAATGTAGAGAGGAATGACATAGTTTGTTTCCTTCAAAATTTCTTAAGTTCTTATTTTTCTATGAAGCATCAGGAGAGATTTTGTAGCAAGTCAGAATTAAACCTCCCTGAAATGCTATATATGAGCTTTCTGTTCAGTCCTTCAACCGGATGATGTGTGGCAAAAGTTTAAAAATTCCTCTGTATTAAAAAACCAACCAAACAAAAAAACCCAAATGTAATTATTCAAAGAGTTAACCACCACTGCAAATACATTTACTGCACTTCATTATAAAGTTAAAGTAAATGGAACATTTAAAAAGAAATAACAGATGCCATTATCCTGCATGGATAATTAACAGCAGACTCTTTAACACATATTTAAATGGGACATAAACATTTCAAAAAGATTTTTTTTTTTCTGTTGCAAAACATTCAGATTGGAAAAGAAAAAAAAAAAAAAAAGAAAAAAAATCATTCTCCTCCAAAAACATCCTTGGGGAAATGAACTTTTGAACAAAACTGAGAGGATACTTCAGCAGCATTTCTTGAGAGGAGTGTGTGCGGCATGCTGAGTTCCTGGATGTGAAGGGGATACCCAGCCCACTACCATTGCTTTTGGGCAAAGAGCTTGCACTCCTCAGCCTTGCAGATCCCTGGATCCCACCTTGACTTGCCTGCACCAAGATGGATGCTGAGACACAGCCAAGACTGCACTGTCCTCTTCTGCACCATCAGCTCAGGTAGAGCTGCATGGGGGTACCATCCTCCAGCAGGTGCCTAATAACAAAAATAATAATACCTTTTTTCCATATGCATTTTTCTTCCACCTTCACTTGAACAACTCTGCTTTGTTTTCACCAGCCCTGGTTTTGCAGAGATGCAGAAAGCCAAGGTTTGCTCAAACCTTTCCATCACGAAACTACACCTAGTTTTGTCGTCACTTGGCACCTTTTTTGGCTGGAACAGTAGAAAAACTGGCTCAAGCTGACAGAGAGGTTGGAACCCTCCTCTGTTTTTCTAGAGGCGATCTCTCAAGGCAAGGATTAACACATTGTTCAGACAGTCTGCAGGAACAAAGCTGCTTTTGCCATTCTCCGTGCCATTTCACGGCATTGGATAACACCTTTCATTTTAATTTTAAGGAATACAAGAACTTTTGAAAAGATTGTGAAACCATCAGCTGCAGGTTGTAGAACTCCCTCCAGGTTATCTGCTCTAAATGTTAAGGTCTATGTGTAATGCGTGGTATATATATGTATAGATATACTCACTAAGGTTGGATGGTCATCCAGGGAGGACATTCTACTTTCATCCTGGGCCCCTTCAGCACATGGCACATATCACCCATTAGCTGCCCGAATGCATCGTTTCAGTCTCCAAGTGTAGGCTGCTGATAAAACACAGCCTGTCAGATAAACACAGGTTTCTCACTTTCCTTTTCTGTTTACCAGGCTCTATGTGTACAGATTATCTTCTGAATTGAGACACACAGATGCTCTCCTTATTAATGTGAGAAAATAACAGTGCCAAGGGGCATTATAGATCTGTTCATTCAGTAGGGGGAAAAAATTGCACAATATGATTAAGTCAGACAAACACCAGGAAATTAAGGACAAACCTCCCCCTCAACTGTTTACTTGTCAAACTGATTTTAAGTTTGAATATGCAGTCTGCATATATAGTCTCCCTATTAGCAGGTGAAAATTAATAACTGAGCCTTTTGACAATCCTAGCATTAGCAATTCAACACACAGCAATAGCAAAGCGTGTAATGCTTTCCTAGCTTGGTAAAAACCAAACTGAGTCCCCAGATGACAGAACAAAACAGGCTCTATCTCACAATCAGAAACAACTGTGTCTGCCTGTGCCTACATAGAAAGCAAACCTCCAGCTCAAGGCATGCAGGGGGAACTGATTAATATGAACATCCAAGAACAATGATTACAGGAAGTTTGCATAATGGTAACAGTATCTGTCACCCTTTGCAATTCTCCCACATGTGATATCTGATGTCTGGCAGTGACTCATGGGCCATGGCTCTCATGTGGCTGCTCAGTTAGGCATGACTAAAAGACGAACCCAGAATCATGCAAATGGCCTGCACGTGTGCCCTGATGCTGACAGAGAAGTGGGCGTTTATTGGTGCTGGTGTCAGGCACGTGTATGCATCATCAATTTTTGAGGAAGGCACATGGGCACTAAATGATATCTTTTATATAACTGTGATTTTGAGATGTCTGGGAAGTGAAGCCATACTCAGAGTTGCTGTCCTGCCCCTCCACTAAATCGGTAAGTTAGTTTTGCTGTCTCAGTTTAATTTTCCCAAACTTCTACATGTATGAAATTGCTATAGGCAACTGCCCAATGCCTTTGCATCTGCTGGAGCTGTTAAGTAGTTGATGAGGTCTTTTTCACAAGATCTGGCTTTTTTTCTTTTTTTCTTTTTTCTTTTTTTTTTTTTTTTAGAATTTTTGAAGAAATGGAATCTGTTCCAGCAATATGGTGAGTGCAAATGCTCCTATTGGAGAATTGCTGATATCCAAGATGTCTTAGTCCTCCTCATAAACTTTTGAGCATGAAGATGTAAATAAGCACATATATATGTGCAGAGAAGGGATATTAAGATACATAAATCTCCAGTATCTGAGATTTATGTATGGCTCCCATGAGAGACATTTATTTTAATGGAAATTGCTAAAGGACAGCCAAGTTCTTCAAGATATTAGTATTGAATATCAATATCTTCAACGATACATAGAGAAGGAAATAGGCTATATTCAGTCCTTAGTGCATGGTAAAACTGTCATTGAAATTGGAAACTGTTGACAATTATGATTATATAATTTAGCTAACTTGAAAAAGCAGGTAAAACCCCCTTTTTTTTTCTTTAGTTAGATGGATTGTTTTAATGGTATTCATAGAACTTTCAAGACTGAATGGCTTCCCAGGAATCATATGCATTATTAGTTTACAGATAAAGTTTCACGTATATTTTCTTAAACAGGTTTAAGTTCCCCGAAATGCAGCCTGATTTCACAGGTTTCTTCCTTGTAAACTTATTTGTGAAGGGAGGATCTCCAAAGTTCGACGGCTGTCTGCTGCAGATGAAAGTGAGGCAAAGCACTGTAAAACAAATAAAAAAGGGAGGGGTAAGATCAAAGTACCTCATTAAGAGCAGTACGTTACAGCCTTGTCCAACCT